>NC_046155.1:170068571-170368571 GCF_011064425.1 Rattus rattus | reverse complement strand
CCTAGAAGGAGACAGCCCACGTGAAGGAGGGCAGAAGGGTGGGGTGGAGGATCCTGGAATCCTGGCCAGGCTGGGTGGCCAGGATGCCTGGGGATCAGCAGGGAAAACCAGCCTGACTGCAAGCCAGAGTGGAAGGAACTGTCCTCAGGGTCAGATCTCAGCTCCACCGACTGCCATGGGGACTCCCGGGACCTTCCTGCTCTGCTTCCTTGGGATCGTGCTCTGCCTGACAGGTACCTACCTATGCTGACTCCAGTGGGCAGAAGAGCCTGAGCTAGGGCTCCTGGGTTCAAGGGAGGAGGGTTAGGCTTGGACTCCTGGATCTGAGGGAGGAGAGTTGGAGGTCTACACTCCTGTGTCTGAGGGAGGAGGGCTGCGGTCTGGATACCTGAGTCTGAGGGAGGAGAGCTAGGGGTCTACACTCCTGTGTCTGAGGGAGGAGGGCTGGGGTCTGGATCCCTGTGTCTGAGGGAGGAGGGCTGGGGTCTGGATCCCTGTGTCTGAGGGAGGAGGGCTGGGGTCTGAACTCCTGGATCTGAGGAAGGAGAAGTGGGGTCTGCACTCGTGGATCTGAGGGAGGAAGGCTGGGCCTGGATACCTAAGTCTGAGGGGGGAAACTAGGATCTAGACTCTGGATCTGAGGGAGAGGGGCTGAGGTCTGGACTCCTGGGTCTGAGGGAAGAGGGCTGGAGGCTTGTTGTCTTGAATCTTGGGGTTGTAAAGACCATGGTGCTCCCATTCTCATCCCCTCTGCATCCCCACACTGTCATCTCCCCTGAAGGGCTTTCCTTTCCTTCCCACATCCTCATTGAGGGCATTTTGGGGAGCAATTGGGGATCTCCCCAGAGCTAGCAAGGACCTTAGCTCCATTTTTGAACCCTCTTCTACAGGGACTTACCCACTTGAGTATGCATGGGCCGTGAAGGAAGAATTAGAAGGATATTAAGCAAACCCTTCTTGCACAAGGCTTAATTTGTGTGTATTTGCTCATCATGGGGTGCAGTTCGGTTTCTGTGCGTCCTCAAGTTAGCAACCACTTATGCTTCTGTGTGCCAGACTTCTATATCTAAGAAATGTGTGTGTGTGTGTGTGTGTGTGTGTGTGTGTGTGTGTGTGTGTGTGTGTGTGTGTGTGTGTGTGTGTGTGTGTGTGTGTGCAGGTGCTTGCTACCAAGCCTGACAATCCAAGTTTGATCCCCTGGCCCCACATGGTGAAACAAAAGAATTGACTTCTTTTTTTCTTCTTCTTCTTCTTTTCGGAGCTGGGGACCGAACCCAGGGCCTTGCGCTTGCTAGGCAAGTGCTCTACCACTGAGCTAAATCCCCAACCCCAAGAATTGACTTCTAAAACGTGTCCTCTGACAGCCACATGTGCCCTGGGGTGGCATCCCCATGCCCCTGCTCCACCTACGACACGATAAATAAAATGCAATCAGAAAGATTTTGATTTTGAGACAGGATCTCACTGTTTAGCCTTGACTGGCCTACAACTTTCAATGTAGACCAGGGTAGCCTCGAACTCACAGAGATCCACCTGTCTCTGCCTCCTGAGTGCTGGGGTTAGAGGCGTGTGCCACCAAACTTGGCAACCATGTGAACATTTTAAATGTTTTTGCTGCAGGACTGTAGTCCCAGCCCCCCACCAGCCTCAGCCACACTGTGATTTCCAGGCTAGCCTAGGCTACATAAGACCCTGTCTCAAAAAAAAGAAAAGTTCTTTGACTTTGGTTTCTCTCCTTCACTTAAAAAAAAAAAGGAAAAGAAAAAAGGATGTGTGTGTAATTTTCAACACACATGTCCACTGTCCCTGTGTTATTTCTGTGGCTCACATGTCCATATCCGTGTATATTTAGATATTAGAGTGTGTTTTCTCTCTGCCTATTCATTTCCGTGTTTCTAAATATCCTGTGTGCATATATGATTTCTAAACTACTTTGATGAGATCATTTGTTTTCCTCATTCTTTTTGCTGTGTGTGTGTGTTTGTGTGTGTGTGTGTGTGTGTGTGTGTGTGTGTGTGTGTGTGTGTGTAGTATGTGTGGTGTGTATATTCATGTGTGGAGGCCTGGGGTTGAAATGAGGCATCCTCCTCCATCGCTGTCTGCCAGGTCAAGTCAAGGGAGGGAGAGGAGGGTCTCAGACTGTGCTGCTTCTCTAGTCCATCTGACTTTCTTGCTCTGGGGATCACCTCTCTCTGCCACCCTTATGCTAGTGTGACAGGGAGGCCACCACACCTAAGGTCTAACCCTAGCCCTCACACCCAAAGGTCAAGCTTTAGGCTCCCACCCCGACCCCAGCCATCTTCCCAGTCGCTGCTGTAATTTCTAGCTGCATATGTGCTCTCTTTTTGTACACGGTTTTCTCTCCCACAACTTTCAAATTCTTTTTTTTTAAAAAATGTTGCATGCCCTTAATTCCAGCATGGGACAGGGGGACCGATGTGAGTCCAAGGCCAGCCTGGTTTACAGAGTGAATTCCAGGACAGCCAGGGCTACACAGAGAAACCCTGTCTCAAAACAAAACAAAACAAAACAAAACAAAACAAAACAAACAAACAAACAAACAAAAAAACAACAAAAAACAAAAAAACAAAAAACAAACAAAACAATCAAAAAGGCTACTGTATGTGCATGTGCGTGTGGGTTTCGTGTGTGTCGGCACATGCCACAGCTCACATGTGGAAGTCAGAAGACAATTTTCAGGAGCTGATGCTCTCCTTCCACAACGTGGGTCCCAGGGCTTGAACTCAGGTAGTGAGGCTTGGCAGCTAGCATCCTTGGCTGCTGAGCCATCTTGCTCCGCGTGCATTTTAGTAGGTTTGTACAGACCTGTGTCAGCACTTAGAGGTCTGGCTGGGTGTGTGTGACCCTACACTCTTCCCGCCGCGGGTGTAGATGGTTTCAGGGGTGGGTGGAACAGAAAGAAGTCACTCAGACCCTTATGTAAATGACTGAGGTCTTCCGGAACCATGGTGGCGCCTGGTGATGCCAGGCAGGCATGGTGACATGAGACGCTGCAGCCTGGTGTGTGTCTATCCCATTCTGTGTGGAGCCTTAGGTCCTGGGATAGCTTCCCCTGACTCGCTAACACACCCCATCCTTCTCCTAGGCGCCCACGCGCTGCAGTGCTACAGCTACGAGCACACCTACTTCGGGCCCTTCGACCTCAGTGCCATCAAGCTCCCCAGTGTCTCTTGTCCTCAGGGGTGCTCCGAGGTGGTCTTGACGCTGGATACCGGTGAGGACCAGAGGGCAACAAAAGGATATGCAGTCCGAGAAATAAAGAGGAGATAGAAAAGGAGGGATGGAGAAGAGAGAGGAAGAGAAACATATTCAGTAGGAGAGAAGGAGAGAGATAAGGGAAGGTGGAGAAGAGCGGGAATGAAGAAGGCGATGGCTGGACTTGGTGGTTCACACTGGAGATCCTAGCACTCTGGAGGTAGATGCAGGAACGCTTGTGTTTGTGGCCAGCCTGGGCTACAAGGAAAGATCTTGTCAGAGGGAAAAAGAGAAAGAGTCATGGTGGCACAAGTCTTTGATCCAAGCACTTGGAAGGTAGAGGCAAGAGAATCACAAGTTCAAGGTCATCCTTGGCTACACAAGTTTTAGGCCAACCTGGTCTACATAAGACCCTGTCTCAGAAAAACGAACAAACAGGGCTGGAGAGGTAGCTCGGTGGTTAAGACCACTGGCTGCACTTCCAGGGGACCCAGGTTTGGTTCCCAGCACTTACATCGAGGCTCACAACCATCTGCAGAGATGGGGATCTAACGCCCTCTTCTGGCCTCTGTGAGCACTGCATACATGCATCATACACATACTTTTAAATCAAGGAGAGAAAGGACAGCTGGGAAGGGAAGGAAAGAGAACAGGAAGGTCGGAAGGAAAAAGAAAAAAGAAAACAATCTCAAGATAGCAGAAGACGAATGGAAGGAGGGAGGAGGCAAAAGTGAGCGAGAAGAGAAGAAATGCACGAGGGGGGAGGGAAGGCTCACTCCAGGCCTGGTATTCTCTGGCCCAGGTTACCGCAGCCTGGTGACAATGGTCCGAAAGGGATGCTGGACGGGCCCCACTACCGGCCCTATGCAGACCAACCAGGATGCTCTGCCTCCCGACTATGCAGTGGTCCGCGGTTGTGCTACTGACTACTGCAACAGCGACCTCAAGACTCACGACGCCCTTCCCAACCTGAGCCAAGGTGCACTAGGGGCGTGGCTGGAGAGGTCGGAGGCAGGGCTGGAGAAATCGGGGCGGAGCTGGAGAAATTGGGGTGGCGCTAGAGAGGGCGGGAGCGGGGCTGGAGGATTCCGGAGTTGGGGCTGGGAGGAGGTCGGGGGCGTGGTCACCGCTGAGCGCTACTCTGGCTGTAGGATGCCAGGCTCCTCCCTGGCATGAGCCGGTACACTGCACAGCCTGCACTGCCAGACCGAGCAATGCTCTAAATCTCATCTACTCTCTTCTCCAAGCGCCTAACCCACCGACGCTCAGTGGCACCGAGTGCTATGCCTGCTTAGGGACTCACCCTGAAGACTGTTCTCCTGAGAAGTCCCGACGGGTCCAGTGCCACCAGGACCAGAGCGCCTGTTTTCAGGGCAACGGCCGGATGACCATTGGTGAGCGGCTAGGATGGTGGGATGGCGCTGAAGGCCTCAGGGCAGAGGTACCAGAGAGGCATGGTTCTCTGTGGCTTTGGTCTGAGGGAGGAGGCATGGGTCGTAGTTTGAGGGAGAAGGCATGACTGGGGTCTGAGGGAAGAGGTATGGTTCTATTCTAAGGAAGCATGTCTTCGATCTAAGGGGAAAGGCCTATTGTAGACTGAAGGAGAAAGCAAGCATGTTAGGGAAGAGACATGGCACTGGTCTGAGGGAGGAGGCTTGTCTGCACTGAGAGTTGTGGTCCTGGTCTCCGAAGAGACCTGAGATGTGTCAGAGGACCAGGGCCTGACCCCGCCCCTCCCGCCCCCACTGTCCACTCAGGCAACTTCTCGGTGCCCGTGTACATCCGAACCTGCCACCGGCCCTCTTGCACCACCATGGGCACCACCAGCCCCTGGACGTCCATCGACCTGCAGGGCTACTGCTGCGAGGGCCACCTCTGCAACAAGGCCTCGGTGACACAGACCCTCCCTGGTGCCATGTCCTCTGCCCCTCCCCGGGCTCCCGGAATTCTGACCCTGCTGATCACTGCTCCGCTACTGGCCTTCACTCTGGGGGCGTCCCTCGGGCTCCCTGCATAGACAGTGTCTCCAGATCGCTCTGCTTCTCATGGCTCCGGCACCTGGTGGGGGCTCCTTTAAAAAATGCCGTGAAGGGGTTGGGGATTTAGCTCAGTGGTAGAGCGCTTGCCTAGGAAGCGCAAGGCCCTGGGTTTGGTCCCCAGCTCCGAAAAAAAGAACCAAAAAAAAAAAAAATGCCGTGAAAATAAGCCATACTCCCTGTCCCTCCACTCACTACTTTCCACCCTACTCTCTGTCCCTCCTTACTGCCACCAGCCCCGCCTCCTAACGGCCCATCTGTCCAGTGCATTGAACGAGGTCCAACCAGCTTTCAATAGTGCCATCCCCTGGTCACCAAGCCTTCAATACATGAGCCTTTTGTGACCCCTCACAGCAAAACATGCCACTCACCTTAAAAACCCACTTCTAGCAAGGATAGCAGTAACCCCAGCCTGTTGTCCCAGCACCCAGGAGGCTGAAGCAGGAGGATTGCTACTTCAAGGCCAAGCTGGACTACATTGCAAGTTCAAGTCCACCCTGAACTACAGTGTGAGACCTTTTCCGGCATGGTGGCCCACACCTTTAATCTCAGCACCACAGAGGCAGAGGCAGGTCTGAGCTTGAGTTCAACCTGGTCTACAAGTGAGTTCCAGTAAAGCTAAGACTACATAGTGAGGCTGTTTCAAATGAAACAAAGAAACAAAGAAGAGAGAGGAAAGGGAAAACAACCCCCACACCACCCACCCCACCCCACCCCCGCCCTTTTCAGTGTCTCTCTAAAGCAGAGTTGAAATCCATAGTATAACTCTGCAGTCCCTCTTGGGTCTATCACCACGACAGAAATTGGTCCATATGCTCCCTCAAACTATATAGACTAGTAGGGCAGTTCATAGTAGCTACAAACTGGAAACAACCCAAATAAATATGAACAGTCAAATAGGATGAGAAGACTGTGGTCTAACCACAAAATGGAGTACTATGCAACAGTGAACAATGGCAACTGACAGTTACCTGCAGTGTCCGTGAAAGAATCTCACAAAAAACAGTGTTGTGCAAAATAGTAAAGACACATAATAGAGCAGGTTATATGATTTCATTCAAACAACGTATGGAGGTTGCTAAGAGCTAGTATTTGCAATTAGAAGAGAGAAGAGTGACTGTCTTTGGGAACAAGTAACCAGAAGAGGAAATATGGGTGCCGGGGGGGGTCTAGATGTTGAGTTATTGGATCTAAGAACTTACTGATCCAGTTTCTCCCCCCCCACACACACACATTAAACTTTTTGTCTCTGTTTTCTTTTGTTTTGAAAGAAAAGGTCTCATGTAGCCCAGGCTAGCCTCAAACTCGTTGGTATAACCTAGGATCATACTGTACTCCTGATCCCCTCACCTACTGCCAGACAGATGCTGAGATTGCATGTGGGATCCATCACGCCTGTCTTTTCTCATCTTCCCACAGGAATGTTATTTGCAATAAAAGGTTTTAAAAGTGCACAAACTTTTCTGATGGGAAAGGGGCAGGTGGAGAGGCTGCAGGGGACCACAAAGCTGACCCATCACTTGAGAGTATTTATTGGGCACAAGTCACAGAGCAGAGGGAAGAGTTCTGCCTCCTTGCCCCAGCCTCTGCGTGCTAGGCAGCACATTGATGGCAAGGATTGAGCCAGATGAGGGGCCATGAGCCTGAAGTCCCAGCCACTGGGAAGCTGACATAGGGGGATCATGAATTCAAGGCCAGCCTGTGATACAGATGAATTCATGGCCAGCAGAAGTAACCTCGCTGTGTCAAAATTTAAAAATAAAAGGTGTTGGGATGTAGCTCAGCTGTAGGGAATTCCCCCAGCAAGGGTCCGGACAGAGGCTTGGCTCAGTCATGGAGCGCATGTCTAGCTAGCACATGTGAGGCCCTGGATAGCTCACCGCAGTAGTGGTGGTGGTGGTGGTGGGGACATTGCAGGCATAAGAAAAAATGGCTAAGTATTCCAGTAGATGACCACAAACCCAATTTCAAATAAACACACAGGACAATTCAAGCCAAACTGCATGTGTTTAGTGTTTTCTGTTGCCACGACAAAACTGATAAGAGTGACTTGGGGAGGGAAGGGCTAATTTCATCTTCCACCCATTCCATCCACCCAAGGTACCATCCGTAGCAGTGGAGAAGTCATGCGGCAGGAGTGGGAGGTGGTTCAGTCCACATCCTCCTTCCTACGGTTAGGTTAGTCTTCCCCTCTCAGTTAAGTCACACGGAGCCTCCCTCACAGGTATGCCCAGAAGCCTGTCACCTAGGCGACTCTGACGAGTTGACACAACATCACAGGGCATCAGAGGTGATGGATGGACGGATGGAGCCAGGCCAGGTCCTGAGGGATTGGGAGGATCTCACCGGGAGGGAAGGCGCAGTGGGTGGGGCACTCCAGGCCAAGGGCTCAGTCTATGAGAAGGAGGCTCGAAGCAGTCATTAGATGGTGAGAAGACAGGGCAGAGGCCAGAATCAGAAGAAACAGACAGACGGGAAGAGGCATCCGGCAACCATTTGGAACCTGTTCTTCTGGGCTGGGGTGTCCCGGCCCCGGCAATTAGTCAGACCCAGCCCTGCCCTCCTGGTTTGGAAAGATACAGTCACAGACCTGGAAGCTCATGGTAGGTGAAACTGGGGTGTGAATCAGCTTGGAGGGTGGTGGGGGGCACAACCTTTATCGGAACACTCCAGGGATGGAGGAAGATGATCAGGGGTTCAAGGTCTAAGTCTGATAGTGTCTAGCCTGAGCTACATCAGACCTTGTCTCAAAATAAACAAAAAGAAAAAGAAAAAAGAAAAAAAAAGAGTATGATCCAATAAGGGAAGTCCAGAAAGGAGCTTGGGTGACAGTTTTGATGGCACTGGTGCCTGAGAAGACACCTTTGTGACAAAACAGTAAGCGAGGAGATTTTAGGGCCACTTGCATAGAGTCAGGATAGGGTCAGCGAGAGGGCTCAGTGACTAAAGGTGCTTGCCACAAAATCTGATGAGCTGAGTTCAATCCCCGGATCCCCCACAGGGAGGGAGAGAACAGACTCCCCAACGTTGTCCTCTGACCTCCACACATGTGCCATACTCACATATACACACGCTCACACTTACTCCATAGAAATATATAAATGAATTTTTTAAAGATTTATTTATTTATTTATTTATTTATTTATTTATTTATTTATTTATTTGTGAGTACACTGTAGCTGTCTTCAGACACACCAGAAGAGGGCACCAGATCCCCGTTGCAGATGGTTGTGAGCCACCATGTGGTTGCTGGGATTTGAACTCAGGACCTCTGTTAGAGCAGTCAGTGCTCTTAACCACTGAGCCATCTCTCCAGCCCATAAATGAATTTTTAAAAGTTGGGGTGTGGTGATATATAAAGGTGAGGAAGCTGAGCATGGAAAGGGTGGGTTGGGCCTGAGAGGCCTAGAATATTCCATTTGAGTGGGACTTCTGTTTCCTCCAACAGACAGTGGGAGCCATGGAAGGATTTAGAGACAGAGAGGAGCGCGACAAAAACCAAAATAGAGATGGGAGACCAGACCAAGGCAGGGACAGAGGGAGGGACCGTCAAGGGTGACTCTCCTCCGAGGACTGCTTAATGTTGAAGATCAGAGGGAAAGGGAAAAGGAAAGGCTGGGGTGGGTAGTGAGGGCTGTGGGGAGGGAGCCAACTACCTTTGCTCGAAAACAGCATTCTCCTGTGGTGGTGGGGAGGACCAGTGGGGAGGACCAATGGGAAGGATCAGTGGGGAGGATCAGTGGGGAGGACCAATGGGAAGGATCAGTGGGGAGGATCAGTGGGGAGGACCAATGGGAAGGATCAGTGGGGAGGATCAGTGGGGAGGACCAATGGGAAGGATCAGTGGGGAGGATCAGTGGGGAGGACCAATGGGGAGGATCAGTGGGGAGGACCAATGGGGAGGACCAATGGGAAGGATCAGTGGGGAGGATCAGTGGGGAGGACCAATGGGGAGGACCAGAAGGGAGGATCCAGTGGGGATGCTAACAATCCCGCAGGAGGGCTGTATCCTCTCTTAGAGTGGTAGAGGCTGGGGGCAAGGGATCTTTGTGTCTTTTTAAAGTCAATGGTGGTGCACACCTTTAATCTCCGCACTGGGGAGGCGGAGGCAGGAAGAATTCCAAGAGTTCAAAGCCAACCTGGTCTACAGAGCGAGTTTTAGGACAACCAGAAACTGGAGAAACCCTGTCTCAAAAACCAACTCAACAACAAACTGCTGAATTGTACGTCTAATTACAAAATAATGACATCACTTCCCTTCCCTCTAGTCCCACCTACCAGTTCATGGGGCCTCCTCTTCCACCACTGTTATACAGACATATAAATGAATAAACATGATTACAGTCTGCTGAGTCCGGTCAGCATTGCTGTCTGCTTGTCTCCAGGGTCAGGGGGGTCATCTCTGCGAGGGCTGAGCCTTCCTCTCTGAGCCTTTGTTAAGTCGTCCGTAGCGCTTCATCTAGGGCTGGGGACTGGTGAGATGCCTCAGTCCACATCAGGAGGCCAAATGCTGTTGGAATTGTTTACGTAGGGATTGTTTTGTTCGTATTATTTTGCTTTGGATCTCCTTTGAGACAAGGTCTCATGAGGCCCAGCTGGGGATGACTTTGAACACCTGATCCTCCTGCATCTACCTCCTGAGTGTGAATTTCTATGTGCTACATGTGCTGCGCTCTCAGAGGGCCTCAGCCTGGCCCCCAGCACCCACATCACATCAGCTTGCAACAGCTTGAGACGCCATCTCCAGGGGGTCTAGTGCCCCCTTATGGCCTTTGCAGGCACTAAACTCACAAGAACACAGGAGAAAAGAAATCTTACACAACAGCAAAGACGAAGAAGTGTGATGGTGGATACCCGAACCCCACATTCAGGAGGCTGAGGCAAGATCACCCACGAGTTCAAGGCAAGTCTAGGCTACATGACAAGATGTTGTCTCAAACAAGGAGTATCATGAGTTTGCGGCTAGCCTTAAGGTCTTGCTTTTTCATTTTAATTTTTACTTATGTTCATTGATGTGCTTTGTAGGGTGGAGAGGCACCCGCATGCCAGGGCAAAGGCCAGAGGACAACGTTCAGGAGGTGGAGAGTTGACTTTCTCTTCCCAATATGTGGGTCCCAGGGATTGAAGACAGATCACCAGGCTTAGTGACAAGTGCCTTTACCTGCAGAAATATCTCACCCACTCCCGGCTAACCATCTTTTAAATGAGTGAATGAGGGCTGGAGAGATATTACATACAGTTGGTAAAGCATTTTCTTTGGAAGCACAAGGACCTGAAGTACTTATATGTTTTTTTCTTTTCTTTTTTTCGGAGCTGGGGACCGAACCCAGGGCCTTGCGCTTGCTAGGCAAGCGCTCTACCGCTGAGCTAAATCCCCAACCCCTGAAGTACTTATATTTAAGGTGGGAAAAAAAGGTCAGCCTGGTCTACAGAGCCAAAGCTACACAAAGAAACCTTGTTTCAAAAGAAAGAAAGGAAGGAGAAAAAAAAAAGATGCCAGGTGGTGTGGCGTATGCCTTTAGGCTCAGCACTTGAGAAGCAGAGGCAGGCAGATCTCTGAGTTCAAGGTCAACCTGGTCTACAGAGTGAGTTCTAGGACAGCCGGAGCTACACGCACACACACACACACACACACACACACACACACACACACACACAACTAAAATAGATGGCCTTCAAGGAATAGCACCCAAGTTTGATCTTTAGCCTTCACACATGATAACACATGTGAACACACAATCACATACCCACACATAGGCTAACACGTGTGCATATCTATACAATAAATAAATGGATGGATGGAAGGATGAGCAGATAAAGAGTGGGACTGGTGCTAATAAGTTAAATGTTAAGATATTTTATTAAGACACATGAGAATCCATGGGTCTTGATGTCCTGGGGTGGGGTGGCACCAAGTGCCTCCGGATGCCGAGGAAGACCCGGCTCAATCAACACCCACACATGCAAGCATGTGTGTCTAGATAAACACAGCGGATAGACACAGTGGATCCTACAGTGTTCACAGGGGCCAGTGCAACCCTCCTCTTCACACTCATGTCTGTCTTCCCGCAGGGACACAGTGCGTCAATGTTTGCATCTAAACAGGACCCTGCCCCTCCCCCAAAGTGCTCCCACCCTCTCTGTTGTCCCAGGGGTGAAGTCTCGGCGTCAGCACCAAGGACAGAGACACCATTCTCAGGACCAGAGACAGCAACTCACCAGACTGAGGGGTCAGGGCAAGTACTATGGAAACGGAGAAATGGTGTCGCTCCCTCCTGTAGAAGGGTGTGGAGTAGGCTGCAGCAGAAGAGCCAGTCAGGATCACAGAGCACGAGCATTCCTTTGACAAGTATCCATGAGGGTTGAGGCATTGATCCGTGAGTAGAATGCTCTCTTAGCATTCATGGGAAGATGGACCCCATCTCCAGCAGCACATAAACTGGATGTAATGGCTCGTGTCTGCGATCTCAGCACTCAGAACGTGGAGGCGAGAGGATAAAGAGTTCGAGACCATCTTGGCTGCGTAGTAAGTTCAAGGCCAGCCTGGGACCCCATCTCAAAACATATGATGCAGCATCTTACCAACATTGTTGTGTGCTATCCAGATAGCAAAGGGTTCTATCATCAACAAATTGACAAATAAGAAAGTAAGTTCATGGGGATTGGAGAGATGGCTCCGTGGTTAAGAGCACTGGCTGCTCTTACAGAGGTCCTGGTTTCATTTCCAGCACCAACATGGATGCTCACAACAGCCTGTAACTCCAGTTCTGGGGGATCTGACACCCTCTGCTGATCTCCATGGGCACACACATGGTACACAGACATACATGCAGGCAAACACCCAAACACATAAAATAAATATAAATACTAAAAAAGAGGTAAGATCACCTTACTCCACCATGGACCCCGTGTAAGGACAAGGCACTAGTCTGAGAGACAGGATGACCAGAGTGGCTGCTGTGTTAGCATTCGTTCCTGTTTTCTTAGGAAAGAACACTTGAGAGAAAGCACCTTTTGAGAAGGAGGATTACCTCTGCCTCTCGGTTTGTAATGGCGCAAACCATCGTGTAGGAGGGAAGCATGGTGGGAGCGTTGGGCTGCCTGTTGAGTTCTGGGTGGGGCAGACAACAGAGAGAGAGGTGAATGCTGGCACTCTTCTGGCTCCCCTCCCCCAAGTTTGTTCACTTGAGGATCTCAGAGCACAACTTATCACTCTGGATGCTTCTATACCCTTTCCTGCTTGTCTTCTCTGGAAACACCCTTGCAGGTACATCCAAGGGGTACACCTGTAGTCGGCCATGATGGGCCAGCCAGATGGCTCAGAGGGCAAAGGCGAACGCTTTGAGAAGACCTGAGTTTAGTTCCAAGGGCTCACACAGTGGGGGTTCAGAGCTGTTATCTTCGAGTTGGCAGTGACAGCCACAGCAGAGACTATGAAGAGGTGATCAAGAAAGATAAGATACTGTGTGTAGCTTAGTGGTGCACTTCTTGTCTAGCTTGCATGGCATCCTCGATTCCACCTCTAGAAGAGAGAGAGAGAGAGAGAGAGAGAGAGAGAGAGAGAGAGAGAGAGAGATCACATGTCTGAGCAGAGAGCTGAATACAGTATAGAAATGAGCAACTCATAGTGGGAATAACTTGACCCTTGCTAAGGCCACAAGAAATTTCTGTTTCTATCCTCCCAGATCTCAAAGACACCGCACTGCAAGAAAGCGTAAACTCGTCCCACAGAGAGGGATATTGGAGGAGAGTCCAGATATCATAAGCAAGGAGATTGGAGGACACTCGTCCAATCCAAAAGGACAGACAAATGTCAAGAACCTGAGGCCAAAAAGAGTTTGGTGTTGTTTGCAGATCAGCAAAAATAAGCCAAGGACTATGGTAAGATGAATTTTGACAGGAATCCACACACAGACACAGAGAGAGGAAGAGGCAGGAACACGTAAGAGAAAAGCAGAGGTTGACCAAGAAAGAGTAAAGCAAAATGATATTGGTTAGGGTCAGAGAGCTGGCTAAGAGCTCACACTGCTCTTGCAGAGGACCACAGTTTGATTCCTTGAACCCACATCCAGTAGATTTCAACGACCTACAATTCCAACACTGTGTGATCTGGCGCCCTCTTCTGGCCTCTGCTGGTACCTACACCCATGTGCACATACTCCTACACAAACATACCCATATAGCTCCTGTACTTCTGTGTTCTGGACTCTTCTGCTGGTTTCTCCTGGGGTCACTTAGATGGCTATATTCTGTCACCCCGAATCTTTTGCTTACAATGTCTGGACTCTCCTCCAATGTCCCTCTCTGTGGGATGAGTTTAAGCTTTCTTGCAGTGTGGCTGCTTTAAAGTCTGGGAGGACAGAAACAGAAATTCTTCGTGCTCTTGGCAAACACCAAGATATTCCCACAGAATCCTGTTCATTAGCAAGTTGTAAGCCAGTCAGATACAAAGAGGAGAACCACGCCAGTGCCTGGAGGAAGGACTGCACAGTGGTACAGACAGGGAGACCTGGGTAGTTATGAGAGTGGGCCACGGGTGCTCAGTTAAGGGCTCTCACCCACTCACTCTTCAAACCACTCTGTAAAATCAGGACCAGACCTCTCTACAGGGCTCAGAGGGCAGCCTGTTAGGGATGGCAGCTAAACTACAAGCAGATCTGCTCCCAAAAAAGGCTGCTTCTGTGGGAAATTCCATGTAAAAATAAAGCCAATGACACACCAAGATCAGAGTCAGGGGCTTCACATGATGACATGTATCTTTAATCCTAGCACTTGGGAGGTAGAGGCAAGCAGATCTCTGTGAGTTTGAGACCAGTTGGGGCTACATAGTGAGACTTCCCATGCGCCGTGTGTGTGTGTGTGTGTGTGTGTGTGTGTGTGTGTGTGTATGTGTGTGTGTGAGTGTGTGTGTATGTATGTGTGTGAGTGTGTGTGTATGTGTGTGTGTGGTGTGAATGTGTGTGGTGTGAGTGTGTGTGGTGTGAGTGTGTGTGTTTGTGTGTGTCTGTGTGTGTATGTCTCTGTGTGTGTCTATGTGTGTATATGTGTGAGTGTGTGTGTCTGTGTATGTGTGTCTGTGTGTGTGTGTGTCTGTATGTGTGTGTGTGTGTGTGTGTGTGTGTGTGTGTGTGTCTGTGTGTGTTTTGTGTTTGTGTGTCTGTGTATCTGTGTCTGTGTATCTGTGTGTGTGTGTGTCTGTATGTGTGTGTATGTGTGAGTGTGTGTGTCTGTGGTGTGAGTGTGTGTGTCTGTGTGTGTGAGTGTGTGTGTGTATGTGTCTGTGTGTGTGTCTGTGTGTGTGTCTGTGTGTGTGTCTGTGTGTAGTCAGATGTAATGTCACATGTCTGTAGGAAGCAGATGTAGCAGTGTACACCAGATATTGTAGAGCTTGTGAACCTGAGGCAAATGACCGTGGCTTTAAGGGATACATACATAGGAAAGCCCTGGTTCAAACACCGACAGGAAAGAGGTGTGGGAGAGATGGGGTATGCTCGTGCCTCTAATCTATGTGACATCCGAAGGCAGGAGGACCAGAAGTTCATGATTATCCTTGGCTACAAAGTGAGTTCAAGACCAGTCTGTGCTACAGGAGAACTTAGGTCCAAACACTTAGAGAGGCCCGGAGAGTGACTCGCTGCTTATTGATTATTGAGTGTTATTGCCCAGAGAGCAACTCACTGCTTATTGATTACTGAGTGTTATTGCCCGGAGAGCGACTCACTGCTTATTGATTATTGAGTATTATTGCCCGGAGAGCGACTCGCTGCTTATTGATTATTGAGTGTTATTGCCCGGAGAGCGACTCTCTGCTTATTGATTATTGAGTGTTATTGCTGCATCAGATACAGTGAGAAGCTTGGTTTCTCTAAGCACAGAAATGTTATGGGGATATGTTTTTGTTTTAACCCCAGTTGTGGGATATGGGGCTGCTTCAGTTTGTCTACAACAGCTAACCATGCCTCCTGCTCTGGCATGGCCCAGCTCCAGATGGTTTCTGTGACTGTGTGATGTTTGGAATCCTGGGAACTCTTGAGTGGATGTGTGTTAGTCAGATTTTCTAGTCCTGCACAAACATCATAACCAAGAAGCAAGTTGGGGAGGAAAGGGTTTATTCAGCTTACACTTCCACACTGCTGTTCTTCACCAAAGGAAGTAAGGACTGGAACTCAAGCAGGGCAGGAAGCAGGAGCTGATGCAGAGGCCATGGAGGGATGTTACTTACTGACTTGCTTCCCCTGGCTTGCTCAGCTTGCTCTCTTATAGAACCCAAGACCACCAGCCCAGGGATGGCACCACCCACAAGGGGCCCTCCCGCCTTGATCACTAGTTGAGAAAATGCCTTACAGCTGGATCTCATGGAGTCATTTCCTCAACGGAGGCTCCTTTCTCTGTGATAACTCCAGCTTGTGTCGAGTTGACACACAAAACCAGCCAGCACACATATAATATGCCTTTCTTTAAAGCTCCAGGGCTCGCTGTGGGAGGACGCAAACGCCACCAGAAGGGCTGTTGCACTTGTGAACTCACGGTGGTTGTGAGCAGAGGTGGATGTAGCAGTGTACACCAGATGTTGCAGCACGCGTGAGACTGAGGCAGGAGGATTGTGGCTTTAAGGGAAGCCCTGGCTGAAACACTCACAGGAAAGAGAGGGGAGAGAACTCATAGCTCATAAGCACAAGATAGGATAAATCCCAGCACGGAGAGAAGAACTGAGCACAGAGTCCAATGCCTGGCGGAGGAGGTACTGACGGCTGTGCTGCTGGGGGAGGGAAGGTCTGAGAGGAGTCTGATGTGCGCCCGCACTCCAGTGGCAGATCACACAACCAAGAGCTTCTGGACAACACAAACATAACTCGATGTGGAGAGCAGGGGGAGAGGCACGCACAAAACTGGGTGGGAAGGGAAGTGAGGGTGGAACTGGAAAGAGGGAGGGGGGAAATACGATCAAAATACAACATACAAAATCCCAGCTGGGTATAGTGATGCATGCTCCCCAATCCCAGCATTGGGGAGGCAGAGGCGGGTGGATCTCTGCAAGTTCAAGGCCAGCCTGGTCTACAGAGAGAGTTCCAGGACAGCCAGGGCCGTGTAGAGAGACCTTATCTCGGAAATACAAAACAAAACAAAAAAGTTTTTAAATGCAAAAACAGAAAGCCTGTGAGCTCGTGCAGCTTAAGAGGCCCTTGCTGCTAAGCCCGAGGACCTGAGTTTGACCCACGGGACTCATGGGCGGAGGAGAGAACCCTGTCCTGATCGCTCAGGAAAACTGTCCTCTGGCCTCCACACACTTGCGTGCATGCCAGTGGACACCCCAAAACCAACCAGTCAATGTATGTTGGGTTTTGTTTGTTCAGTTAGTTGGTTGGTTGGCTTTTTTCCTGGCTGCCCTGGAACTTGTTCTGTAGACCAGGCTGGCCTCGAACTCACAGAGATCTGCTTGCCTCTGCTGCCCAAGTGCTGGGATCAAAGGCATGCACCACCGTCGCCCAGCCTCAATGTATGTTTAAAATAAAGAATGGTATGAATTTTGTGTGTGTGTGAACTACGGGGAAAAGGAGGACAGGAAAGGAAAAGAGGAAGGGAAAGAAGGGACTAGGTGAATGCTGCAATGTAAGAATGCCACATGCATGCTCTCAGAGCCTAGGAGGAAGAGACAAAAGGCCAAAGAGAAAGGAAAACTTTGAACTGGCAAAAATACCAGACACTGAGATGGATGGAATTTTGAGCGCTCTCTCCCATGGCCCGAACGCGCCTTCGGGGCAGGATTGTCTGTTTTGTTTGTTGCAATATCTCCTGCTCTTAGAACAATGTCAGGCATTGAGTAGGTGCACGATACCTGTCTACAAGAAACTTTTGTTCCAAAGCCACAGAGTGCCTGTAGTTCCCAAAATGACCACCAGGTGGGAGTCTTTCAAACCCTGACGCCTCGGTGAGCCAAGTCCCAGAGCTGGCGTTAGTGTGCTATGCTGCCACCAGCCTAGGCCTTTCAGGGTGTCTTCCCTGGGGCTCACCTTGCCAGTCCAGTACATGCCCTGGGCAACAGCTGACCTTTCCGGCAAGAACCCTCTTCCCTACTTCCCTCTAACACCAGCCAGTTAAACAACCCTTTGTCCTTGGCCCCTTCCGGCTGAGCCCCGAGGCTCCTGGGTCTCTTCCAGGCCCGGAGATGGGGCTGGGACAAAGGTGGGGCATCTGGGTAACGGCCAAAGAAATGTCCTGGGGACTTTGAATCAGCTCTTCCACTCTTCCTGGATAGAACTATGGGATCTAGCCCCATTCTCACCTAGAACCCAGAGGTGTCCCCCGCCCCCCCCCCCAGGGCTCCAGGAGCCAGCGCCCTCCTTGGATCCACGGTTCCAGGTGCCAGCCTCCTCCCTCAGACGCAGGGCTCCAGGCCCCAATCCTCCTCCTTCAGACCTAAGGGTTCAGGCCTTCCCATCTTAGACCCAAGGGTCCAGACCCCAATCCTCCTCCCTCAGACCCAAGGGTCTAAGCACCAGCCTCCTCTCTCAGACCCAGGGCTCCATGCCCCAATCCTCCTCCCTCAGACCTAGAGGTCTAGGCACCAGCCTCCTCCCTCAGACCCAGAGCTCCAGGCCCCAACCCTCCTCCCTCCAAACCCAGGGGTGCAGGCCTACACCTACCGTCTTAGACCCACGGATCCAAGTGCTAGCCTCCTCCTTCAGACCCAAGGGTCCAGACGCCTGCCTTCTTCCCTTAAACTAGTTCAGTACCCTGCTTTTATACTCCGCAGTCCTCTTCTCTTTCCTCAAAGACCCCCTGTCTCCCCTCTGTGTTTCAGAATTGAACTCAAGGCTGACTCACAGGAAGCTTTGGGGCCTGAGTCACTCCCACCTCTCAGTTCGGCCCCTCCCAGGGCTGGAAAGAACCAGAAAATGGGACTCTTTCAACTGCTCATAGCTTCAGTATAGAGTTTGATGTCCATTTCACACGTCCATTACTCAACGGTGCCCGCTGGGGTATCTCCTACACCCAAACTTCCCAGATGATGATGGTGTGTGTGTGTGTGTGTGTGTGTGTGTGTGTGTGTGTGTGTGTGCGTGCGCGCACATGGTACGGATAAGATCCAGGGCCTTAGGCAGGGGCTCTACCACTGAGCCACGCCCCCAGCCCCTCATTGGGGGATTCTAGGCAGGGCCTCTACCACTGAAGCACGCCCACAGCCTTTTCTTTTTTTCACCTCTACCTCCAAAACCTGTGTTGTGGTTTACTTTCTTTTTTGTATTTTGTTTTTGTTTTTGTTTTTTGTGACAGGAAGTAACTCCACATCCCTGACTGGACTCAACCTCTTGATTATCATGACTCAGCCTCCACTTTTCTGAAATTACAGATGTTTAATACCACACCTGACTCCTGGACCCTCTGTGATTTCTCCTCTCTCCCTCTCCTCTCCCTCTCCCTCCTCTCCTCTCCCTCTCCCTCCCCTCTCCCTCTCCCCTCCTCTCCCTCTCCCCCTCTCCCCCTCTCCCCTCCTCTCCCTCTCCCCTCCTCTCCCTCTCCCTCTCCCTCCCCCCTCCATTTCCCCCTCCCATGCCCTCCTCTCCCTCAGCCCCTCCCTTCCTCCCTCCCTCGATATTTGTCTGTGTACATTTCTCAGAAATCCCTGAACTGGGGCCCAGAAGCTATGCAGTTGGAGTGGCTTGAGCTGTTCTTGGAGTTTGCCTCTTGTGTGGCCCTAGTCCCTGTACACGGCTCTCAGCTCCTCTGTGCAGCTAAGAAGGAAATGGAAGTCCACACCTGCCAGTGATGCAGACTGAGGAAGAGGCGAGGAGCAGGAGACATAGTGAGAGAGGGCGAGGGAAGGGGGAGAGAACGAGACAGAAAGACAGAGGAAGACACGGAAGCTCATAGTCTGAGAGAACGGAAGATGGTGACCACAGAAGGACGGAGGCAGAAAAGGAGACAGAATAGAACAGCAAAGCAGGGATCACAGATGGAAACAGATGGATGAGGGACACAGAGACATAAAGGCAGAAAGGGCATTGCGACTCTGGGTGCATACACAGAGATGGAGGCTGAGGACAGCAGCCATAGGAGAGAAACAAAGAAACAAGAAAGATGAGAGAATGAAGACAAGACTGGGTGCGTGGTTCAGTGGTAGAGTCCTGCCTAGAATCCCCCAGTGAGTGGCTGGGGGTGTGGCTCAATGGCAGAGCCCCTGCCTAGAATCCCCCAGTGAGGGGCTGGGGGCGTGGCTCAGTGGTAGAGCCCCTGCCTAGAATCCCCCAATGAGGGGCTGGGGGCGTGGCTCAGTGGTAGAGCCCCTGCCTAGAATCCCCCAGTGAGGGGCTGGGGGTGTGGCTCAGTGGTAGAGCCTCTGCCTAGAATCTCCCAGTGAAGGGCCCCAGTATAGCCCAGTGGTGAGCACAGGTCTAGCACACAGACTACCCTGTGTCCCATTCCAACAGTGAAAAATAACCATGAAGACTTAAAATGAGGGAGATACTAATACAGAGTTGTATGCAAGGTCCAGAGATGTTTCTGGGGAGGAGGAGGCAGAGATGGCTCCAAGTTCCAGGCAGCAAGCCAGCAGGGATGCCGGGGTTGCAGCATGAGGAGTCCCCAGCTGCAGCATTTTCTCCAAGTAGACACACGTGTGGTGTCCGGGTGTGACTGGGTGTGTCTCCATCCTTCTCCAGCCATGTGTCACTGAGTGGGATCATCATGTGTGCCATGGGGTGGGGCACCCCTACGGGGTGTGTTTCTGTCACTGGGCGTGTCTGTGTGTGTGTGGTTGGGAGTCTCCGGGTGTGTCTATGTGGGTTGCATTGGTGCCAGACATGTCTATCCACCGGTATCTCATTTCCCTGTGGCTGGCGGTGCACAGCTCTCGATGCCACAGGACACAGGGTGGGAAGGAGTTGTGACTGAGCGTTTCTCTGAGCCTGAGGACTGTGAGGTGAAACACCATGTTACAAGATCCCTTTGTGACCTGTCTTGATGTCCCTGTCCTGTCGTGGGTGTTGCCATGCATGGGAACATTTAAGGCCCTGGTGTGTAGACCCATGTGTCTGCTTTCTTTGTTGTATGGCCCTATTTGGATCTCTGTGTCTCACACAACATCTTGTTCTTAGCATCACGTTCACCCTGTGCCTTTGCCTTGTCTCTTGTGAGAGGTGTGTGTGTGTGTGTGTGTGTGTGTGTGTGTGTGTGTGTGTTCTGTGTTGGAGTTGGGTGCACAGGATGTGCATGTCTGTGGAGATCAGAGGTTGATATAAGAATATCTTCCTCAATTGCTCTGCACCTTACATTTATGTGCACTGTGTGTGCATGCCATGGTACAGGAGATGGCTCAGGGGTTAAGAGCACGACTGCTCTTCCAGAGGTCCTGAGTTCAATTCCCAGCAACCGCATGGTGGCTCACAACCACCTGTAATGGGATCCGATGCCCTCTTCTGGTGTGTCTGAAGACAGCGACAGTGCACTCATATGCATAAAGCAAATTTTTTAAAAAAAAGAAAAAGAAAATCCAAGGTCACTCCACATGGATCAGTTCTCTCCTTCCATCATGCAGGCTCTGGGAATTGAACTCAGATTCTCGGTGTTGGCAGTGGGTGCCCTTAAACCCTCTGAGCCTTGTCCCTCATTTTTTGGAAGCCCGGTTTTTCACAGGAACTCATTGATTGGGTTAGAATGGCTCCATGCATCTGACGACATCGCCCCCCCCCAAACCAAGGGCAGGGGTTGCAGGCGTGTGACTCTGCACCTAACATTTTAAAATTACTTGTTTTATTTTAGTCTTATTTGTGCTTGCACATGCGTGCATTCATGAGTGCGTGTGAACATGTGTGCATGCAAGTGTATGTGCGTGCATGCATGTGCATGCCCAAGTGTGTGTTGTGTTTGCCATGTGTGTGCAGGTGGAAGTCAGCGGGGAGCACTGAAGTTACAGGCTATCGAGAGCCACCCAAAGTTGATGTCGGACACTAAACCAGGGTCCTCTGCAAGAGGAGCCCAGGCTCTTACCTGTTACGACGTCTCTCCAACCCCTGCACCTGACTTTTCACAAATGTGCTAGGGATTCGAACTCAGATCCTCATACTTGTGCACAAACACTTTAACAACTGACCATCTTCCCAGCCCTACCTATAGGTTGTGTGTGTGTGTGTGTGTGTGTGTGTAAATGTGAATGTAACACCCCGTCTGATTCAGGGAAACAGCCTTTTTTACTCATGTCAGGATATATGCCCACGTTAAGGATCTTCCTTTTCCCTGAGTGTGCTGTGTTTGTGTGGCCATGCATGTTGGAATGTAACGTGTACGGCGATTGTATGTGACTAATCTGGACGTCGGTGTTCTTGTGGCCCCTAACCCACGCCTCCCCCTCAAAGGATCTCATCCTGGACTGTGCCGTGTGTGGCTAGAATGTCCTAGAATGTCCAACTTTGGATAGAAGCTGCTTGCACACTTCCGTTGACTGTTCCCTGGTTTGAGTCACATCCAGTGCGAGGGCACGCTGAGTGTCAAGTGCACCAGTGTGTGTGTCAGGATCAGTGTCAGGGGCGTGTGTGTTTGAGCCCCACACACGAAGATGTGAGCTACTGTGTGTTTCCTGTCCTCTAGGTGCTGGGTGACAGTGTCTGCTACCCCTAGACGTTTGCGCATATGGAGTATCTCTATGTGTTTCACACTCGCACCTCCTTCTGTGCCTGTTGACTGTGTGACATGTGACAGTTGTGCCTGGTGACTCTTACAAATTGGTGTGTCCATACCTGCTGTGTATTTGTGTCGCTTTTGGTGCATGTTTCCTGTTTCCTGTGGTCGGTGATGCCTAGCTCTTTCTATCCTGGAATATTATGGGGTTTTACTTGGTTTTGTTTTTGGAGACAGGGTCTCATATGGCCCAGGCTGACCTGGAACTCATAGTTGACAGTGACTGAGACCTGCTGATCTTTCTGCCTCCGGCTTCCTAGAACCCACTTTATGCCATGCCGGGATCCACCTCAGGGCTTCTGTGATCCAAAGGAGACTGCTAATGACAGCACTCCACCCCGGCCCCATTTAAATATTATTATTTAATTTTTAAAATTTATTCGTGTGTATGTGTGCGAATATAAGCCACATGCATAGGGGAGCCCGCAGAGACCAGAAAAAGGGCGTCAGATCTCCCGGAGTTGAAGTTACAGGTGGATTCGAGCCACCTGGTAAGTAGGTGCTAGAAACGGAAGTCAGACTCCTTTCGATAGTAGCACTGCCTTTTAATCTCAGTGCCGGACTTTCGAGCCCCTCCCCCCGCCCCACTTTGACTGCGTGTGACTGTGTGAGCACAACCTTTGGGTGGCCCTGAGTGCAGCGGGACGCTGCTGCCCTGCTAAGTGCTGGCGTGTGTCACACCATGTGTGTGTGGTGTCTGGGTGTGGCTGTGGGTTTCTGAACTTTCGGGAGTGTGAGTCACTTCTGTGGAGGTTGTGTGGTGTGTGCTGGTGTGTTGAGCTCCATCCCCGGCCTGTCCGTGGGGTGCTCTGTGGTGTGTGGGTGTGGTGGGTTGTAGGTGTGTACCACAGAGTGCAAACGGTTGGAGAGTCACAACCTATTGTGTCAGAGTGTGTGTCTTTGCCCACGTGGATGGGCGCTTCTTCCTTGCCCGGGGCCACAAGACACACCCCAACCCCTCCTTAGTCTCAGAAGGGGATGGGATGGGCAGCCTCCCCCTACCCAGGGACCTCCCCGTCCCTCCCCGCCCTGCCCTGCCCGCTGCAGTTACCACTCCCCAGAGGGCATGGGGCTAGGCTGTGCCTTCCAGCCAAAGTCCCAGGGTGAGCAGAACAGGCCGCTGGCCTGGAAGCCAAGCTGGCTGCCATTTGCGTACTGAGAGGTGGGGGACCCTGGGCAGGAAGCTGGCTGAGCACCAAGAGCTCGGGGGCCATGGGCGGGGAGCTGGTGACTGGCCTGGGGGCCCTGAGACGGAGAAAGCGCCTGCTGGAGCAGGAGAAGAGGGTGGCCGGCTGGGCACTGGTCCTGGCGGGAACTGGCATCGGACTCATGGTGCTGCACGCTGAGATGTTGTGGTTCCTGGGTTGCAAGGTGAGTGGAGCCCTCCCACAGGGCAGGGAAGGGACAGGGAGCCTGGTGTGAGGGAGAGGGGGAGGGAGGGAGGGGGGCTGGGGACAGGGAACCTGGTGTGAGGGGGAAAGGCTGGGGTCTGCACCCCTGGCTGTGAGAGAGGGTGCTGATGCCTTACACCCCTGAGTGTGAAGGAGAGGAGAGCTGGGGTCTGCACCCCTGGGAGTGATGGAGAGGGCTGGGGTTTGCAACCCTGACTGTGAGGAAGGAGAGCTGGGGTCTGCACCCCTGTGGGGGGAGAAGAGGGCTGGGGCCTGAACCCCTGCGTGTGAGGGAGGGAGGCTGGTGTTTTATACCGCTCACTGTGAAGGAGGAGGGCTGGGGTCTGCACTGCGGCTGTGTGAGAGAGTGCTGGCAACTTACACCCCTGAGAGTGAAGGAGAGAGGAGATCTGGGGGTCTTATACCCTGGGTATGAAAGAGGAGGACTGGGCTTTGCACTCCTGGCTGTGAGAGAAGAGAGCTGGTCTGGACTCCCGCGTCTAAGGGAGGGGATCTGAAGTCTTACACTTCTTAAGATCTAAGGGAAGAGGGCTGGGTCTGGACCCCTTGGTGTGGGAGAAGCAGATGGGGGTTCTGCACCCCTGAAACCTGAGTTACTGTGAATCCATCCTACTCCTTCCCTCCCTCCCCCACGCACGGAAGGGAGACAGTTCTCAGTGTTAGCCTTTGGGTGTTATCAGACCACTGGGGGTCTGGGCCATGTTGAGGCCCATGCAAGGCTGACCCTTGATAGCCCATCTCTGGTGAAGGGAGGGCGAGGAAGAAAGACTTTGTCATTAGGCGTCTCCTTGCTCCTTATCTAGCCTCTGCCATTTACCCAGTGCCACCAGGCTGTGCCCTGAAGTAACCGACAGGGAGAAGGTGGGGAGTGGAGCCTCCACCCCACCTCTAACGTACAGAAGTGCCGTTACCCCCAGAAGACACCTGTTATTCATTTACCAGATAGTGGTTTACCATGGCTTGAACTCGTCCCTAGGGGAGAGGAGACTTGGGGTTCAGACTTGAGTCTGCAGGAGGAGCCTCAAAAAGTCTCACCAGGCATGGGATCCAAGTACTGGGGAAGTGGGAGGCAAGAGAATCAGAAGGTTAGGCCCAGCCTATGCTACATACTGAGTTGGAGGCCAGCCTGGGCTACACAAGACCTTATCTCAAAAAACAGAAATAAATCCAAACAATGGGGTGGGGGAAGAACACACTCAAGAGAGCTATCAATCAATCTCTGGAAGACCAGGGAGTGAGGTGGGGCTGGGACAGGTCTTAGCAAGCCCCGGGAATATTCTGGCTCTGGTCAGGTTTGTGGCATAAGAGAGATGGAGGGCAAAGGTTGGGAATGCGGCCTGAAGGGGAGACGCACTTGTTCAACAGAAAAGTTGAAGCAGGGGCTCGGCCTGTGTGCGCACGCGCGTGCGCTTAGGTGGACCGTTCTTTGAGAGAACTTCTGGGCCCTGGGATTGAGGATTAGGAAGGGGCAGCAGCTGCTGTGAAGTGACCGGCAGCCACATGGACGGTCAGGGCAGGACAGCTTCCTTCAGCCAAGTGGCCAAGGAGAGGGCAGCCACTGCAAGGGGGTGGGGCTGTCCAGAGCCATGCCAACAGGAAACATGGCTGGGGCCGGCCCGGCGCTCCCACGCTCCTGCACCGCGCCCAGCAGGGGAGGTGGGGGACCTGGGAGTCCAGCAGAAGGGAAGGGACCAGGGGGTCTCTTTTCCTTCATCTCTCCCTTTTCACTACCTACCCAGGCCCTCTCCTCCAACTGTGATTCTGAAGGAGCAGATGCCACGCTCTGAGCCTCAGTTTGCCCATCTCTGCAACCGTAGCCATGAGTGCTCTTCCAATCTTTGTTTGAGACAAGGTAGCCCAGGTTGGCCTGGAACTCGCAATGTAGCTGAGGATGACCGTGTACTTCTGATCCTCCTGCCGCCGCTTCCCCAAGTGCAGGGACCACAGGCAGGTACCACAACACTCGGTTTACACAGGATGAGGGTCAAACGAAGGCTCTGCATGTGCTAGGTAAACACTCTTCCAACTGAGCTACATCGATACCTAAAACCCCCTCCTATGGCTGCCTTGGTGACCTCCATGCCCCCTCCCTCCCCAACTCCATCTCAATCGAACAAACTTGTTTTTCACCGAACGAGGACACCTGCTCTTCAGGAGGGGCGGGTGCCAAGAAGGTAGGAAGGAAGAGACAGAGCCTCGCATGAGGTGAAGCGGAGAAGATGGGACAGAGACTTGGGGAGGGAGAGAGAGAGAGAGAGAGAGAGAGAGAGAGAGAGAGAGAGAGAGGAGAGAGAGCGCATGCCACAATGACAGAAAAGGTTCCAGAGTCACTGAGAAACCCTAGTTGGAGAGATGCACACAAAGGGATAGAAAGGCAGTGCATGATGCATGGACCACTCTCCTCCCCCAAGACACACACACACACACACACCACATACCACACACACACACCACACACACACCACATACCACACACACACCACGAATACACACCTAACCCACAACACATAAATAACACCCACCAACACACACACCAAAACAAACACACACACATGCGCACGCGCACACATCACACCACATACAACACATACACACACCACACACACACACACATACACCACACACACACACACACACATACACCACACACACACACACCACACATACACACACATACCACACACACACACACACCACACACACACACACACAAACACACACACACACACACACACACCACACACACCACACAAACACCCCACCCACACCACACACACACACCACACACACACACCAAAAACAACACACACCACACACACACACACACACAACACACCACACACACACCTCCCACATACACCCATACTCACACCCCACACACCACACATACAATACCACACATACAATACCACACATACAATACCACACACACACCACATATACACATACACATACACACACACACCACACATACACACACTACACATACACGTACACCGCACATGCACACACACACATATGCACACCACACATGCACACACCACACTCACCGCACACACACACACACACACCGGACACGCGCATGCACACACACAAGAGTTGGGCAGTAGCTCAGTTGGTAGAGTACTTGCTTAGCATGCGCAAAGGCCCTGGACTCGGATCTCCTGCTCTGGACTGTAAGGCTGCTTGCCTGCAATCCTAGCACTTAGGAGGTCTAGAAGCAGACAGAACTCTCAGAGAGAGGGGCATAAGAGACCCCCGTCTGGGTGTAGAATTGGAAAAGGGGACCCCCCCCACCCGACCCCCGCCGTAGGAGAAATGAATTGCATTGTGGGAAAGTGGCTGGTGTCTGAAGCGATAGGGGCTGAGACAAACTGAAAAACTGAACGGGGAACTGGGGAAGGGTGAAGGATGACGGGGGAGGGGAAGGCTGGGGACAACAGCGCCATTGTTCAGACAGGGGTGGGGGGAGGCCCCCCGGGGGCAGGAAACTGGCCCTCTTCCCCTGCTCAGAGGCGGGGTGCTGGCGCAGGCCCAGCCAGGGAAGCTGGCAGAGGGCTGCGGAGGAACAGGTGCAGGGTTCAATGAGGGAACCCGGCAAGCCCTGCCCTGGGACAGTATCTCCCTATGGGCATCGGCTCATCTTAGGGAACTCAGCAATTCTCACCCCCAACTCTCTAAATCCTTCCTCCCTAAATTTTAGCGCTCTCCAAGGCATTGCCACACAAAGAGAGGAAGAGAAAAAAACTTCTGGTACTTTATGTAGGCCCTGAACTTCCGCCCCATGTGCCCTGGGCACATAGCCAGAGGAAGTGGTAGGAGAGGGGAAGAAGGGGCTCACGAAGCAGGACTGGGGACCCCCCCTCTGGGGAGCTGGGGCCGGGGGTCTTGGGGTTCATTCCCCAGATTAGAGAAGGGCAGATGATGCTGTAGGAGACTTGAGTGACTTGAGTGACAGTCTCTAGTCTTTTCTGGAATTGGGTTCGGGGCAGGCCCAGGAGATGGAAGGAGCATGCTCGTGAGGCTGGATGTCTTTTTCTAGACATCACATGCACGCACAAATGAGGAACTGTTTTTCATAGGGAAAGAGAAAGGATGTGAGTTTCAAGGCTCCCTGATGGTGGGGGAGTGGAGGGAAGTGAGGATGAGACATGGCTGTCTGGCTTAGATGCTCTCCATCTGCCATAACCCAAGTAGACCCCAAATTGGAAATCCTCCTGTCTCAGCCTACTGAGGCTGGGATCATACGTGTGACCTACACACTAGACTCGAGAATGGTTTGAGATGTCAGGAGGGCCTGGTTCGGGAGCCAGACGGTTGGGAGTGCAGAGATGGCCTTTCTGAAGGAAGGGAATGGGGGTGGTGGAGTGGCAGCGCCACTCACTGTCTTTTGTTCCCCACAGTGGGTGCTGTACCTGCTCTTGGTTAAGTGTTTAATCACGCTGTCCACTGCCTTCCTCCTTTGTCTTATTGTGGTCTTCCACGCCAAGGAGGTCCAGGTAAGCTGGGTCCCACCCCTCAGCTTTGCTCTACGTGTACCCTTCTCCTTCCCTGAGATGCATGAGTCCACACTTTTGCTTGCTGGGGTGGAACCAGCCACAGACAGACAGACAGACAGACAGGCAGGCAGGCAGACAGACAGATTCTGCTGGCTTAGCTGATTCATCCTCCAGTGTAGCCCCCATGTGTTTCCTTGCCACTTAGAGATGGTGGCAACGCCTGCCCTTCCAGCTCCCAAGTCCCAAGACCATTTACTTTTTTAAAATTAATTTCGGTGCTGGGGACTGAAATTTAGGACCTTGCACTGAGCCACGCCCCCAGCCCCTCACTGGGGGATTCTAGGCAGGGGATTTTTTTTTTTTTCCTCTTTTTTTCCAGAGCTGGGGACCAAACCCAGGGCCTTTCGCTCGCTAGGCAAGCGCTTTACTGCTGAGCTAAATCCCCAACCCTGTGTACTTAAATTTTTAACATTTATTAATTTATGGGGCACACTTAGAAGTCAGAAGGCAAATTATTCAAGTCAGTTCTCTCCTTTTCCCACGTGGGGTTTTTAGGAATCAAACTCAGGCCATAGCATTTGGAGGTAAAGGCCTTGGCACACTGAGCCATCGCAAAGGCCCAAAGAATGTGAATTTTAACTGAGCGCCTCTTAGGTGCCCAGCACATCCCAGGGTGTTGCTGTACATGGCTGAGAATACTGTCTTACGTGGTAGTCAGGCAACTGGGGAAAAGATCTGGAGAAATCAAAATGGGAATGGCATTGTGTTTCAGTGAGACCAGAGTTTGAAGATGGCTAGGAAGAGTTGTTGAGTCTGGAGGAGGGAAAAAAAACAAAACCCTCACACTAGGGGCTGACACTACTGTGGGATGTTAAGCATTAGGTGATTTGTGATTTCAATAGGTAGGGACACAGTAATATAGGGTAGAGGTCCTGCCTAGAATCCCCCAGTGAGGGGCTGGGGGCGTGGCTCAGTAGTAGAGCCCCCACCTAGAATCCCCCAGTGAGGGACTGGGAGCATGGCTCAGTGGTATAGCCCCTGCCTAGAATCTCCCAGTGAGGGGCTGGGGGCGTGGCTCAGTAGTAGAGCCCCTGCCTAGAGTCCCCCAGGGAGGGGCTGGGGGCGTGGCTCAGTGGTAGAGCCCCTGCCTAGAATCCCCCAGTGAGGGGCTGGGGGCGTGGCTCAGTGGTAGAGCCTCTGCCTAGAATCCCCCAGTGAGGGGCTGGGGTGTGGCTCAGTGGTAGAGGCCCTGCCTAGAATCCCCCAGTGAGAGGCTCTCACATTGAAAAAAAAAAAAAACAACAACAAAAGAACAAACAAAGAAACAAACCTCAGAGAGAGCAGTTCATGCTCTGGGCCCAGTGTTCAGTTGCCCTGTTGTGAGACCCAGGCCTCAATTTTCAGATTTGTAAATTGGGAGCGCTAGTACATGAATCTCTGTGTATTTATTGAGTCACATGTACAGGGGACAGAGCAGTCCCTAGGGCGTCCAAATGCTGCATAAATGGAGCGAAGTGTGGCAGCACCCACCTGTAGTCCCAGCACTTGGGAGTCTGAGGCAGGAAGATCATTCAGGTGAGCCCAGCCTAGGTTATAAATTACCTGGCGCCACCGTGCACAACGTGGATGCTAGCGATGTTGACTCAGGGAGTCAGGCTTGGTGGCAAATGCCTTTATTCACTAAGCCATCTCACAAGCCCTGACTATTATTTTTGCCAGCGGTGTTAACCACAGAGTCATAAGTGGGCAGAGCCCTCAAGGATGGGCAGATAGCCCTGGGAGGTCGATGGTTCTGTCTCGGTCGTTACAAATCGGTCTGCCAGTGCACTCAATTCATGCAGGAGGAGTATTCCTTCTGAAAGTAGGCCAGAACTATCCCAGAGAGTTGGAGAAAGTGGAGAAGGTGGAGCGATGACTTGCTGGGTTCCCGCCTGCCTCCTTCCCCAGCCCCACGCCCCGGGCAGCTATCTCTGTCCTACCCTTTCCTGGCCCAGGGCGTCCTCCACATCTTATCTCGGGGCGCAGGCCGGGTGTGCCACTGCCTGCCCCGCACCTGACCTCTTTCCCTGTGTCTGTCCCTTCCCTGAAGCTGTTCATGACTGACAACGGGCTCCGGGACTGGCGCGTGGCGCTGACCCGGCGGCAGGTGGCGCAGATCCTGCTGGAGCTGCTGGTATGCGGGGTGCACCCGGTGCCCCTACGGAGCCCGCACTGCACCCTGGCGGGGGAGGCCACAGACTCACAGGCCTGGCCGGGCTTCCTGGGCGAAGGCGAGGCGTTGCTGTCCCTGGCCATGCTGCTACGTCTCTACCTGGTGCCTCGCGCGGTACTTCTGCGTAGCGGGGTCCTGCTCAACGCGTCCTACCGCAGCATCGGGGCGCTCAACCAAGTCCGCTTCCGCCACTGGTTCGTGGCCAAACTATACATGAACACGCACCCGGGTCGCCTGCTTCTGGGCCTCACGCTGGGCCTCTGGCTCACCACAGCATGGGTGCTGTCTGTGGCTGAGAGGTGAGGGGCCTGGAGCACAGGGAGGAGAGACACCAGGGTCTGCTGGATATGGTGGTGCAGGCTACAATGCTGGGGGCTAGCCAACATCAGGGCAGGCTCACACTTTCCGTCCTTCTTGGCGGAGAAATCGGAAGCCCTTGAGATGGTTCCCAACTTCTGAGCCACTTAGAACACACACACACACACACACACACACACACACACACACACACACACACACACACACGGGGGTGGGGAGCACGAGAGCAAGAGCACAAGCCCAGGCAAATCCACCCTTCCGGCTCCCATAGTGAGTCCAGATTCAGACTCTGGTAATAGGGCTAATCCTAGTAAGTACCTTGTTGAAAGGAACAGCTTTTCCAAATTAGCGGGTACCATAAGTGCTTGCTGAGTCTGGAAAGCAGACATTTGGAATTGCTTTGCTGGGGGAATTCCCTGCAGGGCCTAGCTGGTGCTTAGCAACTGTAAACAGATAGGGGGAAGCTACTACTCGATTCCTAAGGATCCTCAGGGTCTCAGAGAGAAATCCAGCCGCTGGCCTGAGAACTGGCAATAGGACTTTGGGGCACAGGCCGCCTCCAACACCCCAAGTACCTCAGTCTCCTGAATGCTGAGGTTACTGATGAGTGTCACTGTGTCCTGCTCCTGACAGGCCATTATTATTATTATTATTATTATTATTATTATTATTATTATTATTATTAGTGATGTCAATCATTTTGACCCCGATCTATCCCTTGAAGGCCATGGAGCCTCTTTGAGGATGTTAGATAAAAGTGTAGCTTCCTCTGGATAGCTCCTGCCAAGTGAACTTCAGGCTGGGTCACAGCCCCATCTCAGCCCTCATCCCCACACCCTTGAGTCTAGCGACCCTGGCTGGTTGCCTTGCTGAATTCAAACAGGCTCTAGAGCAACCGCTCTCAACTTCCCCAATGCTGCGACCCTTTAGTACAGTTCCTCACGCTGTGGTGACCCCCCCACCAGAAAGTTATATTTGTTGCTCCTTCAGAACTGTAATTTTGCTGCTGTTGTGAATTATAACACAAATATCTCATGTGCAGCCCCTGTAAAAGGGTTATTTGAACTCCACGAGGTCGTGACCCACAGGTCGAGGGCCACTTGCCAGTCCTGGATTCGTACTTTGCAGCTGAGAATAGTTGAGCATCTGAGAGAGGTCACACAGCAGAGAAGAGAGCAGAATTTCTGGCCTTCTATCCAGATGTTTCTTGGCGTTAAAAGTGGAGCAGGAAGAGAAACAGTGTTAGAGGATAAAGCACCCCCAGGCTGGGGTTTCAGAACTAAGTTCCCTTTGCCCGTAGGCAGGCTGTCAACGCCACGGGACACCTCACAGATACACTGTGGCTGATACCCATCACATTCCTGACCATTGGCTATGGGGACGTCGTGCCTGGCACCATATGGGGCAAGATTGTCTGCCTGTGCACCGGAGTCATGGTGAGTACTGCCCCCCAGGACCCTCTCCCACCACTGCTGATACTCATGGCTCAGAAAAACCAACGTAGGTCCTCCCTGACATCCCTGAGAAATGCTGGTATCTGGACTCCACCTCCAGCTTCATCCTTTATTCAAGACCCAGATATCAACCCCATTTCTCTCTCCTCTTCACCTTCTTCCTTCTCCCCCATTCTCCCTCTCTCCTCCTCCTCCTCCTTAAAGTTAGGGTTTTGCTATGTATCCTAGGCTAGCCCCAAACTCCCTATGTACTCCAGGCTGGCCTTTAAACCCTCAATCCTCCTGCTTCCTCTTTCAAGCATGCTGGTCACTACAAATAACCTAGTTTGAGACTGTTGTCCCTTCGTCTAGAACCCAGGGTTCATTTCCCCAGAGCCAGGCCCCATTTCTTCCTGAGCCAAGGGATCCAGTCTCCTGTCCTCCCCTAGAGGGAGTTGGGTGGAAAGTCACCATCTGGAGTATGTTTTGAAGACCAGGCTTCATAGATTGGTCCCCATTTTGTCCCTTGCCAGCTATGGAGCTCAGGCAAGCCACATGATGTTTCTGGGCCTCGCCCCCATCTGTAAAGAGGGTGCCAGTCCCAGCATACTCCTTGTGGAGTTGTTGAAAGGACAAATGAAGACCGTCACGTCAAAGGTTCAAACAGGAAGCACAGGCAGGACTGGGGGTGGGGTGGGGGAGATGGCGGTTTCGGTGATGGATCCTACACTTCTGTTCTGACCCCAGCCCCTGAGCTCTCTGGGAGGAAGTGGGGGTTGGGGGGGTGGGCAGTTGTTGTAATGGATCCCACGCCTTTCTGCAGTTTTCTGCATCCACCCATGCTCCAGAGCCCTTCAGGCAGAGGCTCCTATCTCCAGGCTATGCCCCACCCTCACCTCCTCCAGGCTCTGTCCCCTCCCTACAGTCACCCTCCATCTCCTACAGATTCCCACCACCACCATCCAGTTCCTTCCACCCAGCTCCTTCTCCCTCTCGGGGGCCCAGCCTCAAGTGCCTTGGCCTAGCCCTTCCCACAGAGGACCTAAGCCACCAGCTCCCAGCTCTGATGCTGCCCCAGGACACATTGAGTCCATGGGTGAGCAATGGTGTGGTGAACAAGTTGGGACACACACAAAGTAGGTGAACGGAAAAGCCAGAAAAATATCCCTGAGGATCAGAGCCCCTCAGGGCTGTGTCATTAGACAGAAAGAGAAACCAAAAGTATGAGGCATGATAAGTATACACACACGCACACGCGCACACGCACACGCACACGCACACGATGCCTGGCTCAGAGCCTCCATGGCGCAATGAGATAATAGCATCTTTTTAATACTTTTAAATTATATTTGATTATTTATTGGGGGGTTGCATGTCAGGGCCCTCGTGTTGGGGTCCAAGGGCAACTTGTAGAGAGTGGGTTCTCTCCTCCGCTGTGAGGGGTTTGGATGGGGCTGCAATTCCGATCACCAGGCCTAGTGGCACCCACTGGGTCACCTCAGTGACTTTTCTATGTTGTTCATTTTGAGGTTAGCAGGATGGACAAAGGCTCTTGTAGCCCAGGCTGGCCTCAAGCCTGCCATATAACTGCGGCTGATCCTCCTGCCTCAGTGCTGCCCCCTCCTCCCCTGGTACTAGGTCTATAGGTGTGTGTCACAGAGCCTGACTCTGTAGCAGACAGGTCCTCTGTAGCAGAGTGCTGTGACGTTCTCCAGTGCAACTGGTGGCATTTTCACAGATACTGAGAGATGTCTGTCCCCTAGAGAGGCCGTCCTCTCATCTTCTAATCAGTCATTTAAGGAAAGAGGCATTCGAGCTGCAGGGGGGGTGATGGGTGGAGCATGCCTGGGAATCCAGAACTGGAGGGTCCGTGCAGGTTTGGGGGTAGCCTGGGCTACATAGAAAGACTCTGTCCACATCCTAAGACAAACGGAGCTGGGAATTTGGCTTGTCCAGCATTCATGAAGACCTGGGGTTAGAGGTACCCGATATGGCGTTAACTGAGTGTTGTGATAAGTGCCTGTAACTCCAGCACTTTGGAGGTGGAGGCAGAGGTCAGAAGTTTGAGGTCGTCCTTGGTCACATAGTGAATTCAGGCCAGCTCTGCTAATGGTGGAGTGGCAGTGGCTGTACAGCCCTCAGTGGCTATGAGAAGACAGACAGGTCCCAGTCCCACAAAATCACATGCCTTGCTTGGCGTGCCCACAGGGGGTCTGCTGCACGGCTCTACTAGTGGCTGTGGTGGCCCGGAAGCTGGAGTTCAACAAGGCGGAGAAACATGTGCACAACTTCATGATGGACATCCATTATGCCAAAGAGGTGAGGCTGGGCACCAGACGCACGGCTGTAGCTCAGTGGTTAGACCCTTGCCTAGCTCACCTAAGACCCTGAGTTCAACCCCAAGCACTGTGTCAACGGGCATGGTGGTGTAGACCTGTGATCCCAGCATTAGGAAGACAGATGCAGGAGGATCAGGAGTTCAAGGTAACCCTCAGCTCTGTAGTTCAAGGCCAACAGGGCTACAGGAGACCACCCTGTATTAAAGCTGGTCCCCTTGAAGTGTGGTAGTTCATGTGTGTGGCCCAGTACTCAGGAGGATTAGGCAGTGAGGTGACAGGGAATTTGAGGCCAACCTGGGCTACATAGCAAGACCCTAAAGGAAAAGTCCAGTCCCCACACTTCTAAGCCAGGCCTTCCAGATTCCCGGGGCGCCCCTCTCCCCTGACACTGTCATCCCATCAGATGAAGGAGTCGGCTGCTCGGCTGCTGCAGGAAGCCTGGATGTACTACAAACACACTCGGAGGAAGGACTCCCGCGCGGCTCGCAGGCATCAGCGCAAGATGCTGGCTGCCATCCACACGTGAGGGCCTCCCCGTGTCCCTGTCACCTCTCTGCCTAGCTCGTGTGTGTGCCCAGGCCTGTCCAGGACACCCATGAGTGACCATGACTCAGTGCTGGTGGCCCTGGATTCCTGGGATCCCTCCTGCTCTGAGGCAGGCTGCTCCTTTGTCCCCTGGTTCCCCTACCCTCTCACTCACCCAGGGACCAAGTTTAAAACTGAGTCCACCTCCCCGCAGGTTCCGCCAGGTACGGCTGAAACACCGGAAGCTCCGGGAACAAGTGAATTCCATGGTGGACATCTCCAAGGTACCAGGGTCCTGGGGAGGAGGTCTTGGGGAAGGGGCAAGGTGGGACGGAGGATGGAAGGCAGTGAAGGAGGGACTCTTAGACCTAGACACCGTAGCTCAGGCTAACACTCCAGAGGAGACTGGATGAATTGTGAGTTCAAGACCAGCCTACGCTACCTGGAAAAAAAGAAAGAAAGAAAGAAAGAAAGAAAGAAAGAAAGAAAGAAAGAAAGAAAGAAAGAGCGAGCGAGCGAGCGAGAGAGAGAGAGAGAGAGAGAGAGAGAGAGAGAGAGAGAGAGAAAGCAGGTGGTGATGGCACACGTTTAATCCCAGCACTCGGGAGGCAGAGGCAGGTGGATTTCTGAGTTCCAGGTCAGCCTGGTCTACAGAGTAAGTTCCGGGATAGCCTGGATAGCTACACAGAGAAACCTTGTCTCAAAAATGAAACAAAACAAAACAAACAAGCAAAAAATCCCCAGATAACCCCCACCCTAAGGCCCAGTGAAAAGGCTTAGTGACCTGAGTTGTATTCCTAGAACCCATAATAAAGGTAGAAGAACAGAACAGACCCACAAAGTTATTCTGTGACCTCCATCCAGTCTTGTGCCCGCCACAGCCCTCTGCACGCACAATAGTAAAGATTTTGTTTTTAAAACAAACTGACTCCATGGAAGGGGAAATCACCTGGGGGAGGGGGAGGGGGCTGAAACACACAGATGTTCAGTAAAGGTTACCGGATGGAGAATAAAGCCTCCCACGCTTGCGTAAGATGCTGGCTCCTTTTAGACTTAAGGGGAAAAAACACCCCAAGAGCGCCAATGTTTGGTTTCAAATCATCTTTATCATTTACATGTGGACGGATATAAATTTCCTTCCAGGTGCAACTCTTAAGCAAATAAAACCGGGCAAACTTACAGCTCAAACACTGACAACAAACCCAACTTTAAAAAAATTTTTAAGAGACACGGTGACAGGTGATAAAGTTGTTTCAGCCAAAGCCAGTTCCTAAGGCTGTGGTGAAGCGGGTACCCGAGGGCGGAGGGGTCCCCTCGCTGCTAAGGTTCAGATCCTTCGCCTCCACCAGTGATGATGACGTCATGCCCCTTTGGCCTGGCTCACACTGGCCCTTCTTTATATAGTGGCCTTTTCTTGTTAGCCCAGCACAATTCAAACAGCCACCCTTGGCACTGAGGCCATGGTAAACATAGACACAGCTCCCCGGACTACATGACACGTCTCAGAAAACAGGATGGTTCCGGTCAGCAGGAATAGGTGGGCCGCTACGGATGAAGGTTATGGGACCTGAGCACAGAATTGGAAGGCTCTCACAGCAAGCTCATAGACAAGGTTGGGGAAGAGCACTTGCCTGGCAAGCATGAAGTCCTGGGTTCAATCCCCAGCCCTGAAAAACACCAGGCATGGCGTGCATGCCTGTGACCCCAGCATTTGGGAGGCAGGGGCAGGAGGAGCAGGAATTCAGGCTTATTGGGACCGAAGAGATGACTCAGCGGTTAAGAGCACTTCCTGCTCTTGCAGAGGTCCCAGGTTGCGTTCCCAGATCCCAAATGGCAGCTTTCATCCGACTGCAACTCCAGTAGCACAGCAAATTCTGTTCCAGCTTGGGCTACAAGAGACTCCCCCAATCCCCCCAAAAAGAACAGTCCTCCAGGGACAGAGAGAGCTCGGCAGTGTTCTGCTATCCCACACTGTAGAACAGACGGGGCTCTCCTCCGCCCTCACTCCTGTGTTCCCCTCCCACTCAGATGCACATGATCCTGTGCGACCTGCAGCTCGGGCTCAGCACCTCGCACCTTGCCCTGGAGAAGAGAATCGATGGGCTGGCAGGGAAGCTGGATGCCCTGACTGAACTGCTCAGCACTGCCCTGCAGCAGCAGCAGCCGCCAGAACCCATCCAGGAGGCCACATAGCTGGTGAGGGGGCAGGGGCTGGGTCAGGAAAAATCCCGAGGGAGAGACAGGCACCTATGGCTGTGCCTGCTGTGGCTGTTGCCTATAGATAAGACCACCCTTTCTCTTAAGCTGTCTCACCTCTTAAGACTCTGAGTTCAGAGCTGGACTTGAAGCGATTCCTTCTGCACTTCTCAGCCTCACTTTTCACGCTTTTGTGCGCGGGGGATGGGGGGGGCAGCATGGCCAAAAGATTAGAGATGGAATCTAGGGCCTTGTGTATTCTAGGCAGGGGCTCTACCACTGAGCCACACCCCAGCCCCTCACTGGGGGATTCTAGGCAGGGGCTCTATTATTGAGCCACGCCCCCAGCCCTTCACTAGGGGATGCTAGGCAGGGCTCTACTCTGAGTTATATTCCCTAACTAGCAGCTTTTGGCTTCCCAGCCCTCTCCCTTTTTTGATTGGTCTCTGTGTCCCTGTGCACACCTGTACCCTCCTTTCCTGGGCTTTGGCACCCTTCTGTCTTCCCACCTCTGGACATTCTCCGGCTTCTGCCAACCTCCACCTCTGGCATCCCTGCCCCTATGATTTCTAGTCTGTTACCGATCTATACATTCTCCTCAGGACCCACAGAAGAATCAGGCTATGTACCGAAGGACTGAGCTCAAGGACATCCTCCCTGCCGATTCTGACCAAGCCCCATGAATAAATCACCTCAAGATGCCAGGACACAGTGGATCCACGTTGAGATGCATGGACTCTGGTGGTGGCAGCCATGAGTGGACACTGGCTTGGACCTCCCATGGCAATGGGGTTACTATGGTCACCACTACACATAGGCCATCATCAAAAGTCCTTTCTGCTGTGCTGCTGCTGTTCATGACCCCTCAAGCTCTGTTGGAAGAGGAGGTGCCCGGGGTCCAAGATGCTAGGAAGAAGCTTCAGTCACCGCAGGCCGGCCTCGCTGAAGGAACCAGGTCCGAGCGGCGGGAGGTGCTGCCCCCTGGTGGACGCTGCTTCCCCCAAAATGCGGAAACTGCGCGGGAGTAGGGTGCGGGGTGCCGCTCACCAATCTACCCTCATACTTTGTAATAAATGGTAAACAAAGCCAAAAGCTGCCGTTTCTTTCCAAACACCCAAGTCCTTCAGATCTTGCTGCGGGAGGTATTTGCCCTGTCCCCAACCTCAGTTTCCCCAACTGTAGAGGGGTCTGGTGGCATATGCTTCCCCATATGTTCTCACCACTCAGGAGGCTCTGGGTTATCAAAGGACTTGGGGGGCAGAGGTAGGAGGATCTCTGTCAGTTCAAGACCAGTCTAGTCTACATAGTGAGCTCCAGGACAGCTAGGAGTACATACTAAAACCTGGTCTCAAAACAAACAAAACCAAAACCAGTGGAAGGCAGGAAGAACTTGAGTTTGGGGCTAGCCTCAGCTAAATTTGGGGGTGCTCGCCTATAATCCCAACACTTATTATAAGGTGGAGGCAAGATTAGGAGTTCAAGGCCAGTCTCAGCCACATGAGATCTCGCCTCAAAAACAACAAAATGGGTTGGTACAATGGTTCAGTGGGTTCAGGAACTTGCTGCCAAGCCTGACAACCTGAGTTCAATCCCCAGGACCAACAAGGTAGGTAGAAGGAGAGACCTGATTCCCTTAAGTTATTCTCTGATATAGTGGCAAGTCCCACCCCCCAGTCACAAATAAATAACATGTTAAAGAAAGAAAAAAAGAAGAGAGGGGAGGAAGGAGGGAGGAGGGAGGGAGGAGGGAGGGGAGAGAGAGAGAGAGAGAGAGAGAGAGAGAGAGAGTGCCAAGTCCCCTGAAGCGCTCTCCTAGCTTTCTAATCCTGCTGGATCTGAAGCCACAGCAAAAGGTTTGAATTCAGGCACATGGGCATCCAAGATCCTCATTCTGCCCTCTACTTGCAGTGTGACCTAGGCTTCACTTCTCTGGACATTTTACTTCACCTGTGAAATGTCCTGTCTCTATGGAACTGCTGTGATGATTGATGTAAGAAAACACTGGGCCACGGGTTGGGGGGAGGGGTCAGCGGCTAGTATCATCCGAGCAGGAGGGATCCTTTGGACCAGTGTTGATCATTTCCACACATGGTGTGTTGCTGCCCCGTCCTTCTTGACTTCTCCCTATTCATTCAAGCCTACACTGTTCCTAGTCACACACACTGAGAGACAAGCAGACACCCAGACAGCGGCACACAGCAATTAAACCACTCACAAGGAGCTGGCTGGGTCCCCAAAAGAGGAAGGGCCCAGCCCTGACCACGCACGTACTGTGTGCCCAGCTTCTTGAGCCCCACTTTTTATTTTGTGATGTTTTGGTTTTGTTTATGTCTCTCTGTGTATATTCTTGAGCACCTGTGCACATGGAGGCCACAGGTCAAGCTGGGGTGTCATCCTTGGATCCACCCCCCCTTTTTTTCATGGCAGGGTCTCACTATGGAACCCTGGCTTTCCTAGAACTCATTATGTAAACCAGGCTAGGCTTAAACTGTTAGATCCACTGCCTCTGCCTCCCAGTGCTGGGATTAAGGGTGTGAGCCTCTAGGTCCAGCCCCTACCTTTCTTTCTCTTTTGAGACAAGAATTGTCACTGGAATGGAGCACACCACGCGATTCCTGGTCGGAGAGCAGCGGGTATTAGCCTGTGCCTGCCTTCTCAGGTACCCCCAGTCTGGTTGTTCTCACGTGGGTTCTGAGGCCCATGCACTGTGCCAGCTGAGGGATCTCCCCAGCCCTGTTGTTGTATTTGAGACAGGATCTCATAATGTAGCCCTGGTTACCCTGGTACTTTGTAGCCTTGAACTCAATCCTTGTACCTCAGCCTCCTGAGTGCTGGGATTACTGTCATGTTGCCACCTCTGGGTTAGTACCCTGGTTATTTTTTAAAAATACATTGTGTGTGTTGTCCGTGTACACTGTGGGCACATGTGGAGGTCAAAGGGCAGCTTGCCATAGTCAGTTCTTGCCTTCTACTATGTAAATCCCAGGGATCAAAAGCAGGTCACCAGGCTTGGTGACAAGCGCCTTTGCCCATGCCACCTTGCTCTTTGTAAATTCTCAGCCACCACTGCCACCCAGGCCTCAACTTCCCCATTTCACAGATTTAGAAACTGAGTTTGCAGGGCATTCAGGCCTGGTCCTAGGTTCCAGCCAGGAAGCCACACATCCGGCTGCAGAGCCCAGCTTCCCAGTCATCGTGTTCCCTGGCTGGTCTGCCCGCTTGCCCTGCCTGGGATGAGTCAGAGACTAGCGGCCTTGGGCCTGGGACCCAGGTCTGCATTCCTGCTACCCAGGCTGATTCATCCTGGCTTGGGAGGGGAAGCCCAGGCTTCGACTCATTCTGGATGAGCTATCTTTGGATTTCCCTACAAGTCCTGTGCCAGTCTCGCCCCTGGGCTAAATTGGAGTGTCCACCGCCCACTGTCTCCTCTGTCCTTCCTCTGAATGCCAGCTCACCTGGAGACCAAGCAGTGGTTCCAGAAAGAGACTGGAGGGGTTCCAAAGATGTCAGTCCCCTGAGAGAAGCCCTCAGGGCTAAGGGCTATGTCCTGTCTACTGGCTGCTCCTTTGGAACCACTGTTCCTCTCCACAGTGCCTTCAGCTGGTCTACTCTTCCTTTAGGGGCTTAGATGCCCCCTCTGCCAGGGAGCCCTCTCTAGTGTATCCTTTGCTTGCTTAGTGTGTGCCAAGCCCCGAGTTCAAATCCTGACACCAGACAAAACATTTTAAAAGGCAAAGAAACCTGTCAAAGTCATAGCAAAGAGGGAAGATTGGGGTACATGCCTGTAACCCTAGAACTTAGAGGGCTGGGGAAGGAGGATCATACGCTAAGGGCCATCCTGTGCTATGGAATGAGATTATGTCTCTTAATAAAGAACAAGGAGTCATGGGGAACTGGGATGTGGCCATGCCCCCCATTGCTTGGCCAAGTGGTTGTTCGGTCAGCCATTAGATTATATTTTCATCTCGTTCGTTCTTCCGTGTTGTTTCTGGATCTCTTTAACTAAGGAGATGGGAACAAGTGCCTCCCCGTCGCCACCCCAGGATGCCAATGATAAAGCACAGTATGAGTCCAACAAGGTCCAACTGGGGAAGGTTTGCTGGGTTTATTACAGAGCCCGAATGGGGGCTCACTGTAGGAGAGTGGGGAACCCAAAAGCAGCTGTGCCACTTGCGGGGAGGGGTCTAAGCCCAGCTTGGATGATGGCGTCTCCACAACTCCGCAGATGGAGTGCTCCTTCAGCTCACCTTCCCCAGGCTGTGTACTCCTGAGGCCACGAGGCCCTGGGTGATCAGAGCAAAAGTGCATACAGTTGGCAGCTGGCTGGAGGTGCAGCAGGGAGAGGCTGGAATTTCAGGTGAGGGTTTGATGAGCCTCCTTCTACAAGGGGACAGACAAAGGGACCAATCTCCAGAGCCTTCAGCAAGCACTCAGAGCTGCTCCGTTGAAGGTAAGGCCATTATGCTTGGAGTCTAGCTGGCTCTCCCTAACATTTTCAATACCAAAGGTCCCAGCATACCAGGGGCCACAGTAAATGTCCCCCAGGAAACACTTTTATATATCTGCGTAGCCGGGAGAAATCAGATGTGGAGGTGGGGATGGGGAAGCAGCTCAGTGGGCACAGGGCTTGCCTAGCATGTGCCAACTCCTGGATTCCACCCACAGCAACACAGCCCCATGGACACAGACATACATGTCTGTACACTGGCACACACAATGCACACACTCCCGCAAGCATACCCGTGTACACGCATGCGTGCACGTGCCATGCACACACACACTCATGGGCACATTCTTTTTTTTTTTTTTTTCGGAGCTGGGGACCGAACCCAGGGCCTTGTGCTTGCTACTACTGAGCAAAATCCCCAACCCCTGGGCACATCCTTTTTAATGGTTTGGACGGAAACCAAGTCAGAAACATGGGGGCTTTGGGCGAACACCAGGAGTTCCCACAAGAAATCCCAAATCCCGGCATATCTTGGATCTGTCCCTGCCAACCTGTCCCTGTCCTCAGTGGGGCTCAGATCCTGACACCCCTCTTCCCGTAACATTCCCCTTCCCTGTCATCAATTCAACGCTTCCGAAAAGCCCAGTGCCGGGCAAGAGCTGAGGCCGACGTTGAGTCAGAGGGTGCTGACCTCCCAGGCTCGGTCTGGGGACTTGAGTTACTTCCCTTTATTTTACTTCTGCCTGCACTCCCACGAGGATGTGTGTGTAGGGGGGGGCGGTGTTCCATGGCTCAGAGAGGAGTCAGGGACAGGTGGGGGCCAGTCTCCCTCCTCAATGTATACCACACTCCTCACAGTCTCGAGGCCCCTCCTAACATGCAGCCTGATTGTGTCCTTCCTTGCTCAAAATGCACAGTGACAGCACAGCCATTCTGTCAAGGGCCAGTGTGGGTTGACATCTGTATGCGGGTGAGGGCAGGCACAGGATAATGCAAGGCCTGGGATCGGGCAGTGAAAAAGAAAGGCGGGCTGAGAATTTTAGAGATGGGACAGAGAGTATGGAGAGTGAGGAGGAAGGAAGATGGAGGAAGAGAATGACGACACAGATCCGTGTGGCTTTAAATAGCTGCAGGTGGCTATAAATATCCTAAGGGATAGATAATTACAGGACGATTTGTCTTCTCTAGGTGGGCAGCTTGTATCAATACCAATTGGCTCTGAGTTCATTGTGTGGGAGTTTTGTGGGGTGAGGTCTTACTGATATAAATCTGACTGATAAGTTACAAGCCTCAAGAGTTTTGATTTTACCGAGTTACGAGATAGGCGGTCATTACGTGGGGCTGGCGTGGCAGCAACCTACCATGGGAATATACCGAGGTGGACAGTCACTGCTTGGGGCTAGCCATGGAGGTGGTGAGACCGCTGATGCTAGAGAGTAGCTGGTGGTAGCGTGGGATGGTAAATCTTTTTTATTATTTAATACTACAGGCTAGCTACAAGGCTTAGCACAGACAACAAAGCTCTCCCTCGTCCTCTCCCTCATTACTTTGCGGTACTAGGGGTTGAACCAAAGACATTATTATATGCCCTAGACAGCACACTACTGTTATACTGTCTTGACCCTCACTATTAGATTCAATTCTAGGCAACATTCTAGGACTTGAACCACACTCCAACCCCTCACTAGGCAGAGAGGCAGAGGCTCTACCGCTGAGCCACACCCCCAGCCCCTCACTGGGGGATTCTAGGCAGGGGCTCTACCACTGAGCCACGCCCCCAGCCCCTCACTGGGGGATTCTAGGCAGGGGCTCTACTACTGAGTCACGCCCCCAGCCCCTCACTAGGGGATTCTAGGCAGGGGCTCTACCACTGAGCCACGCCCCCAGCCCCTCACTGGGGGATTCTAAACAAGGGCTCTACCACTGAGCTATATTGTCAGTGTGTGTGTGTGTGTGTGTGTGTGTGCTGTTTTGTGCAGACTTTGGAGGTCAACCACAATGTCAATCTTCCAGGACAACCTGCCTTAGTTTTGGGGCTGTTTTAGCCAGGACTTCTCACTGGCCTGGAGCTTGCTAATAAGATTATGTGGGCTGGATAGTGAGTCCCTGCCTCTGGCTCCCCAATGCTGGGATTACAAGACTGCCCTCTTATCTGTACGTGGGTTCTGGTAAGTTCCTCAGGCTCACACAGTAAGCTCTTTACCAACTGAACTAGCTCTGTAGATGTCTTATTTGGATTTTAGAGGCAGATCTCGCTACATAAACCCAGGCTGGCCTGGAATTCGCTATGTGGCCAGGCAAGGCTTAAACAGCTCTTGGTAATCCTCCTGAATTCTGGAATTACAAGCATGAGCCACTGCATCCAGATTTTTTTTTTTAATAATAGAATTATGTTCATACAGATGAAACAAATATTAATCGCAATCTCAATGCACTCTTTCAAATGATGTTTTTTCCTGTGTGTGTGCGTGTGTGTGTGTGTGTGTGTGTGTTTGCACTCACTCGAGTGCACACGCACATGCACGTGTGGGAACTTGTGTGGCAGCTGGAAGACAACTTGTGGGAGATGGTTTGATCTTTCTGTCGTGTGGGACCCAGAGATCAGACTCAGACCGAATGTCATCGCTAGTGGCAAGCACCTTGCTTGCTAAGCCGTCTCACTGGCCCCTCGGTGAGTTTTGACAGATACACTCCTCACATGACTCTTCACCGCTCAACCCAAACAAGAAGTCTGCAGCCCTCTCCAAGCTCTCTCGGCCTCCTCACTCCTCCACACACAGTCCCAGCAGTGCTGGCTTCCAAGCCATTCCTGCCTTAACCTGGAATCAGCCCAGGCGTCCAGGGTGTTCACCTGCCAACCTGCTGAGGACCAGTGAAGTGAGGGGGATTCTCAGCAGCTGGTGTGTCCCTAGAGCAGTGGTGTTCCACGGTGGGCTGCTCCCTGTCCCTGCCCCCTCCCTGTGCTGGTAGCATGGTGTTCTGCATGGTGTTCTCTTTCCCCGCCCTCATTCTCCCCTCCCTCCAGCCCCATCCGCTGAGAACAGATGTGTTCAGTATTGGTGCTGTGATTTATTACCGCCGTAAACATCCGCCCTCAGCTGGCTGTGCAGAGACCTGCTTGGAGCCTTTGTGCTGCGGACTCTGCCAACATACCACAGCCGGGCAGTGCTTTTTATGGGGTAAAGGGCGTGCCAAACGGCAAAACCTTCCGGACACTTACCAAGATGAGGGAGGTGGCCCTTCAGTCCCTGTGCACCCTCCCTTGCTTCCTTCTGTCAGACCCACAGAGCACAGCGATGCTTGCCTGTGATCTCCCAATCTCGATGTTCAGTAAGCGGAGGCAGGGGGATCGGATCGGGCATCCGCAGCCAGGGGCCCAGAGTATGTGAGACCCCATCTTTAAAAAAGAAAAATGAGACAAAGGGAGAGGAGCAGGGAAGGAAAGAAGGGAAGGAGTGGAAGAAAGAGGGAGGGAGGGAGGGAGGGAGGGAGGGAGAATGAGTCCAGAAAGTAGGGTTGGTAAAGCTACTCCACACTATTGTAAGAACGCCATCCATCTTGTGTGGTTCATATTTATTAACACAGGGCCTCACTATGGAGGCCACTGGTGACTCTCCTGCTCCAGCCTCTAGAGGGCTGTGATAACAGGCATGCGATACCACACTTTCTTTTCTTTTGGAGACAGGGTTCCTCTGTGTAGCCTTGCCTGTCCTGGACTCTCTTTGTAGACCAGGCTGGCCTCAAACTCACAGAGATCCGTCTACCGTTGCCTCCCGAGCACGGATTAAAGGCGTGCACCACCAAGCCGGGCTGGGCACCACTCTATGTGCTTTCTCAACAGTTATCCATCTCCCAGGGAGGGCCGGACAAGGACTGACAAACCTCTCCACAGAATATACACTTTAATTTTGAGAAATTTTCATAGTAGAGTTAGACTGGGGAGCTTAAGAGCCTTGCCTTGGCTGGTGACACAGGCCTGTGATCCCAGTTCCTTGGGAAGTCTCAAAAGTTGAATTACTGTCCGAGCTACAAATACAAAGTGTCTAGGCTAGCCTAGGTTACTTAGTGAGACACTGTTTCAAAATGAAACATTAAAAGAGAAGCTGAGGATGTGGCTCTGTGGTAGAGCCCCTGCCTAGAATCCCCCAGTGAGGGACTGGAGGTGTGGCTCAGTGGTAGAGCCCCTGCCTAGAATCTCCCAGTGAGGGGCTGGAGGTGTGGCTCAGTGGTAGAGCCCCTGCCTAGAATCCCCAGTGAGGGACTGGAGGTGTGGCTCAGTGGTAGAGCCCCTGCCTAGAATCTCCCAGTGAGGGGCTGGGGGCGTGGCTCAGTGGTAGAGCCCCTGCCTAGAATCCCCAGTGAGGGGCTTGGGGCGTGGCTCAGTGGTAGAGTATTTGCCTAGCTTGTCGGAGACCCTGGATTCAGTCCATACAGACCAAGAAGTCTTTGTCTTTCTCAGGATGGCCTCCAACTCATCACCTTCTCTTTGAAGCCCTTTGTTCCCATGGCTCCAAGTCCCTGACCTTGCTCCTTGGCTTCTTCCCAGCGCTCAGCTCCTTTCCTCCTCCCCAAGTCCAAGGGACTCAGCCTCACCTGTCACTTCAGCCTCTCAGACTAGATGACCACAGCAGGTTTCAGGACTTGAAATTTCAGCTACATGTATATTTAGCACACCGGTATAATTATCGGTAAGAGACCAAACACCTGTCATGTGCTTAAGACAAACAGAATCCAGAAGGGAAATGCATTAGTTGGCTTCTTTGCTACTCTGAGCAAAGAACTGGAAAATTGGCTCAGGGGGTAACAGCACTAAAGGGCCTGGGTTTGGCTCCCAGCACCACACGGCCGCACACAACTGTGTAACTCCAGCTCTGACCTCAATGTACATATATGGAGCACAGACACACCTGCTGACAAAACACCCATGAATACATAATAAATAAATAAATCTCACAAACAACTCTGAGCACAGGCAACTAGGTTGGGGGTCGCATTTCATTACGGGTCAGTACTCCTTGACGGATGTCAGGGCAGGAGCTGAAGCAGAGGCCATGGAGGAACTCCACTTGCTGGATTGTTCCTCTAAGGCTGGCAGGATGCCCTGCTTAGGGCAGGCACCGCCCACAGTGGGAAGGACCCTCCCCCATCAATCAGCAATCAAGACAAAGCTTCCCGGACACGCCCACAGACCAGTCTGATGGAGGCGACTCCTTCCCTGAAGTCTCCTCTTCCTACAGCGTCAAACCGGCAACCAAGCTTAGCCATCACAGTGTTAAACCGGCAACTAGGCATAGCCATTACAGTGTTAAACCGGCAACCGAGCTTAGCCATCACAGCGTTAAACCAGCAACGAGGCATAGCCATCACAGTGTTAAACCGGCAACCAAGCTTAGCCATCACAGAACACACGCGTGCTTGGGACGGTGGGGCTGGGGTGGAAACAACACGGTAAGATGCCTCCAGACTGGACAGTGGACATGTGGGAGGTCCTTATGCTGCAATACCTTTGTATGCTTCAAGTTTATTTAATGAAAAGAAAAAAGTTATCTTCAAACCCCAACTTCTCTCCCAGCACGACCTTGCTATGTAGATCTTGCTATGTAGTCCAGGCTGGCCAGGAACTCAGGATCCTCCTGCTTCAACCTCCCTGAGGTTGGAGTTACAGGTGTGCACCGTCATGCCTGGCTCTTCTGTCAACCTCCAGGCTTGTCCAGTTCTGTCCTTTCCCCGTGGGCCCGTTACGAGCATCATTTATCCAGTTAAGCACACCGCAAACCCGCAGAACGAATTTCTGTGGAGACGGATTGTGGTGCATGTCTGTCAACCCAGCAGCTGGTGGAGGGGTGGTCACAAGTTTGAGCCAGCCTGGGCTACAAAGTGAGTGCAAGCTGCCCAGGGTTAGGAGACTGTCTCCAAAGATTGCCCTGCATCAGAACTTTCTTTAAAGAAAACATATTTCTTTATGTTTTTGAGAGAGAGAGAGAGAGAGAGAGAGAGAGAGAGAGAGAGAGAGAGAGTGTGTGTGTGTGTGTGTGCTCTTCCCTGAGTTTATGTGTATCACATGCATGTAACTCTGTGTGGCCAGAGGATATCAGATCTCCCAGAGCTGGATTTCCAGGAGGTTCTCAGCTCTCTGACTGATAGAAGTGCTTGGAACTGCACCGGGTCCTCTAAAGAGCAGCCGGACTTTAACCACTAAGTCATCTCTCCAGCCCTCCTAAAGAATGTTTAAGCATCACACATTGTAGTATCTTTAGCGTGTGCATGCATGGTAGAAAGGCTTACTCATGCCTGTGTGCGCTGTCTCGGCACCTACATTCTCATGCCATGAGAACCTCTCAAGTGTCTTTCAGCAAACTCCACAAATTCCCTGTGCGGTTATCATCTGTAGCCATCACATGGCTCGGTGGATCCCTAAAATAACTGTGTGTCACCCCTGAGTCATGCTTCCTTTCACCCTCTCACGCCTCTGCTCAACTTTCCAAGTGCGTTCCAGCTCTTCACCCCTCAATCAACACCACTATCTTCCCAAGTCATCCAGCGCCATCTTGCTTAGGCAGGCCCAGCGGCTTCCCAGGGCCCTGCTTGGCTTGACGGTGCTGGCGGCCTTTCTCCGCCAGGCGCCCAGCGATGGTTTCATCCTTGTGCCTCACTGCTCCTCACGTGGTGGAAACCACAGCGTATTCTGAAGTCTCCCCCTCAGCCCTGACTGGCTGGCACATCTCATCTTTACCCTCCGGGCAACCATTGTGAAGTTTGGTGTTTCACTAGGGAAATATTGTCTTAAAGCAATGATAGTGGAAAATAAGGCACACAACATGCTCATCCTTGTTCTCCTCAACACCCGGATGTCATAAATCCTTGTGTGACTCAGGAAGGTGGAATCTCTGTGTGTGAGGGACATCTCGGCAGACGCTTGCCACCGAGCATGATGACCCGAGTTCTATCCCCGAAACATGATGTTGTCTCCCAATCTCCACGTGTGCTGTGGTAGCCACATTCAGGCCCCTACTCCACATTTCCCTGCCCCAAGCCCACGTGATAAACTGAAATTTTTTGAAAAGGGAAGCCATTCTAAATATTCCCATTCTCCTTTTCCTCCCGCTGCTCTGATGGCCCCTCTAGTCACTTCCATGGCGAGTCCAACCCCCAACCCTCAGGGACAGACATGCACACCTGTGGAAGGCAGAGGCTCGAACTCAGGTCATCAGGCCTAGCAGCAAGAACCTTTACCGGCCGAACCATCTCACCAGCAGATGTTCACAGATATACACAGGATTTTGGTGTACACAGGGCAGAGCTATAGCACATTCATTTGTGAACTCGTGAAACCCATTCTGTCCCGTTGCAATGGTTAAGTCTCCTTCCTTGATCCTTTGAAAGATGCCGCCTTGCCAGGCATGGTGGTACCTATGATCCTAGTACTTGGGATGTGGAGGCAGGAGGATCAGTGGTTTATGGTCATCCTTGGCTACACACTGAGTTCAAACCCAGCCTGGGCTACAGAGATTCTACAAGCGTACGTCCCTCACTGAGCCTTTTACAAGGGTGGTGTTCCTTTGTTTTGGTCCAGCACTTCAGGTTCTAAAGAAAAGCCACACATAAATGACCAAGATGTTAGCTCTGGAATGACCCTTCCTCAGGTTCAGAGAACTCTGAAAAACCTGCTGACCATCAGATGATGTCAGAGCCCTGTACTAACACAAAATATGCAAACTGCTATGCAGTTTAGCATATAAAGAAGTAAGGAGGGGGCGGGGAGGAGGTATGGGATGTAGAAGAGTCAGAGGGTGGACCGGAAGGGGAATAAAATCTGGAATGTAAAAAAAAACAAAACAAAAAAAAAACCAAACAAACAAGCAACGAAACCATTGCAAGGGGGGGGGCGGGGGCCCTCAGAAGTCTAAGTCCACTTTGAGCTTCCACAAGGAAAAAAAAGGAGGCATCTGGCAGTGGAAACCCAGCTCAGTGTGCAGCCTTCCTGCCCAGCGTCTCCCTATACCTCCATTCCCTCGTCAGAAACCGTTTGTGTGGGTGTGGTGGAACACACCTTAAATCCCTGGTGTCACAGGCAGGCGGACCTCAGAGTTTGGGGCCAGACTGATTTACTTAAGGAGTTCCAGGCTAGCTAGGGCTACAGAGTGTGACCTTGTCTCAAAGATAACTTTCCTTGTGTCCCAGGGTTCCCCAAGACAGGAGCCTGGGGTTTTACTTCCTCCAAATGGCAGCACTTGAATAAACTTGACTCCCCCTACCCTCACTTATCTCCTGAATGTTTTCGGCTAACACCAGTCTTACCTCATATACTTAATGTTATTATTTAGTGCTGTTTTATTAGCAATTTCAAATGTAGTATTTACTGTTAACTGTAGTCACAATGTCAGACTGTGTGTGTGTACGTGTGTGTGTGTGTGTGTGTGTGTGTGTGTGTGTGTGTGTGTGTACATGCATGGGAATCTGGATGCACATACCTGTGCACACACAGTGATGCCTTGTGTCTTCCCCTATTGCTCGCCGCCTCCTTGCCTGGAGACAGGCTAGCTCACTGAAACAGCAGCTCACCCAATTGGCAGCACCCCAGATCTCTCTGCACCCACTCTTCCAACACATGCTGCAACGCCAGTCCCTCTGGATCTGACGCCCTCTCCTGCCCTCTATGGGAACCAGGCACACTCATGGTGCGTTTACACACAGGCAGGCCAGACACCCACACATGTGAAATGGTTTAATTAAAATGACAATACTGTGGAGCACATGTCAGTATACAGAGGAGTTTATAGGAAGGACTAGTCATGGTGTGTATGTACACATCATCAGAGAACTGGAACGCCTGCACTGCTGACGTAACTGCAGCTCAGCTGCTCTCTGGAGCGGGTGACTGCCGACTGTCACAGGGAGGTGTGCGCAGCCAGCCAAGCTTGCCTTGCAGGCCAGGCTCTGATGCTCCCTCCCTAAGCATGGTGCCTTCAGGCACATGGCCTCTCTTTTGATCATCTTTCTGCATCTATTAAATGAGTGAGGGAGAGGTACCGAGAGACACGAGTCACAGTGAAGCAGAGCCTGGTGCATGGTGGCCCAGAGTCAACACTGAGCCCCTTCTCTGTCCACTTTGTGGCATGTATGCAGATGAGTGCACTCAACCATGAGGGAACATGGAGGCCAGGTTGACGTTAGGATCTCTCTCTCTCTCTCTCTCTCTCTCTATATATATATATATATATATATATATATGTATGTATGTGTGTGTGTGTGTGTGTGTGTGATGTATACATGACATCATGATATATATAAAATGTATGTATGTATTTAATGTATATGTATATGTTTTGTTTGTATGTATGTATGTATGTACATGCACCACATGCATGCTGTGTCTGTGGAGGCCAGAAGAAGCTTCTTACAGAGTGAGTTCAAGGGCAATTTAGTGAGACTCAGTCTCACAAATAAAATATGGACTAGAGACAGTCCAGTAGTCAACAGCACTGAATGATCTTACAGAAGACAGGGGTTCAATTCCTAGCACCCACATGGCAGCTCTTGACCCTGTTGCTCTAGTTCCAGGGGATCCAACGCCCTCTTCTGACCTCGGCAGTCACCAGGCAGGAACATGGTGCTCAATCATACTTACAAAGCACTCATACACATAAAAGAAAATTAAATCTTTAAAAAATGTAAACGGAGGACTGGGCTATAGCTCAATGGTAGGTAGGGTGCTTAACAAGCCTAGTTAAACCCAGTCCCCAATACCCTACCTCAAACATATGAATGCTAAATAAAACCTTAACTCAAGGACCAGTGAGGTAGCCTACTGGGTAAAGGTGTTTGCTGCCAAACCTGAGGCCCTCAGTTCGATCTGTGGGACCCATGTGATGGAAGGACCGTGCTGCTTCCTGCCGACTCCTCTGGCCTCCAAATGTGCGTGACTGCACATGTGGGCACACGCCCTAGAGGCAACACATGCTGCTTATAACTGGGTGCATGTGAAAGCATTGAGCACTCTTCATAAACAGTCCTCCAGCCAGTCACTGACCCTACACTCACCTTGAATATGAAAAACTTGTGCTTTCTGTCTTCAGCCTTGAACTATACAAACATCCTTTAGAGGCTGGCGATGAGGCCCAGACAGCAGAGTGCATAACACAGAGACCAGGCAGAGTGGAGCACGCCTGTGTCAGCACTCTGAGGGACAAGTCTTTTCACATTTGAAAGAAAATTCAAAGGGAAGGCAAAGCTAGCTGCCCATAGGAGAGATGCTGTTTGAGTTAGGCTGACATGGAGATCAGTCACACTGGGGACGTGTGTATGTGTGTGTGTGGTGGGGGGTGGAGTGGGTGGAGCAAGGCCCTCTCTTTCCTCAGTACAGAAGAGAAAGGGAGGGAATAAAGAAGAGCTGGAGGGGGTGGGGAGATCCCAACACTCCTGAGGTCAAGGCAGGTGGGTTTCTGCGAGTTCTAGACCAGCCTGATCTACAAAGTAAGACCCTGTCTCAAACCAAGAGAGCTGGTTGCGGTGGCACACACAGGTAGGTTATGCTGGAGAGGAGAGACGGGAGGGTAAATTGGAGGTCAGGCTGATGGACTACACATTTTTAAGAAAGGAATATTCATAGTGGAGGTGGAACTTCTGCCATTCTTTCCACGGGGCAAGCACAAGCTCCAGATAGGCCGAGAGTCCCGGTGACTGCACCCTCTGCCCCGGGGGCCTTCCAGCTGCTTCAGGCTGTGCCCGCAGTCCTTTGAATGTTTGCCCCTTCTGTAGCCCTGCACTCCTTGCGTCCCCTAATAAATCTATATGATAGTCCTTTCCTCAACCAGGCTATATGACTCTGCGACTTCATGATTAGATCCGATCACTTCTGCTGCCCACCTGTGCCACAGATCGAGGCTAGACCTTTCTCTAAGTGTTCTTGCCATCTTGGCGGAGCTGGGCTCTCCCTTAAAGTCCTTCAAGATCGCGCCTTGCAGCCATCAGTCTTGCACTTGCTCAGCTAAGAATGTTAATTCCCTCCCTTCCACCGTATCCTACACCGGTTAGCCAATAATACAGAAGACTCGGGATTCGAACTCGAAATCTCCAGAGCTGCCCACCCAGCGAAACACCAGGCTCGATCAAAGAAACAATGCGCACGCGCCTTTTCTGCGCAATGGACTCCCTCGCCCACTCCGTAATCCGCGCGTGCGTGTTGAAACCAGCCACTTTCAATCACGCATGCTCAATGTAGAGCGCACGTTTGGTTCGCTTGCTGCGGCGCATGCGCCGAGCCAGCAGCGCGGGCCCTGACTTGGGCTGTGTACTGTGTCTTTCTCTTCTTCCTCCTCTGGAGCTTCCGGGACACCAAGGCCTGTTCCGGAATAGCCGGCACCAGCTTTTTCTGCCTCTCTCTCTCTCGCTTGTGACCTTCCGGCGCCATTTACCGGACAGGTGGCTGTGGAGGACCTTCCCCGCCCACGCTGCACTCCGTCACTCAGAGCGCGCGCCGCGACCCAGGAACTAATCGGCAGCTGCCTTAGGTAAGGGGGACCGCGCGAGTCTGCGAGAGGCGGTGCGCCGACGGGGCGGGGCTTGAGGGGTGGGGCGTATTCAAGCCCCGCCCCCGCTCTGCCGTTGAAAAGTCGCTGGGCGTCTGGCCATTGGGAGAAGGAACCTAAAGGTCTCGGTTTAGTGGCGCCGTTAGTTGGAGGTACAAATACATTAATGGAAACTAAAGTATCCCGCTGGAGGAACACATTAATGGAAATTATAGTCACTGTAAAGTGTCCCTGTAGCGCTAGTACGATCCTCCTAATAGCGTCATGAGGAAATTGTTGGATATACTCCCATAGAAGCCGACACACACGTAGCAACTTGTCAATTCTGGAAGATTCTCCAGGAGAGGCGCTTGAGATCTGAGATGTTAGAGAGGTGGGAAGACAGCTCAGACTGTGAAGTGCTTGTTTGCAACCATGAAGACCCGAGTTTGATCCCCAGCAGCCACATAAAGAGGGAGCGTGGGGTTGGGGGATTTAACTCAGGTAGAGCACTTGCCCTAGCAAGTGCAAGGCCCTGTTGGTCCCCAGCTCCGAAAAAAAAAAAAAAAAAAAAAAAAAAAAAAAAAAAAAGAGAGGAGCGTGGTGGCCGGATCTTGTGATCCTAGTGCTGGGTAGGCAAACAGGCAGAGGTGCAGAGGGCCTTGGCCAGCCAGTGTAGCCTAATAGACTCCAGGTTCCATTCGTATTAGACCAGATACCCTGTCTGAAAAACAAAGTGGGGCTGGCGGCATGGCTTTATCAGGTGCCACCACAAGGCCAAAGAATTGATTTCCATCCCTGGAACCTACAGGATGGAAGGAGAAAATGGTCTCTCAGAAGTTGTTACATGACTTCCACAAACTTTGTGCATGCTTCCACACAGGCATGTGTGTGCAGGTGTCACACACACAAAGAAGCCCAGGAAGCTCCTACCCCAAGAATATGCAGATTAGACTTCATTTCTGTGAGGTCACTGTAAGAGCCCTGTAAGTAAACAATTACACCAGCTTAGTAGTTCGTGGAAAGCTCTCCCCAAGAACTCTGGAAACAGCATTACAGGTCCCAGAGTGCAGGTAGATGGTGTCTTAGGTTCTGGATGGTTCCCCACAAGAGCTGTTAGGGAGACTGAAATACTGATTCCAGAGCAACGTGCGAGTGGACACTTCACTTACCTGAAAGAGGGGTGGTCACAGTGAACAGACACTTCGGTGTGAGGACAGGATCCCCATGGGAGCAGGGAATCGGACTCTGAAGCACTGGGGAGGTCGTCAGGATAATAGGGGAGCAGACAGTTAATTGCAGAGGAGAATGGAGTGCCAGTCTGTGGGGAGAGGGCCTTAGACAGTAAACAGTCATTTAAGACCTGACTCATTCCAGCAAGCATCTGTTAGCAGGCCCTTGCCCTCCTTGGTCAGTCCATTTGTGGCTGGGGAGAGGTCACTCGGGCTGAGAGGAGCTAGACAAGCCCCCACATGGCTAGCAAAAGTGCCTCGTCCATCAGTTCTAGCGTTTCTCAGCAGCCCGCTGATGTCATTGAGGCCTGAGGTGGACATGGGGAGGGGTTTGAGGGAACACAATGAGAGGGACAGATGCTGGGTTTGTAGGTCCTAAGGGCCACACAGTCGCCACCTCTACTGCTTCTGCTGTTCACAGAAGGCAGCCATAGCTACTCTGTCACTCTGGGGCCAGGTTCCAACGAGAGCTTGCGTGTGGAACTGGGGAAGACCGCAGATTTGGTCTGCAGGCCACAGTTTGCCAGCCTGACCTTTGGAACCAGAGCAGGCAGCCCATAGGGTCCTGTGGGCATGAGCACCCAGGGCTGTCCCTAGAGCACATTCTGTTGTAAAGACCCCAGGACACCGGTCCCAGGGGCCTGGAAACAGATAACACAGTGGTGGAGAGTAGGTCGCATGGTCCTACAGTCCAGAACATGTTGAGGACTAGACAGTGGAGAGATGTATGTCCAGAGGAAGGGAGGGCTGACCAGCTGGAGCAGAAGGGAAGTCCATGGGAACCTAGTGGGACCAGGTGGGTGAAAGGGCCCGTGGGTCTCAGCCCCACCACCGTCCCCACACATGAATGGGTGATCAAGAGTCCTTCCACTGGGGACTTGTGAGAAAAGGACTCGTCGCCTTTGGGGAAGGAGACTGTCCCAGTTCTGTGTGACTGTGCTCCTGTAAGTTGTATTCCCGTTGGAGCATTTCAATAGTGGCAAATAGTTTTGGTCCCAAAAAAGAGACATAGGTTTCTTTCTCACTGGCTTCAGGGTGGGCTGCCAGCACCTGTGTCGTCTTTTACCGTGATTTCCATTAAGTTGCCTTGAAGGTCAGGGTAGCTGCCTAAAACCCTTTTAGCCAAGAGGAGGAAGAGGCAAAAGACATGGACCTGCTTCTGTAAAGGGAAGTTTCTGAATGCTCCCAAGACACCCTTCTGTTGCCACACCATTTGCCACAACACCTAATTGCAAAAGAAGCTGAGTCGTGTGTTCTGGACGCTCAGCCTCACCAGAATGGGAGAAGTCGGCATATTTAGGAGGCCACTGGCGGCCAGCTGTCGCCTTACCACACCGCTTCAGTCGGGGCTGTTTGTTCTGTGTGTGTCTATGTGTGTGGTTCCATGCACGCGCATGCAGTACCCAAGGAAGCCAGAAGAGGGCAGCGGGTCCCTAGAGCCAGAGTTAGAGATGCTGGTGGGCTGTCCAGTGTGGATGCTGGAACTAGGACTTGGGCCTTCTGCGAGAGCGGTATACACTCTCTCGGGGCTGAGCCATCTCTCCAGCCTCTGGTTTGTTTGTGGGTTTTGGTTTTGTTGTTTTTAAGAGTAGTCAGGTGGGTGTGATGAGTACAGGTATCTGGAGGCCAGAGCATTGGTTACTTTGTGTGTGGAATCAGCCCATTTTCTCCTACTATGGATTCCAGGGATTGAACTTAGGTTGTCAGTCTTGCGGGCAAGCACCTTTACCCACTGGGCTCAGAGCTTCCTTTCACAAGGAGGAACCTTCATGCTGTCGTGAGCCCCATGGAGAGGGCGGATTCCCTTCGCACCAAAGTCTCCTTGTCCTTCCAGGCGACCATGTCGGAGTCTGGGCACAGTCAGCCTGGGCTCTACGGGATAGAGCGGCGGCGGAGGTGGAAGGAGCCAGGCTCCAGTGGCCCCCAGAATCTTTCTGGGCCTGGCGGTCGGGAAAGAGACTACATTGCCCCCTGGGAAAGAGAGAGACGGGTGAGTGATCCCAAAGATGGCGTGCAGGATTCCAGTGGCTCCAGTTTGAGCCCCCGCCACAAGCTCATGTCCAGGGGCAGTGGACATGTCAGGAGCGGAGGGAGGGAGGGAGAATAAAGGGCCCGTTCTGATGGCGTAGCCTCCGAAGACCTGTGGCCAGTGAGGCTGCAGCAGGAAGGAGAACCAAGAGGAGGTGGGCTCGGACCCCACAGGCTCTGACGGGGCTTGGGCTCTGACAGAGAGGATCTGCACTGGAGGCTAGAGACAGCCTCCATTTTAAAGAGTCGCATGCCACCATCAGCAGTACCTAGCATCATGTGCCCCTGCTTCTCAGAGTGCTTCCCGGTCCTTCGCAGGCACCCTGGGACCCTGTGGGCTCTGTATCACGCACAGCTCTCGGGGTAATGTCCTGGTCTTCCCACAGCTCGTCAGCTGTAATCCCTGAAGAAGCCGCTGTGAATTCATCTGCAAGCCTTTTTACACCCGCCTTATATCTGTCTGTAACCTCTTCCTGCAGTTCTGCCGTGTGTGTGTGTGTGTGTGTGTGTGTGTGTGTGTGTGTGTGTGTCCCTGCCTCATGAGCACACTGTCACCCCCACCCTCAGCCTCTATCCTGCGGTTGTTCTCCCAGAACTGTCCTTGCCAAAGCACTTTGGGTAATCCTGGGGTTCTGCTGAGCCTGTGAGCCAGTAAATTGTCGGGGTTTAAGGAGATACAGTCCAGCGAGAATCCACAGTAACCTTAGGCAGAAGCAGCCTAAAGCTTGGATCTTGCCCCTCTAGACTAGGGGTGGTCCAGAGGCAAGAGGAAGGAGTCCATTAGCCTGTGAGAGCAGGGCAGGGCCAAGGCTTGACAACCAGGATAGCAAAGCATCTGCCATGTGTCAGCTGTCCTACTGGACAATAAATACACAGGCGGTTCCCCGCTGTCCTATACTAATCCTGTGAGGTGGAGCTCCTGCCCCACCCCCACAGTTGAACAGATAGGAGTGGGTTACCAGTTACTTAGGTTAGGTCTTACTTGGATTACCAGTAAGAATATGTTCCCACCCCAGCTGCCAAGCTCCAAGTCCTCACTGCTTCGCATGAGCCTGGTACAGCAGAGGAAGCTGTTGGGAGTGGTAAGGAAGTCAGTCTAGAGTCAGGTTCTGTATACGGGTTAGCCTCAAGGAGTGGTAGGTACCAGCACCTGGGTATGTAGGCATACATTTTTGTAGCCTACTTTTAATAGGTGTTAACCTCTCCTCTAGCCCATACCACCCAGCAGAGGTGTAGAAGAGAAAAGTTAAAAGTTATTAGGATATGGGGCAAGTGGACCTGTTCAGTAATAGTTCTTTGGGGGCGAGTTCAGTCCTCTCGGTCAGCAGTTCAGTCCTGTAGCAAACACCAAATACGAATCAGCAGCCACAGACCTGTTTTCGAGGCAGGCAGATACACATGAACCAGCAGCTGTAGTTCAATCCTGAAGAAACTGCAAGGCTGACTAACTGGCCTGGGGTGAGGCCACGGAAGTGACAAGCTGCTGCAGGAACCTCAAGAGCATGAGGTTCTCTCAGTGGTGGAGGTGTTACCACAAGAGGAGCGCAACAACACAGTGTAAGGCGAATCAGTACATGTGCGTCTTCAGCGAAGAATAGCAAGGTGGATAAACCGAAGCAATGCTCAGTGCCCGTCTCCCACCATCTGTGGGGTCATGTTTATACTCCTTCACCACAGATCCTTCCACATCTTTGCTGTATCAAAATCCCTTCACCTGGGTCTGCCTCAGGAAAGCAGTCTTTAGCAAGACATCATGCCACCAGTCCTTTGTCCCAGCACAACCTCATTGACATAACTGACTTTCCAAACAACCCAGAAGTTTCCCCTGCTGGGTAGGGTGGGGAGGCACCATGGAGGCTCTCTGGAGCAACACCGGCATTCCCTCTCCTCAGGATGGCAGCGAAGACCCCAGCACCAACGTCATGCAGAAAACCCCCATCATCCTCTCAAAGCCTCCAGCTGAGCGGGTGAGCATCGAGAACCTCGGGAGGGAGGCGGGAGGTGGGGGTGATAGGAGGGCTCCCCAGTGCCGACAACCTTCTTGTACCCACAGTCAAAGCAGCCACCACCTAGTACAGCCCCAGCTGCACCGCCAGCCCCAGCCCCGCTGGAGAAACCCATTGTGCTCATGAAGCCACGTGAGGAGGGGAAGGGGCCTGTGGCTGCAACAGGGGCTTCCACCCCCGAAGGTACTGCCCCACCACCCCCCACGGCCCCTGCACCACCGAAAGGAGAGAAGGAGGGGCAGAGACCCACACAGCCCGTGTACCAGATTCAGAACCGGGGCATGGGCACTGCTGCCCCAACTGCCATGGACCGTGAGTGGACCCCACAAGGTGGGCAGGGACCAGCTCCTGTCTCACAGAGACCCTCACTGTCCTGTCTCCTCTCTCCATCCAGCTGTGGTGGGCCAGGCTAAGCTCCTACCCCCAGAGCGCATGAAGCACAGCATCAAGCTGGTAGACGACCAAATGAACTGGTGTGACAGCGCCATTGAGGTACCTACCGCCTCCCCAGGGCCCGCACCTCGGTCCACCGCCTCCCCAGGTCCCGCACCTCGGTCCACAGCCTCCCCAGGGCCCGCACCTCGGTCCACAGCCTCCCCAGGGCCCGCACCTCTGTCCACAGCCTCCCCAGGGCCCGCACCTCTGTCCGCAGCCTCCCCAGGTCCCGCACCTCTGTCCGCAGCCTCCCCAGGTCCCGCACCTCGGTCCACAGCCTCCCCAGGGCCCGCACCTCGGTCCATACCCATCCAGAACAGCCCTAAGGCCCTGAGAGAAGTTCCCATCAGTCGGGCCTGAACTTCACCTAACTTAGAGGGCTGGTAGTCGGAAGTCATGGTCTGTTGACAGTGTGGAGGGGCCGAGCACTGAGCCAGGCCTTGTGCATGCTAGGCAAGTTCTCTGTTCTTGAGCTCCAGCCCCAGCCTGTTTTTTACTCTTGGTTCAGAAGCAGGGTTTTACTAGGTTGCCTGGACTGACCCTTGAGTTGTCTGTCCTCTGCCTCAGCCTCCTAAAGAGCTTGATGGCAGGCCTGTGACACCAGGGCAGGTTGAAACCCGATTGCTCTGACATCTCTTGGTAGACACCCCTGCTGCCTTATACCCCAGAACTCCTGTGCCTTTGCACACCAGAGGAAGGTCCTGACCCTGCTCCCATACTCCTATGTCCAACCCTGCGCTGTCCTCATGGTACCAAGCAGAGGCTCCTTCCCAGCAGCCCTTGCTCTAGTTAGAGCCTCACATTGGTAGGCCTGAGCCTCTGCTCTGGTGCTTTCCCACAGCTGCGCGCACTCTGGAAGGACTGCCCCTCCCACCCCCTTAGCCAGAGCCTGTTAGTGCTGCACACCAGAGCTGTGTGTTACCTGGCCCTGCCTGCTTGCTTCACAGTGACCCTTTCTGCAGTGATAAAGTGGCTTGTTTGAACTATCTAGTGTGGCAGCCTCAGTGCACAGGGCTACTGAACAAGCCCTTGACATTGTAACCCCCTAGGGCTGAAGACAGAATTGTCAGTTTTGTTTCAGTTTAATGAAGTGAAATAGCCACATGCAATCAGGCTACCACAGTGAACACCCAGTCTTGGGTAGTTTGACTTTAAGGTACAGAGGCTCATTAAACCCTGGCCCTGGGCCAGATGTCTTTATTCTGAGTCCCTCTGGTGATTCTGGATAACTGCCAGCAAATCAGTCGGCTTTTGGAAGAGGCTCCTCTGCCCCCTGGTGGTAAAGATCAGCAGAGCTGGTGGCCTGGAGGCAAAGGTCGCAGGTGTTTATAGACGGGCTCCAGACGTAGCCCCTTGCTCTGATCTGCTGCCACTTGTCCTCTGCCTTGAGCAGGGGGCCTGACTTGGGCCGTCCTGCCTGCCTGCCTCTCCTCTCCTTCCCAAGTAACTGGTTCTCAGCCCTCCCTGCTCCTGTCGTTTCTGCCTGGCCCCTGTAGGTCGGTGTGGCCCTGTGCAGTCAGGCTGTGTGACTACAGACACGGGAGGCTCTCCTCGCTCAGCTTCCCTGACTCTAGGCTGTGGGTCCTTACATGTGAACCTGCCACTTTGTCCAGATGAAGGGACAGGGACTGACCCAGTGGGTGGGTGAGCCCGCTAAAGGGTCCTGGCTGCCCTGTCAGGCTGTGAGGCTCATGTTCCCCATTGCCCCCCAGTACCTGCTGGATCAGACGGACGTGTTAGTGGTCGGTGTCTTAGGCCTCCAGGGGACAGGCAAGTCCATGGTCATGTCACTGCTGTCAGCAAACACTCCAGAGGAAGACCAGAGGTGAGGGGCACTGGGAGGGCTGGAGGAGGCTGGGGGAGCAGGGGAAGGTGACCACCCATGGGGAAGACCAGCTGGGTATCGGAACTGCAGGGGTTCCAAGTGGCTTCCCCTCCCTGGCCTCACCTTCACAGATAGGGAAAGTGTGGGCTAGCTGAGCCTAGCTCCCAGCCAGGAAGGGGAACAAAGTCACTAAGGCTTTTGAAAGATGGCGGCTGCCGCAGGCCTAGTGCCAGATCTCCTCGAGCTGACCTCGGGCAAGTCAGCTCATCTGCTGTCCAAGTGCAACACCCAATGCGTTTGGGTGGTGTGCGTGCGTGCGTGCGTGCGTGCGTGTGTGTGTGCGTGTGTGCGTGTGCGTACTACTGTGTGCTTGGTGCCCAGGAAAAGGCTTCAGATCTGAACTGCTGTTACAGATGGTCGTGAGCCTCCATTTGGGTACTGGAAGTTGTACCTGGGTCCTCTGGAAAAGCAGCCAATGTTCTCAACTCCTGAGCCGTCTGTCCAGCCCCTCAGTGGAGTTTAAAAGGGTGGCGCAGCTGGCACAGGGCCCAAGAGTTAAGAAGGTGCCTCATGATCTGGGAGATCTGGGGGAGCGGACCCTGCACTAGCCCCTGTCCTCCTGTGTTTCTGTGTGCGGGGAAGGATTAGGTATGAGGTGCCTGGCCTGTGCGTGGGTCTTCAGTGGGGGAGGTGTGATGAGGTAAATGGTGGGGTTAGACTCAGGAGAGGTTAGGAAGGAGGACCCGAGCTACATCCTGACCTGGGCAGAGCCGTGCTGTCAGACAGCGAAGCCTGGCCCTCCTAGAGTTAAGCTCTCCAGATACAAGTGGGGCAAGTGACCCCTGTCACATGTAGGGCACATTAACTAAGCCCTGCACCCCTACCCACAGGGTGACGTGGCACACAGCCTAAGTCACATAGGCCCCATCTCTCCCTGTCGTGCGCACACGGTCACACACATGTCTACCAGGCTCTCCCTACCATCTCTTAAAGGCCGACTCAGCTCAGTGCCTCTCTCTGGACCCTCCTCTCTCCCCCACACAACTGAGCAGAGAAGGGGACTAGAGGAACTGGAAAAGACCAAAGGAAGACTCAAATTGTGGGGCGAGGTGGGGTGGGGTATGCCTTAGGGTTACTATTGCTGTGATGAACCGTGACCAAGAGCAAGTTGGGGAGGAAAGGGTTTATTTCACTTCCACTTCCACATCATAGCTCATCATCGAAGGAAGTCAGGGCAGGAACTCAAACAGAGCCAGAACCTGGAGGCAGGAGCTGACTCACAGACATCTCTATGGTGGGTGCTGCCTATGGCTGCCTTCCCCGGCCTGCTCAGCCTGCTTTCTTATAGCGCCCAGAGCCACCAGCCGTGGGAGGACCCACTCCATTTTGGATGGACCTGTATCCACAGTGGACTGGGCCCTGAAAATGCCTTACAGCAGCCGTTCTCCTGTGGGTCTCAACTGTTTCGGGGGCTGAACGACCTTTTTCACATGTTATGATTGATAACAGTAGCAAAATTGCAGTTATGAAATAGCAATAAAAGTAATTTTATGGTTGGGGTCACCACAATACGAGCTGTATTAGAGGGTCAGAGCATTAGGAAGGAAGAGAACCCCTGCCCGAAGGCTTGCCTGCAGCCTGATCGTGTGAGGCTTTTCCTTAATCGAGGGTCCCTCTCAGACGACTTTAGCTTTGTCAAGTTGACGTAAAAACAGCCATCACATTGAGCCCTTGTCAGCTTGACAACCAGCATCTCTGTTAACCACCACTGTTCCTTCTCAGCGACCCCCAAGTTACATTAACGTTAAAAGTCCCTCTCTCGTACAAACTGAAAGACGTTAAAAGTTAAGTCCCTTTAAAATATCCATCTCTTTAAAAACTCCAAAATCTCTTAAAAGTTCAGAACCTCAACTGTGAGCTCCTGCAAAAATCAAAATTAAGTTAAATACTTTCTTACTTCAAGAGGGAAGAACCAGGGCACAGTCACAGTCACAGTCAGACGAACACCAGCAGGATGAATAATGATGCGGGGGATTCACTCGCCATCTCTGGGCTCCTCCAAAGGCCTGAGCCACTTCTCCAGTGCTGCCCTCTGCCGCACACACAGTGACGTCCAGGCTCTGGCTGGCTCCACTGCTGCTGCTGCTGCTGCTCTGTGGTCGTCCCATGGCACTCACTGAGTCTGCTGCAGTGGGGCTGCACTTTACCCATAGCCTCTCACAGGCTCTCCTCATGGCACCAAGCCTCAAGTCCTTTGCATGAGCCCTTCAGTCCTGGGCCTTCAACTGCCACTGAGGCTGCACCTTCACCAGTGGCCTCTCCCGGCCTCTCACAGGGCTAAGCCTCAGCTGTTCTTCATGACCCCTTCATGCCCTCAGTGCCAGCACCACCTGGGTGAGCCTTACGCTGCCAAGTTTGACACCGGTGCAAGGTACAACCTCTGCTACCTCTGGAGCACACTTCAGTGTGCTGATTCTCGGAAGTTTTTCCTGGAAGATCTCACCTCAGTGATTCTGGTCTCTTCTTAGTCACGGCTAGTTTCTCAGCTCTAGCCGACCAGCATCCGCTGTCCCTAAGCCAAGGTTTCGCTTCAGTGGTGCAGGTCTCCTGTTATCTTAGCTGGTCTTCAGCCCCCGCTGACCAGAGCCACAGAATCTTAATTCAAAACCAAATAATGGCCCCCATAGAGCCTTCCCACTTTCCTCTGACACTTCCCAGCCAGGCCTCCATCCTCTGCACTGTTAACTTTCTTATCTTTCTAGATCCCACACAACAGCCCACTGAGGCTCCATGAAGTTGAGAGAAAATATTTAATCTCAGTTAGGGGCTTGTAACCTGCCTTTGATCGTTCAGTTCCCAGATAAAAGGCAAACACTTTTATTATTTACAATAAGCCTTTATCAGCACTAAAGCTAGGCAGATAACCACCCTCTGTGCTAGTAAAATCTATTTCCTATCGATGACCCCGAGTTATTACTGTGTTTCACCTGGGCTGCTCTTAACTCCAATTGGCCAGCCCTTAGGGCCGTGCTGCCTTGACTCCTAACCCGCAGATTGCGTCTCCTACCTTCCTCTTTGTCTCTCCTTGTAGACTCCTCCAGCCCCAAGCCTGGGAACCCCAAGCCCTGTCCACCTCAGTTCTGCCCATCTGTAGGCATCTTTATTCACCAGTCAGGGATAACTTGTGGGCAAGGTCACATAGGTCATTTGGGTCTGTGCTAGACTCGCTTGCCCCTATGGCAACCAGGCCTTGGGGACCTGCACTTAGCATCACAATACATAGCTGGGGACCGAACCCAGGGCCTTGCGCTTGCTAGGCAAGCGCTCTACCACTGAGCTAAATCCCCAACCGGTTCTGGCTCTCTTAGCTCCTGGAGGACTCACCTGATTTACAACTGCCTCCCTCACTGCATTCGCAGCCCCTGCTCCCATATTCCCTCCCTGGACGGATGTCAAGACCCACTGGGCCAGTCTCTGCCTTCCCTCTTCAGCAAATGTGTACTGAATTCTCAGGGCCTGCGTCCCAGCCCCTGTCCTTGGTGCTGGGTTACACACTACGCATGACTGCCTTAGCCTGCCTTGGGGGACTGTTTTCTGGGAAGTTTGTAAAGAGAATCCATCTGGCACGGTGGAGCTGTTTGGCTTGCTGAAGGATGGTAACAGCCAGGCATGTGGTGCAGGCCTGTGGTCCCAGATTTCAGGAGGTGGAAGCAGGAGGATCAGGCATTTGAGGTCATCCTCAGCTACGTAAGTGAGTTCAGCCACATAGTGAGTTCAGGGTCATCCTCAGCCACATGTGAGTTCAAGGACAGTGTGAGTTACGAGCAAACAGGAAGGGGAGTCAGCCCAGTGATAGAGCACTTGCCTAGGTAGCTGCCCGGAGAGGGACTATGGTCTCAGTTGTGGTACTGTGAGAAAAGGTGGGGAGATGAGGCCGTGCCCCTCCTGTAGTCCTGTACACAGCAGCACAGAGATGCTTTCCATCCAATATCTCTTCCTCACCTCCCTGCTTCCTACACCCCAACCGCAACTCCTACCTGTGCTCCGTGAAGAGAGGTCTCCGTACCTCTGCCAGCTGGCGCCCCTGTCTCGGCCTGGCCTGTTCTTGCCTCTTACCCCAGCTTTGCCCTTTGTGCTGCCCTTGCCACAACCCGTAACAGCCCTGCTGTGTGTCCTTCTGTCCTCTCACCCACATGTCCTTCCCGACACAGCACCGCTGTTTCCCTCCGTACAGCAGAGCCCCATCCCATCCCATTCCTCCTTCCTCGTAGGCCCGGGGTGCCACAGTTAGTGAGCTAGGCAGACGTGAGCTGGGGAACAAACCCAGCGAGAGAGAAGGAAGTCTTGGAGCAGTGGCTCTGGCTCCTTTGATGCTCTGTCCTGGGGTCTGCCCAGTGGCAGCAGGGGCAGGGGCTTCTGCAGTGTTCGCTGAGTAGAGGACACTTGCTCCACGCAGGCATCTTCAGGACAGGATGCGGTAAGAGCCCCCTCTATTCCACCCCATCCCACCCCTACCACCTCTGCCGAGGCCGGTCCTGTCATCCTGACTTCAGACTGAAAGCAGCAAATGCTGTCCCGGCTCCACTAACAGGAAGCACAGGGCGGAGGTGCTTCTCTGCTATGCCCTGTGCTTGGTGATTGACAAGAGCAGTGGCTTTGATGGTCTGAGGGCTTTCGTGTATGTCAGCCTCACAGCAGCCTCAGGCCTTGGGGCACAGAATCAAATGGGTCCAACCTTCAGTCTACAGGCCACATGTAACCCAGGATGGCTATGGACACAGCCCCACACAAGGTGTTAAATAACTTAAACCACTTTCCAGTTTTGTAGCTGAAATATGTAATTCTCTGTTTTAATTTTTTTTTTTTTTTGGTTCTTTTTTTCGGAGCTGGGGACCGAACCCAGGGCCTTGTGCTTCCTAGGCAAGCGCTCTACCACTGAGCTAAATCCCCAACCCCTGTTTTAATTTTTTTTAAAGATTTATTTATTTTATTTATGCTAGTACACTGTGGTTCTCTTCAGACACACCAGTAGAGGGCATCGGATCCCATTATAGATGGTTGTGAGCCACTATGGTTGCTGAGCATTGAACTCAGGACTTCTGCAAGAGCAGTCAGTGCTCTTAACCAGTGAGCCATCTCTCCTGCCCTGAATTTTTATTTTATTTACACGTGTAGGTGGCCATGAGGCCAAAGAAGGGAAGGGGATGCCCTGTTGCCAGAGGCGAAGTTGGTCGTGAACCACCTCACCTGGGTGCTGGGAATGAAGCCCAGGTCCTCTAGAACAGCAGGACACTCCTAACCACGGACCCAGCTCTCTAGCCTAAGTGCACAGTCCTGAGCTTTGTAGATGGCGACATTGGTGTCACAGACCAAAGGTCAGGCATACTTGGTTGGCTTCTATCATTGCTTCCATTAAAAAAAAAAAAAATGAGACGAGGTCTTCATGGGTAGCCCTGGCTAGCCTGGAACTCACGTGTAGACCGGGCTGGCCTCATAGAGATTGACCGGCCCTTGCTTCCTGAGTTCTGGGATTAATGATACATGCCATAGTGCCTGGCTATTTTTATTATTTTTTTACAACGTAGTCTCACTGTGTGGCTGGGCTAGCCTAGAACTCGCAGAAGTCGGCTTGCCTGGACCTCCTGGCACTGGGATTAAAGATGAACACCACGACTCTGCCCTCATCTTCTCCATTTTACAAATAGCAAACAGGCAGGAGGGCTTAAGGGCCAGGAGGACAGAGTGGAGCTCTGCAGTCTCTGCCTGTGAACACTGGAGTCTGCTGTCTCCCTTAGCTGGACTGAATGTACCTGTGTGTTGGAGTGAAGTTGTGTGGTAACAAACATGTCGTCATCCCCCATCATAACCACAGATGGGAGGCCTGGGGCTGGCAGAGTCTCCGCTCCAATGTCCACTTCTCGGGTTATCCTCTGGGCATGAGAGGAGAGGAGCCAGGAAGCTCAAGCAGCCCTCGTTTTTCCCCTCACAGGGCGTACGTCTTCCGGGCTCAGAGTGCGGAGATGAAGGAACGAGGGGGCAACCAGACCAGCGGCATTGACTTCTTCATTACCCAAGAGCGGATTGTCTTCCTAGACACGCAGGTGCCGGCCCCAGCCCCTCTCCCTGGCCCTTTGCACCCTCCTGTCAGAGTGTGGCCTCCTCCGTTCACCTCTGCACTGTGGCCGGAAGGATCGATCGGTCTCTAAGCAGCGTGCCTTCAGGGGTGGCCTGGGTCTGTGTGGGTCCAGATCCTGAACTTCAGTCTCATCAGCTCTGGACCTAAAGTTAAGCTCTTCCCCCTGGCCTCCTCATCTGACAGCGGCCTGCATGTGGGCTCTGCCTCTTGGGAGCTCTGGGGAGTCACTGGAGTGGTCCAGCACAGTGCTCAGCCAACACCCAGGGCGAGGTTCTTGCTCAGGCTTGACCTGCCATGGAAACCTGAGCAGCTCTCCTCAGCGCCTCAGCCTGGAGTCAGGCTCTGTGCTGCAGCCTTCGGGCTGCCATCCTCACCCTCGTGAGGACTCAGCAGGGCCTCGCTCTATCTCAGTCTGTTCTCTTGACTTGAAACTGTCTTTGACCTGTGTGGTCTTGGTCAGGTCCTTTTCTATTTCTGCCCCTGAGTTTTAGAAAAGGGGAGTCACCCTGCCTCCCTGCGTGCCAGGGAGGTTCCGAGAGTAAAGTCTTAGCCGTAGCGTAAGCCTGAGGGTGACCTGAGCTGGATGCTTGTGGCTGTCAGTACTGGGGTCCGAGAACAGTCTCTGTGCTTTTGCCTATTTGCCTGGCCCGTGCCTCCCTTCTGAGGACTCTTGTGGTTCATGCTTCTGGGACATTTCCAGCCTCTGGTGCCACTGATGTCACCTCCCTTGTAGTGTGACTGGCTGCTGCGTCTCCCCCACTCCCTGCGCCCAGCCCATTGTTGGTTCGCTCTTGGCAGAGCAGGGTTCTGATGACAGTGGAAATCTGCCGTCTGAGGAGGGCCTGATGCAGGAATTCAAGGACCTGCACACAAGCCGGGCCAGGTCAGAGGCCAGACTGACAGCACCTTCCAGAACAACTCGCACATTGCTGAGAGCCAGTGAGACTGTCAGACTGAGTTTGCAGGTTGACTGTGACTTTAAGGAACATTCAGAACCACTGGTTCTCTAACATGCACTGACGTAATTTGTAAATCCACACCAAGTTTCACACTAATCATTTTTTTGACCTAAGTAATTATTTCAGCAAAGCTTTGGAAACACATGAGACAGCCAACAAAGAGTCGTTGAGGGGACGGGGCTCATTCAAGCTGCGAGAATTTACCAGGAGCTGCCTTGGGCACCAGGCCCTTGAGAACAGCAAGGCTTGACTCAGAAACTCCTGGAAAGACGCGTCTGCTTTGGAGTGCAGTGGTTAGCTCCTCTTGCTGCCAGCCCTGCACTAGTTAGAAGTGGCCTGCCTTGCCCAGGCAGGGTTTGCCTATGCTCTCAGAACTTACTCCATGGTAACCTCCCTCCCTCCCTCCCTCCCTCCCTCATCGTTCATATCTTGCAGCCCATCCTCAGCCCGTCCATCTTGGACCACCTCATCAATAACGACCGCAAACTGCCTCCGGAGTATAACCTCCCTCACACCTATGTGGAAATGCAGGTGAGGGGCTAAGAGAGCCTGCCTGCCAGAGGCTGGGCGGTGGGGAAGGGGCAGCTCTGGCTGAGGTGCAGACCCAGCCTGAGGCGGTCAGACTGCTTCCCACCTGGCCACATTTAGGGCTGGCCAGTAAGGAAACAGGCCACAGTGCTGCACACAGAAAGAAGCTAAGTGTGCCACAGCCCTCCCTGCTGGCCCTGCAGCTGTGTCCCCGCTCCCACAGTCCCTGCAGATAGCTGCCTTCCTCTTCACGGTCTGCCACGTGGTGATCGTCGTGCAGGATTGGTTCACGGACCTCAGTCTGTACAGGTGAGTGCTGAGGACGCAGCCTCAGGCCAGGACCTCACCGTCCCACTCAGCAGCCTACGGTAGATCCTCCCCACCAAAGTCCTCTGCTGTCTTCTCCCCGATGGGCACTAGGCAATGGTTGTGGCAGGGATGGCTGCTTCCCCATGGCTGTGCAATGGAGCTCCCTCCCTAGTCCTCCGCAGCCTCCATCCAGTGCAGTAGGGCAGAGCTTCAGACAAGCTTAGGAGGGGTCTCATAGCTTCCCACCCCTCCTGGGAGGGGAGCCGGTGGTCAGCAGGCCAAGCCACGGTGGTCTTTTGCCAGCGGGCCAGCTAAAGTCATGAAGATGGCAGTTTTATGTGGAGGAAAGGCCTGTGCAGCACCCCTGCAAAGCACACACCCCCTTCACAGGCCTCACCTCACTCAGAGTAGAGGGGATGCCCTTTCTGTGCTGCCGGGATAGGGCTCCACACCATCAGGAAGGACACCCGGGCATCTGGCTAGCCATGCAGTAGCCATGCAGCTCAATCACACGACGCTCCTCCTCATGCTCTTGTCCCTGGCCGGAAGTGCTTTGTTTGCAGATCCTCTCTGATGCCCAACCTCAGGCCTTCCCTCTTCTTCCCAGCCCCCACCATGGCACCTTGCCACTCTGCAGGGACACCACAGGTCTGATGGCCTCCCTCGGTGCAGGATCCCAGCCTACATGCAGTCTGACCTAGGCTGGTGCAGAGTACACGGGGCCAGGCTTCTTCAGTCCTTGGAGCCTTGGTCTCCACCAGCTGTGTCTGCAGCAGGCATGTGTGCTGTGCTAATTTCTTACCCAGTAAGCCTGTATAAAAACACACAACCATATACCAATATATACGATATATATTATATTTATACTCTACACGCCTAGCCTGGGCAGGTCTATCACTATCCTAACTTAGTCCCAAGCTATGAGACCCCTTGGCACTTGTAGCTCCTCTAAGCCATCTCGTTCGGCTCCATCCTCCTGTCGCCTCTTCCTGTGTCTTTCTCCCTCCGCCAGTCCCACCTTTCCCCTCCACTGCCCAATCATCGATCAGCTCTAGCATTTATTTGACCAATCAGGATGGGGAGGTCACCTGAGTCTGTGGTCTACTTCTTGTTGGGGGGTGGGCAGCTCTTCTTGAGGAAGCAGAATTAATATCAAAGTACAAACAGCACCATGGCAACCTGCAACATTTCCCCTCCCTTTTTGTCTAATTAAAAGGCCCTTTTCCCTCAGATATAAATTGAGCACAATCCTTACAGTTAGTAAATGGTAAAATATAATACACACTTAGCACCCAGTCTGTCATATTTGTCAGTTTAGATAGAGTGCTCTAGTATCTGTCCCACCTTAGAGTCTCAATTCTGTAACTGAGTTCCGTTCTGGTTTTAGTTTGCATCACCATCTGAAAACCACCCTTTCAAATCCATATCCTATCTCAATGCTAAACAACTTGTTTGCTTGTGAGACTATAACTAGTATTCAATCCTGTCAGAAACTCAAAGTGAATTAAATATTACCTGAAAACGTAAGAAGCACAAAATATAGCTTCTAAAACTTAAACAGTTGTGGAGACAGCTGACCGCCTGGACAGCCCCCTGATTTCTTGTGACATGGGAACATCGGTCTTCAGCGTTGTGGCCCAGGACCACCTGACAGACCCAGCAGTGGAGTAGGAATGGGAAGGACTAGCTCACCCGCTCACCCGTGTCGGCAGAGCTTAGCAGTCGCCTGTCCCACATCTGTTTGTCCTCCTTGGACTGTATTTTGTCTGCAGATGAAATAGGCAGTTCCTGCCCAGTGGCTGTCTTGCCACAATAACAACCTCAGCTGGAGGTAAAGATGCTCAGTTCCCCTTTGAACCGTGAAGGGGATACCGTCAGGAGCGGACACGTCTCGTGGTCAAACGATCCTTAATAATGAACTAACATGAAATGTCACATTGTGCGGATTCTGACGGTTTTGAAGACTCTCTGTAAAGTATGTCTGAACTGTTAAACCCTAACTACCCTGGCCAGTTCTGTTTCATTGTTACATTGGAAACACTGTATCACCATTGAATCAGAATGCGACATAGATGGGTTTGTTACCGGCCCCCACCTGTGTTACTCATCCTCACACACAGTCGTAGGAGCAGCCGCAGAAGGCCTGGGTCACAGCCTCGTATCCCTAAATGACTTGCCCTTGGATATCCACCTCCAGATGGGGCTGCATGGTGGGTCTCCCCAACAGCAGAAACCGTCTTGCTAGGATTGTAGCCCCATGCGAGTGATTCAGTTCTGGAGCTTCCCCTGCTCGCCCATTCGTACAAGTAAATTAAAGCCGCCCATGCCAAGCACTGGGCGCACAGGTGGGAAGAAGGCAGAGCAGGCGGCTTCTGTGGGATTTGTGTTCTGTGGGGCCCATGGTCTGCAGGTGGCCCTCGCCACTGTGGGTAAACACTTAGGCGAATGCCCGAACACTTAGCCGTCTCGTTTTCCATTAGATAACAGGTTTGTTTTATTTACTGCTACACACTTGGAAAATAGCACGAAGTGAAAATACGTCCACATAAAGACCTGTGCACAGGTATTTATAGCACCTTTGTTCATAACGGCGCCGGAAGCCGCCAGCACGCCTGCGAGTGGCTGAATGGATGAAGTGGGTCCATCCTGACAATGGAGTTACTTAGCACTGGAGAGAAAGGAACTGTCGGGCTATGAAAGGGGTGGAGGAGCCTTAAATGCATATTGTTAAGAAGCCAGTGTGGAAGGCTGCAGAGTGTGCGAGTGCAGTCATGTGACAGTGTGGAGGAGGCAAAGCCCGGGGGCAGGGCAGGGATGGGAGTAGGCAGGGTAGGGACTGACCACAGGGGACCCCACCCGGCCCCGCTGTGCTGCAGTCCTCTTGCCCACATCCTCTTGCCCACATGCATCTCCTCCACTGTAGTGTCTGCACAGAGGTCACCGAGCTGACCCCGCGTGCAGGGAGGACTGGGTGACTGAGGTGATGGCACATCAGTCTGCTGGGTGCACACGGAGGAACATGGCGCACTGCTCTCCTCTGTGAACCTAAAACTGGTCAGAAAGTGGTTTTGGGGTTTGTTGGTTGGTTTTATGCTTGGTTTGTTGGGCTTTGTTTTTTTTTGTTGTTGTGAGGACTGGTTTCTGCATAGAGCATACTGGCTTCAAACCCCAAGTGGCTGGAACTACAGACACGTGCTGATACACACACACACACACACACACACACACCTGCACACACACACACCCAAAGATGGTACAGGTGTCCAGGGGCTGTTATAACTCTGAAGTTGCATGTGCAGGGCTGTGGCTCTCATCAGAATCTCAAGGGGAGTCCTCCTCAGGATGTAGGAGGGGGCGGGCATGCCTGATGTCAGCCCCTCACTCCAAACCCACAGGTTCCTGCAAACAGCAGAGATGGTGAAGCCATCGACTCCGTCCCCCAGCCATGAGTCCAGCAGCACAGCAGGCTCGGATGAGGGCACGGAGTACTACCCGCACCTCGGTGAGAGCCGCTCTGGGGCCAGAGCAATGGGCAAGAGAGACCTGGGGAGCGCTTTGATATTGGGAAAGGGGACAGAAAGGGTTAGCTGGGCCTTCCTCTCTGACCCACACTGCTTCTGTGTCCTGGGCATCCCAGGGCTGCAGAAACAAGCCCTGGGTTGATATGGGTACCCCATGACCTGCTCACCCTCCAGTCCTGTGTCCTGCCTCTCTCTGCATGCTCTGCCCTCCCTGATGCTGCTTGTCGAGCATTGTGCTCCTGCACACACATGCGCGCACACACACATGCACACACCCTGGTCTCTCTACCTCAGGTCGCTGCACTATGCCCTTTGAGTCTGTCTCCTGTAATGTCCTTGACCACACAGCTGTCTCCGTCTGTCTTTCCATCAGACTAGGGATGCTAGATGAAGAAATCAGGTCTGGCTTGTGTCTGGGTCCCCAGCATTGCCCTGTTCACAAACACTGAGTGGCCTGAACTAGTGGGGACCTGGTGAGGCCAAGCTGTCTGTCTCACTGCTGCACCCTCCCACCCAGTCTTCCTGCAGAACAAGGCACGTAGGGAGGACTTCTGTCCCCGGAAGTTACGTCAGATGCACCTGATGATTGACCAGCTTATGGCACATTCCCACCTGCGCTACAAGGGTGAGCGTCCCCAAGCTTCTCAGAGAGCACATGCCACTCCCCAGATGAGCCTTCCCGCCTGCCAGTCCCCAACCCCAGCCCACAGCTCAGGCTGCAGCTGAAGCATCTGCTTCTCAGGGACGCTGTCCATGCTGCAGTGCAACATCTTCCCAGGGCTGCCGCCCGACTTCCTGGACGCTGAGGTCAACTTGTTCCTGGTGCCCTTCATGGACAGTGAAGCTGAGAACGAGAACCCACCTCGAGCAGGTAGAGTTGCCCCAGGGGACATCTGGGTCATGGAGGGGACAACCTGCCCTGGGTTGGGGGAATTCTGCCTTGCCACTGGTACTGGGGTCTTTCTCAGGGCCATGTGTTTCAGTGCTAGAGAGGTTTGGGAAGAGCTGTTCTGAAGCAAAACTCTGAAATACCCACCCCGCTGTTCCAGGGCCTGGATCCAGCCCCCTCTTCTCCCTGCTGCCTGGGTACCGAGGTCACCCCAGCTTCCAGTCCCTGGTCAGCAAGCTCCGCAGCCAGGTGATGTCGATGGCTCGGCCACAGCTGTCGCACACAATCCTCACGGAGAAGAACTGGTGAGGTTCTTTGGAATGGGGTGCATTTGAGGCGCCCACTTAGTGCAACTTGGAAGGTTCTGTGGTGGGGGAACCTGAGTAAATTCCAGCTCTCCTGGCCTTGGTAACCTGTAGCACTTCTGCTGGGCCAGCAGGGGGCAGTTGTGTGTGACTAACCCAAGGGCCTCTCGGGCTTGATAGAGGGTTGGTTGTTGGTTTTTTGTTTTGTTTTGTTTTCTGGAAGATATTTAGGGCATGGTAGTTCATGTCTATAGTCCCAGCACTCCAGACTGAAGCAGGAGGATCATTGTGAGTTCAAAGCCCACTTGAGCTACATAGTGAGTTCAGACCAGTGTGGTATACAAAGTGAGATCCTGTCTCAAAAACAGATATTTAGGCTCAAAGGAAATGTCACATAGCAAAGTCACACACTGGCCACTCACCAGCTGGGAGAAAGATCAGTGAGCCTGGTTAAGCTTGGAGATTTATTCAAGGTCGCGAGTGCCCAACCCCACAGGTGCTGTGCTCGGCTCCTCCCTCCCTCCCTCCCCTTCCCCCTCCCTCCCCTCCCTCCCTCCCTCCCTTCCCCTCCCTCCCTCCCTCCCCTTCCCTCCTTCCTCCCCTCCCCCTCCCTCCCCTTCCTCCTCCCTCCCCTCCCTCCCTCCTCCTCCCTCCCTCCCTCCCGCCCGTCTGCTGGGGCACACTCTCCTACCCTACTGGAAGCCCCGCCCACTGTTGGCGGATCTGGATGGGAGAGGCATGGCCTGTGCAGCAGCCTCACTCCCTTACCTCTGCAATCTGCGGGGTTGGGAGCACGGGCAGACCCAATCGCAGACTCTAAGGACAGGGCTTCGGCACTGGCCATTGGCTGAGCCATTGGTTGAAGGCTCTGGGAAGCTCACTTGTGAGCTGGAATTTACTTGGGCCTTGGTTTCCCACTCTGACCCACAGGTTCCACTATGCTGCCAGAATCTGGGATGGGGTGAAGAAGTCCTCAGCCCTGGCAGAGTACAGCCGCCTGCTGGCCTGAGGCCGAGGGAGGAGCAGCATGCAGGGGACCTCCCTGTCCTGTGGGCTGTCCGGTGGACAGTGAGGGCACAGCCATCCTCCAGCAGGGGAGGAGAGTAACAGGCCTGGCAGAGGGATCAGGGATCGTGGCTTGGCTTCCCGCCAGAGGTGCGAGGTGTCTGAGGCCAGCCCCTCCCTCACATGGGGGCTGCTCACAGGGTGACCAAGAGATCCCACCCCCAGCCTGGTATGAGCAGCCTTTCCCAAATCTCCATAGAGACCAGCAGCAGGAGGAGTCAGCATGTCCCCAGGAAGCCTGACCCCACTGAGTCAGACTCCAGGCCTTCCCAGGGAAACGGTTGCGGCTGGAGAGCTTTTCACGGGCGAGGATCTGATGGTTCAAATAAACGTGGTCATAGGAGCCTGCTCTGGGGTTTGTTCTTTCTCGGACGGAGGGCAGCAGCTAATCCTGTCACTAGTGCCTGTCTTAGGCAGAAAAGGTAGAATTGTCAAGTGCGGTGACCTATAAGCCCATCAGGAGATGGAAACAGGAGGATCAAGAGTTCAAGGCCAGCTTCAGCCTCTCACATGAGACCCTGCCTAAATAAATAAGGCCATCCTGTAACGTGCTATGTTTACCCCTATCCCAGCCCCTTCTGTCTCCCTGACCCACTGACTTGATAACAGCTTCTGTCTCCCGGCCTTTAGACCCCTGCTCACTCACACAGTGGTTGGTCCTTCTCACTTCTGCCTCCCAAAACAGACCCCAGGTCAGCCTAGCTCGGTCCACACCACAGCCACCAGCCTGCCTGGCTACCCTTTGCCTCCCATCTCCTTGGAGGCATTGTCCTTCCTGTTCTGTTCCCATATAAGGGGCATCCAGGAGCCTCTTGAACAGGCATAGCTGAGGGGAGCAGTGGAGGGCAGGCTGGAAGTGGGGAGTCCATGCAGGTCTGCAGAGAGCAGAGCTCGGTTTGGGAGGTCCGAGACCCAAGGCACACCATGGCACTCTGTACCCAGACTTCCCTCGGGTCCTTGCCCCATGCAGATGACTTGTGTTGTTATTGTGAGCAGAGACTTTCATAAATCTATTTTACAAGTACACTGGGCAGTCATGCTGCCTGCATCGGCTGCAGTCCTGGGCCACAGGTCCGCACACTCCTTCCCAACTGGGTCTTTCATCTCACCTGTGCTGTTTACCGTAACCCTGCGTAATCAAAATCAGCATCCCATCCCTTTGGGGACTTTGGTTGTTGAGTTAGCACTGCTGGATGCACCTTTCGCTTGGCCCTAGTTGGCCTTTGTAACTGGCCATCATAGTGTAAGCCCCACCAGCAGCAGGACGGCTGCTCAGCCGTGCCAGTTACCCTCACAGACATGATACACGGAATTTAAGCTCCTCTATTATCACACTTTGTACTGGAAGATCCTGGGGAAATCCAGAATTTGCTCTGGAGGACCCACGTTCTCGCTTCAACATCTCGAGTGCTCAGAGTCAGAAGGGAATAGGAGGACACTGGGATGTCTTAAAGTCCTTCGGGGCTGTGCCCTCACAAAGTGATTCCAAATGCCAGGCCCCCAACTGCAGAAACCCTGCTGCCCCCTCCACCCAAGGTAGCCTGTTCTTCCCTGTCAAAACCTGTTTCAGCCAGACAGTGACACGCATCGGTAGCCCCAGCACCACCAAGGCAGCAGGGTCACAATTTCCAGGTCAGCATTGGCTACACAGAGATCAGACCCTGTCTCAGGCATCCACGGTCAGACCAACCTAAGCTCATCCAGGTTTCACAGGGAGCACCCTTGGGTAAGGAGTTTGTACCCGACTAGGGCAAGAGAAGCAGGCCAACAACCAAACCTCACTCCGGAGAGAAAGAGCCTGAGTTCCAGTCCTGACACCACCCAGCCTGGGGCAGATCTGTGTCCTGTGGTCCCTATCCTACAGCTGGATCAGCTCCATGTCCAACAGGGATAACGAAGGAGGTGCCATCTGTGTCCAGGGCACAGCTTTCAGCAGTGGCGTCTTGGTTTATGGAAGAACTGGTTGCATTGCTCAGTTTGTCTGGCAAGGAGTCAGGTGATGACTCTAGAGCTGGCCAGTGTGTCCGGGTTCCTGAGCAGTCCCTCTGCCCAGCATTCAACAGGTTGGAAGTCGTCTTGTCACCTAGCCAGGTGAACTGTGGATAGCCCTTCTCTAGGAGAGGTGTTGAGATGGCCAACACTGCAGCCAGAAACACCACCCAGGCCTCTGTGCAGACCTCAGCCCCACCAACTGCACGTGGCCTTCAGCGAGTGACCAGACCTGTTTAGACATCTGCTTCTCCCATCTGTCATTTTTTCGATCATGCCTCTGCTGGGTCTGAAAATGCAGATTTCACGGAGCCCCCAAGTTTCCAAATTTACATATGTGGCTGTCCTCGGTCACCAGTGTGATATGAGCCAACTGTGGGGTTTAGTCCAGTCACAAGATGTGACTTTAAACAACCCCTTAGCCTACTCTGGACCTCGGCTGGAAGGTGGAAATATTTCACCCAGCCCAGAGCCCACACCTGCCAACGCCATCCCAGACCTGAGAAGCCCTGGACTTCTGGAGACAGGGAAGTCTGTGCTTGTCTCAGAACAGATGGAGTAGAAGCAATTGCCCTGGCAGCATTGTGTACTCCCAGACTGAAACAGGAGGATTGCCACGAGTTCTAGGTCAGTTTGGACTACAGAATGAAAGCCTCTTAAACAGATAGCTTGTTCATTAACCTCCACATGCACACTATGGCATGCGCGCGCGCACACACACACACACACACACACACACACACACACACACACACACGATTTTTTTTAAAGGAAAGAAAAGTCAGTGCGCCTGTCTCTAGCAGGTAAAGTGTGGCCCACATGTGGACAGCCGCAGTTGGCACTGCCTCTGCCACAGTCCAGGGCCCCAGCAGCCGTATGTTCTCGGCATCCTGAGCGCTGCCGGGGCTGCCAGCCACTGTGCTCCCAGCATTCAGAACTCAACCTATGACAGAATGGAGATGGCAGTGTGCTCTGAGTCACCCTTTCTCTAGATCCCTCTGCGTGCCTGTCCTAAGTGGTTTAATGTCAGTGACAAGTGCACCTTGTCGCCTTGGCTTCCACCTTTAGGTCTGTCAGAAGTTGTTTGAAACCCAGGTATAATTCATCATCTTCGTCCAGATCAACCTCGTCCAGCCCTGGGATGGTTTGAGAGTTAGCCCGCTTCTTCCTGTCAGCCTCACACGTCTCACAGGAGCTGGCCACAGTAAAATTTAAAGTCAACGTGACAATCTCTGAAGGGTTCTGATTTAAGCAGGCTTCACCCACTGCACTGGGGATGATGTCAGTGGAAATTAATAAAGTCATAGCCCCACACGTGTCCCTCCCTCTCTCCCTTCTCCCTATTACCTCTTCCAAATAAAAAGAAATCAAAATAAGTGAGTTTAGTAAACCGGGCCTGTATTTCAGCTACTTGAGAGGAAAGAAGATTGAAAGTTCAAGACCTGCCTGGACCATAGAGTGAACTTGAGCAAGTTAGTTAGATCCCATCTCGGAATAAAAAATAAAAAGACAACTGGAGTTATAGTTCATCTGTAGAGCCCCTGCCTAGAATCCCCCAGTGAGGGGCTGGGGGCGTGGCTCATGATAGAGCCCCTGCCTAGAATCCCCCAGTGAGGGGTTGGGGGCGTGGCTCAGTGGTAGAGCCCCTGCCTAGAATCCCCCAGTGAGGGACTGGGGGCATGGCTCAGTGGTAGAGCCCCTGCCTAGAATCCCCAGTGAGGGGCTGGGGGCGTGGCTCAGTGGTAGAGCCCCTGCCTAGAATCCCCCAGTGAGGAGCTGGGGGCGTGGCTCAGTGGTAGAGCCCCTGCCTAGAATCCCCCAGTGAGGGGCTGGAGTGTGGCTCAGTGGTAGAGCCCCTGCCTAGAATCCTCCAGTGAGGGACTGGGGGTGTGGCTCAGGTGGCCTGAGCCCTGCCTCAGTGGTGGGCCCCTGCTATCCCCCAGTGAGGGGCTGGGGTGGCTCAGTGGTAGAGCCCCTGCCTAGAATCCCCCAGTGAGGGGGGCTGGGGTGGGGCATGGCTCAGTGGTAGAGCCACTTACCATTGGAGAGGCACTAGGTTTACTATCTCTTCTCAATAAACACAGATAAACAAATGAATGAACGAATAATAAAAGTTAAAGCAGCAATGTCCATAGTACTTGAGGCTTTGCCAGCTGGAGGACCAAGAAGAATAATATGGCTGTTTTATTAACATATGTTCACTGATGGTCCCCGCTCATAACAGCTGGGAAAGGAGATTGCCTGCTCACACTGGCACTGAGAGGAGGAAGAACGGCTGAGGGTCATCAGGTAGCTTACAGGCCATCAGGAATGGGACCCAGAGCCCCGCCTCCATCTCCCACGTGCTGGAATTACAGCCATGCGCCACCAGATCCAGCCACATGCTCATTCCACCATCATCTCAGAGAGCAGGACACAGGCCTAGAAGTCAAAGTCACCCTTCAGACCTTCGGCGGGTTCCACAGCCAGGACCTGGACCAGCACTCACAGGTCCCCTTAGGCATACAGCAACTCGATGGCTTTACAGACGCATACCCAGAGTGTCCAGACCTCTAGGCCAGCCCAGTTGGCACAGGCCTCAAGGAAGAGGCCTAATGGGGCTGGTTCTGGAACAGTGACCACCCTGGCCTCCCACCGTCTGAGTACCTGTGTCTGCTCAGGGATGACCTTAATGAGTATGGTGGCCAGGGGAGCCGGCGTAGACATTCTGTCCTTGTGTGGCCATGAGTATCCTCAGTCAAGATGCTGGGCAGGTCATGTCCTCAATTCATTGTGCTCATTCTTGTGGGTACATTAGTGCGTGCAGGGGCAGCCACACACAGTGCTGGTGTGTGGAGGTCAGAGGACAACCCCGAGGGTTGGTCCTCTAGTGAATTCCATCACTGTTTGAGACAGGGCTCCTCCCTGGCCCTAAACTCCCCGGGATCCACCTAAGTCTGGCTCCTATCTCATTACCATTAGGACGGCAGGGCCTTGGTTTTGTTATGTTTTCATAGCTAACCATGACCTTCTGATCCTCCTGCCTTCACCTGGTGAGGCCTGGGGTTATGGGCGCGCGCGCGCGCGCACACACACACACACACACACACACACACACACGCCATTGAGAGTTAATGTGGGCTGGATGGATGGGTGGATGGCACGCTGAGCTTGGACTTGCCTGGCAAGCCATCCCCTCCCTCCACCTTTTTCCTTTTCAGTGTTAGAATTCAAGTTGATGGAGTGGAGAGGTGACTCAGCGATTAAGAGCACTGACTGCTCTTCCAGAGGTCCTGAGTTCAATTCCCAGCAGCCACATAGCGGCTCACAACCATCTGTAATGGACACCCAATGCCTCTTCTGGTGTCTGAAGACAGCGACAGTGTACTTATATGTAATAAATAAATCCTTAAACAACAACAACAAAAAAAGAATTTGAGTTGATGGCCTTGCACTTAGTGGGCAAGCATTCAACAGCTGAGCTACAGGCCCAGCCTGTCCCGTGAGTCTTGACTCCCCCTTTCTGAAAGGGGTCCGTTTTCTTACTTGTTCAGTGAAGAGGAAGCTCTCGGGAACTCCTCGGCAGCTCTGTCTCAAGGAAACATTTACTGTGGATGAGGTTTAGGCAGGGCCTTGAGACCTGTGGTGAGACATCACAGCCCCACACAGAGCCAGGATGCCCTGGGTTTGGGATGTTACCCATCCATAGAGCAAGGGCGTGGGTTCTGGGAACCAAACCCAGGCCCTCTGCAAGGCAGCCTGTGCTCCTAACCTCTGAACCATCTCTCCAGCCCTGATCTGGGACTTTTATATTTTGTTTGTTTGTTTGTGTATTGGGCTGGCCTCAAAGGTTTCTTGCCAGTGCTAGGCCTCATGCATGCAAGGCCAGTGCTTCCAACCCTGAGTACAGCCTCAGTTCAGAGTCTCAGTGTAGCTGAGGGAAACTTGAACTCTCAATCCTCCAGCCTCCCCTCCTGCTACAACTACAGGCATTGCCCTACCATGCCCAGTCATGTCTGGGTTTCTTCTACCCCTGTGGCCTCTTTGATGCATGTAGGGCCAGGGTAAAGGTACTCACACACAAGCCTGATGTCCTGAGTTCAATCCCCAGAACAGACATAAAGACAAGAGAACTAACTTGTAAAGCTGTCGTGTGACCTTTGTGTGTGCTATGGCTTAAATGCTTACACACACACACACACACACACACACACACACACACACACACACACACACACACACACACCAAGAGTAGGGGACAGAGTGCTGGAGAGATGACTGACTTGTCAAGAGCACTGACTGCTCTTCCAGAGGTCCTGAGTTCAAATCCCAGCAACCACATGGTGGCTCACAACCATCTGTAATGAGATCTGATGCCCTCTTCTGTGTGTCTGAAGACAGCTATAGTGTACTCACATTCATAAAATAAATGAATCTTAAAAATAAAAGGTAGGAGAGAGAGACCTGTTACAAAGCAAAGAGAGCCCACACCCCTTAATCTCCCAGAGGAAGGAGACCCTTTGCTAGGGCTGGGTCACTCCCGGTCAGAGCTATCCTTAGATCTGGAATCCTTAGGAAGCAGATGGGACCGACTTGGGTGAGCCCAGCTCCCTTGTCCCACATCCTTGTCTGCCACCTGCTTTGTGCAGTCTCCAGAACCTTCCCAGGAGCTTGGAAAGCATCCCACGATGTAACCGCCAGGCTGGATCCCAGCCCGGCTTCCTCCGAATGGTGCAGGAGGCAGAGCCTGGAGGATCCAGCTCTCAGTTTGCTGCTTCCCCTGCAGCCCAGTCAGGCATCCAGTTGACCCTCCAAAAGGAGGCCAGGCTGTTTCTGCTGCTCCCACTGCTGAAGCTCCAAGACGAGCTTCCCAGCCTGCCCTGGACCCTCCTCCGTCTCTTCCCAAATTGCCAGTCACAGGGCAGCTGATCACATCCATCTACCTGCCCCTGCCTCTCTGCCTGTCGTGAACCACAAATGTGACTTTTATCTTACACCGCCAAGTTCCTGTCTGGCGGCTGCTCCTGCACTCAGGAGTGCAGGTCCTTTTTCAGACATCCCCAGGCGCTGGCTACTGAGCAGGAAATCGGAAATCAGCTTCCACACGGCCCCTAGGCCTCAATGAGGCTTCTGCACTCTCAGAAATTCGTAATATTTTATGAAATTTTCGAGATTTTGTTTCTCCATGCAGCTCTGGGTGTCCTAGAACTCACTCTGTAGACCAGGCTGGTTTTGAACTCAAAGATCCACCTGCCTCTACCCCTCAAGTTCTGGAATTAAAGGCTTGTGCTAGCGCTGGCAAGGTATCTGATATTCTGTTCTGCCGAGCCTGAAGACAGCTACAGTGGACTCGGATACAGAAATCTTTAAAGAAAAAGACATGTGCCACCACACCTGCCTTTCTGGGAAGTCAAACACTTGCAACCCTTCCTAGAGGAGTTCGGGCTTGGGCAGGTCAGTGTCCAGATCACTTCTGTGGACTACCGCCATGGCCACCACCAAGAATCAAGCACAGAGGAAGTCCCTAGGATCCGTATCTCACCCACACTCCACCACGATGCTGTGGTTTAGATCTTATGCCCCACCCAAAGGCCTCTGTGTTGAAGGCTTGAGTCCTCGATGCAGTGTTTAGAGGAGGGGATCTGGGGTGCAGCTCAGCTGGTGGGATGCTCACTGAGCATGCAAGAAGTCTCAGTTCCATCCCCAGCACCCAGTAAGCCAGGTGTGGAGGTGCACATCTGTAACTCCTCACTCTGGAGATGGAGGCGGGAGAACCAGAATCAAGATTCTTCAACATGTAGTTCAAGGTCAAGGTGGGCTCTAGGAGGCCTTGTCTCGACCGCACACTTTTAGGAGATGGGACTGAAGGCGGCATCAGTGGACTGCTCCGTTCATGGATTCATATGGCGTAGGGGTAGGGGTGGGAACCAGAGCTCATAGAGCATTGACGGAAGTGGGTAGCTGTGGTGTACGACTCTGAAGGGCATGGCCTGCGACTGTTTGTGGGGCGTGTGTGTGTGTGTGTGTGTGTGTGTGTGTGTGAGAAAGGACTTCTAGGGCTGAAGCCTTTGAAACTGTGGGCCAAAGGAATCCTCTTAAATCTTCAAATGGATCTGCTTAGGTGTTTCGTGTGAACCCACCGCCTCAAAACCATGGTGGGGGTGGGGGTCAGCTGTAGAACACTTGCCTCGAATTCATCAGTGAGGGGCTGGGGGTGTGGCTCAACAGGTAGAGCCCCTGGGATGTAGTGCTGGGGTGCTGGGCCAATCAGAATGGGACAAAAGCAAAAGTTCAGGGGTTAAGAATGTTTAGGGTGGGGCTGGAGAGATGGCTCAGTGGTTAAGAGCACTGACTGCTCTTCCAGAGGTCCTGAGTTCAAATCCCAGCAACCACATGGTGGCTCACAACCATCTGTAATGGGATCCGATGCCCTCTTCCGGTGTTTCTGAAGGCAGTGACAGTATGCTCATATATAATAAAATAAATCTTTTTTTTAAAAAAAAAAAGAATGTTTAGGGTGGGGGTTGGGGATTTAGCTCAGGGGTAGAGCGCTTGCCCAGCAAGCGCAAGGTCCTGGGTTCAGTCCCCAGCTCCAAAAAAAAAAAAGAATGTAAAGAATGTTTAGGGTGGGGCTCCATGTCTCTGTCTCTGTCTCTGTCTCTGTCTCTGTCTCTGTCTCTCTCTCTCTCTCTCTCACACACACACACACACACACACACACACACACACACACACACACACACACACGGTCTCCTGAGCAATTGACAGTTCTCACCTTGACCTCATGGGGAGAGCAGGGAAGAGAGACCAGTGAGGGAGCCCCAGGCACCCCCCTCTACCCACCCCTCAGCCTCCCTCTCCTCGGGATCAAGTGTTACCCACATTCAGTTTACCCCTTAGACCCAGGCCTGTGTGTGTCCCTCTAACACCCTCTACACCACACCCACACCCACACCCACACCCACACCCACACCCACACCCGCACCCACCCTTGCAGACTCTTGTCTCCCTGCCCCACACCATGCCCAGCAACTGCAGCTCTCAGTTTGATCACAGTAGCCATGTTTGGTTGATGTTGGTTTTGTTTAAAGGGCTTGGCTGGTGGGTGAGGCAGAGGTGGGGAGGAGGGGCAGGGGCAGGGCTGCGCTTTTATTTGTCTTCTGACAAGTCGCGCCTCTTCCAGCTGTCAAGAATGTACTTGAGGAGGAGGCCGAGCTTCCTGCGGGTGGACAGCGGGGCTTCCTCGCTGGTTCCTTCCCCACTGCTCCGCTTTTCCACTGCATTGTCACCAGCCGCCTCCAAGCTCACCTCACCCTGGGTCTCATCTTCCTCCAGGGCCTTGATGCGGACGCGTTGGGCGTCCTCAGCCATCTCATTGAGACAGCCCTGGAGCATGGTGTAGACCGTGCCGAAGCTGATACCCCCGGCCACCAGCGTGCCGAATACAGGGATGCCCCTCTCGAAGGCACGGGCCACCCGCATGGCACCATCTGAGGACTGCGAGTAGAGTCTCAGGACAGTCTCTGGTGAGACCTCGTTGGCCAGAGGGGAGCGGATGACGGAGCGCAGGTCCCCTGCCTGCTTGCCCACTTGCTCGGCCAGCTTGGCCAGCGAGTCGTCGTCTAGGCCGAAGCTGCGGTGGTATCCCCGCAGTGAGCGGATAAGCAAGGCGTCGTCGTAGGCAGCTGCCAGTCCGGGGACCGGCAGGGCCTGGATGACACCGGACACCAAGGCAGTCTTAAGCACCTGCTCTTGTAGCATGTCCTTCTTCTTCTGCAAAGCCTCCAGCGAGATGTCAGGCAGGGACAGCAGGCCGGCATGGCGACGGTGGGCGGGCAGGTCGTGCTCCCATGTGGTCACGAGCATCGGGAAATCATAGCGGTTTGGCGACAGGTTGGACACCAGGAAGATGCGGGGATCAGTCTGGCCCGCTGCCCGCAGCCGCTCCGCGCAGTGATCCCGGATCTCCTGGAGGACGGCGGCCTCGCTGAAGCCCGAGGGCCTCTGGTTGCGGGTGGCCGCCAGATCCTCGTCCACCTTGGTGCGCACAAAGTAAAACTTCTTCCCCTGGCGCAGGATCTCGGAAGCCAGGCGGGTCTCCACGGCGCCACAGCGGCGGGGGGAGACGAGCAAGAAGAAGTCATAGCGGCCGAAATCCACCTCCTTCAGATACTTGTCTGCTGAGCAGCCTGGAGAACCGGCCCCGGGCAGGTCCCACAGGGTCACGTCCGGAAACTGCGGGTGCGGGTAGGGTGAAGGCTGCATGGTGGTCTCCACGACCCCAGTGAGAGCTGCACCAGGATCCTCGGCCCCCACTCCCCGCAGGGCATTGATGAGGGAGGACTTGCCGGCTCCCGACTCGCCCGTGACGCCCACTTCCAGCCGGGTGGTCTCCGTGGTGGCCAGCAGCTCCCGAAGGCGAGAGGCGGCCTGAGGGATGTCGCCAGACTCAAAGGCTGTGCGCAGGGCCTCCAGCTCTTCCTTGGCCATGAGGATGGTGGTCTCCTCCTCAGGCACCGCGGGCAACCTGGAAGTTGCCATGGTTCAGAGCTGGGCAGGAAGATGGGGGACAGTCACAGGATGTGACTCCTCAGTGGCTGCAGGGAAGAAAGGAGACGTTTGTCTATCATGCTCTTGAACAGATGTGGAGGAGGTAAAAGTTCTCACTAGACTGTTACCACCTCTCTCTTCCTCAAGAACTGGGGTACCGTGGCTCTCATCTGTAACCCAGCACTGGGGAGCCTGAGACTGGAGGATTGCCATGTGTCCCAGGACAGTGAGACTCTGTCTCACAACAATGCCCAGGGGTGGTGGCACATAGTTTTAATCTCAATACTGAGAGGCTGAGACAGACAGAGCTAAGTGAGTTCAAGGCCAACCTGGGCTACACAGTGAGTTTTGGGCTAGCCTGGGCTTCATAGTGAGACTCTTGTCCCAAAAACAACCACAACAAGAAGCCAGGTGTGGTGACTCATACCTGAATTCCTATACTTGGGAACTGCAAGTAGGAGGGTCATTTGAAGGGTACGCTCAGCTGCATAAGGAGAGTTCAAGGCTCTCCTGGGTCACATGCAACCCTGTCTCAAAACAAGAACTCAGGTACATTTAGCACGAGTTAAGGAACTCTGGAGTATTAAAGGCCCAGGTTCACTTTCCACCTAGGCCACTGTTTTGCTGTGGAACCTGGGGCCCTACTAGCCAAACGATCTACTAAGACGCTGGAGGGGGTTTGTGGAGGAACCTAGGAAGGGAACAACTTTGTGAGGGATGTGTGTGCCCCCTTTGCCCAGGAGTGAGGTTGGGCTTCTGAGATGAAACCTGAAAAAAAGAAAAAAACCTGATGATTCCTTATCATGTCTGGGTTGAGACAGGGTCTTACTATGTAGTCCAGGCTGTCCCAAAACTTCCTTTGTAGCCCAGGCTAGCGTTGAATCACAGTGGTCCTCCTGAGTGCTGGTATCTCAGGCAAGAGCCACCAAGCCCAGCTGAGTCTTCCAAATATTTGAACCAGAGTCATCCAGTCTTCCTGTGGTCCAGCCTCCCGTACTAGGTAGCAGGGCCTGGCCTGTGGCTCAGGCCAAGCTGGAGAGCTGCTTCTTTGCAACTGCTGTGGTCACAGGAAGCCAGTGTGAGGTGACAGTCACCCTCTGCCACATACTGGCCTTCATCATCTGTGAGATGTGGCTGTAACCATCCTCACGGCAGAATGTCCCATGAGATCGGGAGCCTCCAATGAATCTCCCTTCAGTAAACATTAGTCAAACAACACCGCAGGGCACACAGCAGCGGCTTTTGTCGGCGCCCAGTGTCATGATTAATGTTTGTGGTCCATGACTTTTTAAAGTTCGGCTATGTAGCCCAGGCTGGCCTCTAACTCACAGCAGCTCTCTCACCTCAAGACTCCTGAGTACTGTGACCCCGTGCCTAGCTAGGCCTGTGACTTGGGCCTCTGTCCTCCTGAGCCCTGACTACCCTCAAAGGTCTCTTGGGCCCATATTTGGCCTATTTCTGTTGCCACACCTCTTGAGTCAACAGTGAAGACTCTTAATCCAGCCTGCAGGCTCCCATTCAACTGCTCTCCCACCCCCACAGCCTGGCCTTGGCTGGCCTTGTTGGGCCCACTGTCTCCTAGAACCTGGGATGGCTTCTTGATGTCCCTCATTGTCACCCCAAGGTTCCAGAGGTTCTCAACAGTACACCCTGTGGGCTATCACCTCATTCAGACACGGAGGTACATGCCTGTAATCCTAGCACTTAGGAGGCAGAGTCAGGGAAATCACCATGTGTTCAAGGCTAGCCTGGGCTACCGAGTGAGGCCCATCTCAAACAAGCAACACCCCCCCCCCCAAAAAAAAAAAAAAAAACTTCCAAATAAACAAGGAAATCTCTCACTTACAGAGAGAAATCCTTGGAATTAGGGTCCCACTTCATCTGTCAAGGAGAGGAACCTAGGCTCAGATAACACAAGCTATCTCCCCACCCAGGGACAGTCAGAACTCTCCTCGCCCCCTCTGCCAATCCCCCCTTGTCCTTGGCCCTCCTGTATCCCCCATCCCAGGCTCCCCCTTCCCAGACCCTGTCCCTAACCTACCTCAGATGTGACCTGGGACAGGTCCCAGCAGCTAGTGGCAGAACAGTAAGAGGTGACAGGGTCGGGATGGGGACTTGTGGAAGCCTGGGTCTCTATGCACTGACCCGCAGGGCCCAGCTGGAGAGCCTGGCCCCTCAGGGACTCACCTGCCCTGCAGGCTCTCCCTCTCCCCTCACACTCTCCCAGCTGGTGGGGTCTCCTCCCCGGTTAGCCCAAGATCACAACCTGTTGCTAGGACCCATTGTAACACTGAGCCTCAGCCCATTGGTCAGCTGGGCTCTGTGTAATAATGAGATGGTGACATCAGAGGGCGGGGCCCCAGGGAGCAGAGGCCCCCAACCTGTAGACACACTGAGAGCTACTATAGGCCCTGAGCTCCCCCCACCCCCGCCCCCAAGGATCTTTCATAACAGACTTGCTCAGAGCACCCCTGTGGGGTGAGAGTGTAGCTCTGTGGGTAGATAGGGCTTGCCTAGCATGCCTGGGTTCCTCGATGCCGAATATACCTAGTGTGGTGGCAAACAGCCAGTCAAGCGACACTCAACAGTTAGAGGCAGAAGGACTAAAGGCCAAGGCCATCCTCTCCTAGATAGCAGTTTTTTGAGGCCAGACTGGGTTTCATGAAACTCTAAACAAAACAAAAAACAAACACAAAAACCACCCTGAATCAAAAAGAGAAACTCTCTGTGGGCCCCATCACCCCTAAGACGAAGTCCTAAATGAACAGCTCAGACATCTAAGGCTCTGGTCTGCTCACTGCAGCCCAGGGAGCTCTTCTGCAGGCTGCTTGCCAGCCTGACCCTTATTATCCACTCCTCTGTGTACCCCTAAGGTGTCCTATGTGCTCTGGGTACACAGAGGAGTGGATAATAAGGGTGAGGGTAGGGCTGGGTGGATATTAGCCACACTGGCTGGGATGGGGAGTAGTGGGAGGGAAGGACTAGATTTCTAGGCCCAGTGGCTCAGCCTGTGATCCCAGAGCTTAGGCAGTAGATCCCATGTTCAAGGACAGTTGCAGTGGCTGAATGCTTGCCCAGTGTGCACAAGCCCTTGGTTCCATCCCCGCACTTTGTAGCGAAGAGAAAGGAGAGGACAGCTAGGTCTAATCTACATAGTTTGTTAGAGGCCAGTATGGGCTATGTGAGAGTTCACACACACACACACACACACACACACACACACACACACTCACACACACGTAGGGCGATGGGGAGGTAGAACGGCTTAGTCTGTAATGTTTGCCTTGTAAGCACAAGGACCAATTCTCAGAACCCATGTAAAAACGGCTGGATGTGGGACTGGGCCCTTGTAACCCCAGCACTGGGGACAGAAGTCATTGGGCCCTGGCCAGTGTGTCTCATCTCATCAGTGCCACAGTCCAATGAGAGGTCCTTGTCTCAAAAGAGGCAGGGGGGTGATGCAGGAGGCTGTCCTCTGGCTTACACACACACACACACACACACACACACACACACACACACACACACACACACACACACACACAGAGCTTGACACAGCCTCTCCTCTGTACCAACTGCAGACCGCAGTGGCCCTGGGTGGCAACCACAGGACTGGGCACTGGGTCTTGCCTTCTTCTTCCCTTCCGGAGAATGTGTCCCGCCCATCTGTCAGTCATTGCTCAGTGGCAGTGCCTCTCTCGCCTCTCTTCATTTTGGCTCCTTTTTCCTCATTACTTTGTGAAGCTGCGCATCCAGGTTATGGAGAGGGAAATGAAAGGAGACGTGAGTTATTTGTGGTGGCGCACAGCTGTAACCCCCGGCGCTTGAGAGGTGGAGGCACGAGGATCACGAGTTGTAAATTATCCCCCGGGGTTACTTAGCAAGTTTGAGGCCGGCCTGGTCCTCCCTGTTGCAAAACAAGCGAAAAGGAAATAGAAAGACACGAACCAGCTGTTGTGCGGAGTCGGGGACCCCTTCGGTGCGGAGAGGCTGGGGGCGGGGTGGGGATTGAGAGCTCCAGGAGAGAAACAGGGAAGGTGAAAGGGAACGCGCTCCAGGGCTGCAAGCAGAGATGGGACAGGGGCGGAGCTGGAGCCCCGTGAGTCAAGTGGTGTGGGTGGAAGATAGGAAATGGGAGTTGCAGTGGCTGAATGCTTGCCTAGAGTGCAAGCAAGCCCTGGGTTCCATCCCTGGCACTTTGTAGAGAAGAGAAAGGAGAGGGCAGAAAGCTCTAATCTAGGTGTCCCGGGTCTGCCAATCAGGCAACTTGAGAAGCTGAGGCAGGAGGATCACCAGTTTCAAGCCTGCTGCTGAGTGAATTCAAGGTCAGCCTGGGCAACTTTCTGACACCTGTTTCAAAACAGCCAGTAAAGCAGCCAGCTCACGCTCATGACCCTAGGTCATGTCTGAACACCCAGACACACACAGAGTTAAGAGGAAAGCCAGCCTCAGCTACAGGGTAAGTTCTAGGTCAGGCTGAGCGAACATGAGACATGAGGTGGGGCTGAGACTCCCACTGGTAAGACTCAAAGCACCCAATGCCTGGTGTCTGGAGACTCCAGCTGCTCTCTGGGTCCTGCTCTCAGCTGTGGCTTCTGTACCCTCTGGTCCACGGGCACCGGTCTGCCCTGTCTCCCTCAGCATCCTCCCAGCCAGGCTTCAAGGGCATTCTTTATCTGTTTTCTAGGATGAACCTCTAAAACTCGAAGGCCCATTCTGGCCATTGGAGGAGCCCCTAGAGGTGGGGACAGAGGCCCCCGAAGGAGCAGATTGACTGGATCTAGGGAAGGAATGGCTGCTGCCCACTGCGTCGGACATTTCCAAGCCTCAGGCAGCAGCTGCGTGCGCTTGACGGGATCCTGCTGACTGGCAAACCGACGAAACGGAGTCAAAAATAGCCCAGACATTCCTCAACACTGAGCAGACTGTAGCACGTCCCCAAGGCTCCTTCCCCAAACTCACAGACGTGGGCAACACCCGGGGCGGGGGAGTGAGAAGGGATTAAAAGACCAGCCACACAGCATCATCAAACAGATCTGCAGACAAACGCCACGGGGCCAGAGAGATGGCTCTGAGGTTAGCACTGACTGCTCCTGCAGAGGACTCCGGTTCGGTTCCCAGAACCCATGCGGCAGCCCAGCAATGTCTGTATCTCCAGTTCCAGGGGATCTGACACCCACTTCTGACCTCCGTGAACACCACGCCCACACACAGAGCACAAGCATACATGCAGGCAAAACACCCATATCGTAAGATAATTTTTTTTTCGAGCTGGGGACCAAACCCAGGGCCTTAAGCTTGCTAGGGCAAGCGCTCTACCACTGAGCTAAATCCCCAACCCCGCGAAGATAATTTAAAAAATATTTTTATTTTTCTATGTCTTTATCAGTATAACTCAATAATATTAATTCAATTAGCCATAGAGAAATAAACGTAACTGGTTCTGCTTGCCTTAAAAAGAACATTACTGAGCTGGGTAGTGGTAGCGTAGGTCTTTAATCCCAGCTCTCTGGAGGCAGAGGAAGGTGGATCTCTGTGAGTTCAAGGCCAACCTGGTCTACAGAGTTCCAGGACAGCCAGGGATACACAGAGAAACCCTGTCTGGAAAAAAAAAAAGTTCAAAATACCCACTCCTCGTTGTAACAGCTGTGGACGGGGCCTCTCATTGCTTAATTTGAGGTCTCCCATAGACAAATTCTTTTTTAAAACTTATAAAAAATATTTTTTTTTAAAAAACCGAAACAGAGGGGTTGGGGATTTAGCTCAGTGGTAGAGCGCTTGCCTAGCAAACGAAGGCCCTGGGTTCGGTCCCCAGCTCGAAAAAAAAAAAAAAAAAAAAAAAAAAAGAAAGAGAAATTAGGGATTTACCTCAGTGATAGGTGTTGATCTAGCAAGTTTGAGGGTTTGAAATCTAGAGCTAGAAATGCATATGTGCACACACATGCACAACACACACATGCACAACACACACACATGCACACGCTAAAAATGAAAGATGTTTAAAATAAAAAAGACGCGCAAACAAGATCACCCCAATGCTCACACCTGTCATCCACGCATCTGGAAGGCCGAGACAGGAGGATCCGTGGGGCTCACTGGTCAGTCCACCCAGCTGGTTCGGCAAGCGCAGATGCCCACGCTAAGCTTCTACATGGATGTTGAGATTTGAATTCATTCCCCATGTTTGCACAGCAAAGACTCTTACCTATTTAGTCATCTCCCACATTTTCTATTTCGTATAATTTTTTCAAGAGCTCAGCCTTAGAGTGCATGCTTGGCATGCAGGAGGCTTTGGGGTCCATTCTCAGTGCCAGAGAGAGTGAAGGGAGGAAAATGGGAACAGAGGTAGGGGAGGAAGAGGAGGCAGAGGAGGAGGAAGAGGGGAAGGAGGAAGAGGAGGAGGAAGAGGATAAGGAGGAGGGAGAGACAGAGGAGGAGGCAGAGGAGGAGGAAGGGGAGGAAGAAGGGAGGAGGGAAGAGGATAGAGAGGGAAGAGAAGGGAGGCAGAGGAGAGGGGAGACAGAGGGGGGGAGGCACAGAGGGAAGAAGGGAAGGAGGGGGAGGATGAGGAGGAGGGGAGGGGGGAGGAGGGGAGGGGAGGGGAGGAGGAGGGGGGAGGAGGAGGGGGAGGAGGGACAGGAGAAGGGGGTGGGAGAAGGTGAAGGAGAAGGGGAAGAAGAAGAAGAAAAAGAAGAAGAAGAAGAAGAAGAAGAAGAAGAAGGGGAGGAGGAGGGGGAGGGGGAGGAGGGGGAGGAGAAGAGGAGGGGGAGGAGGAGGAGGAGGAGGAGGAGGAGGAGGAGGAGGAGGAGGAGGAAGAGGAGGAGGAGGAGGAGGAGGAGGAGGAGGAGGAGGAGGGGGGGGAGGAGGAGGAGGGGGGGGGAGGGGAGGGGAGGGGAGGGGAGGAGGAGGGGAGGAGGGAGGAGGAGGAGGCAGAACCAAGCCCGGCAGAGATGACAGAGATAGATGAGCTGGCCGCATTTACTCCGCCCTCCCTTCTGAATGGAATCAAACCTAAGATGCTGGTGGCTGTCGGACACATCCGTTTTGATCCCACTAACAAAGAAAAAATGATGCTGCCAATAAAACCACAAGATGACATTTCCTTATCACTTAAAATGTTTATTCTGGGACAGCTGAAAGAGCTCCTGGGAATTTATTTAGAAAACACAGATCCTTATCACACACAAGTTCTATACTCATAAAAATAGAGTGGTGCACGCTGCCTGCCGGTCATGCCAGCACTCGGGAGGCAGAGAGGGGAGGACTGAGAATTCGAGGCCAGCCTGAGCTACACAGTGAGTCTAATATCAAGAAACAACAGCACCTGGATCTGGCAGGGCAGTGGTGGCCACACCCTTAATCCCAGCACTCAAGAGGCAGAGGCAGGCAGATTTCTGAGTTCAAGACCAGCCAGAAATACAAAGCAAGCTCCAGGCAAGCCAGGGCGACATAGAGAAACAGAAACAAAACAGAATTGGCATTACAGGGGTGTGTGTGTATGTGTGTGTGTGCCAACATCAAATTAGCCTCCAAAGTTTCTCTTATTCATTCAAACACTGGCTGCCTTAGGTGGGGACACAGTAGTAGATAGGACTCTATATCTCAGGCTGCCTCAAAACTCCCTATGTAGCCCAGGTTGGCCCTTGTTCTTTTGGAGGTTATATTTTAATTCATTCATTTTTGTATGTATCATTGTTTTGCCTGCGTATATGTCTGTGTGGGGGACTTGAGGCCCCCTGGAACTGGAGTTACAGACAGTTGAGAGTTGCTATATGGTTGCTGGGAATTGAACTCAGGTCCTCTTGAAGAGCAGCCAGGTCTCTTAACCACTGAGACATCTCTCCAGCCCTTATATTTTTAAAAGATATAGATAATGAAAAAATTAAGATGAGGCCCAGTAGTAATGAGAAAAGAGAAAAAAAGGAAAAATCAAGGTGAAAGCGACAGGAAACTACAAGATGGCTGCCCTTTTGTAGTCGATTGCCACAGGCAATCCCTTCCCCGCTGCGGGTGAATTCCACGCTTCCCAGGAGACACGGAGTGAATTTTGAGCTGTCCTTGGGAGTTGCAATCATCAGTAGGATTCTGGGACTTCAGTTCTAGACTGTGAGAGGGACTAGGTCCATATTTATTTTTTGGCACCCTGGCATGCTGGGGGAGAGATCCCCGAGCCAGATGAGCCAAAGGGAACTTGAACACCGCAGCCACTAGGGGGCAGCAGCTGACCGCAGCCTATGTGCAATACCACGGGGGGCCAGAAGAGGGCGTCGTATTCTCTGGAGCGGAAGCTACAGATGGTTGTCTGATGCCCTACGTGAATGCAGGGAACCAGAGATCTGTCCTCAGGAGAGCAGCAAGCGCTCTCAACCACTGAGCCATCGCCCCAGACCTCTGTTGTACATTTTAGGGCTTTGTCGGCTCTATCCCTAATTCCCTCCCACACCCTCTCCTTCCCTCTTTCCTTTTTTTTTTTTCCTTCTTTCTCCCCCTGATCCCCCTGCCTCCACCTCCCAGAAGGATAGGCGTATTCTACCACGCCCAGCTAGGATTGTTTTCTTCAATGGACAGGAGGAATATTGTCATTCAAGCTTTTAAGATTTATTGTAAATTATTTGTGATATGCAAAAAACGGAACAGCTATTAGTCCGTGTCCTGTAATCAGGAGGTTTATTGCTAAATCTGTCCACGAGGGAGGAAGACAAAAGGAAATTGCAGAAAACGGAAGCTGTGTGTACCTCCCTTGGCAGGGAGACAACGGAGAGAAGAACTTCGGTATGTCCACACTGCAGTCATGAGGCCCACGCCACACAGCAGAGGACCAGGGGAACTGATACTTGGGGATTGCCATGAGATGCTAAAAAGTGGTAAAAAAACGGAAACAGAGTCGGTCAGCTGGGGCGGCATAGGTGTTTCTGTCAGCACTGGGGAAGTCTTTGGTTTTGAATTGGTTCCTGTTCATCTACCCCCTTTATCCCACTCTAAGAGAAACTTCCACTAACAAGCAAGTGGAAAATCCTGAAAGACCAGAGAATGGACCTTTATTAATTATTGTTAATCATTATTATTATTATAGTACATATATCTATCTCTCTCTCTATCTATCTATCTGCCATCTGTCTATCTATAATTAAACCTGAGAATCGATAGGAGAAAGACCAGTTCCACAATTATCCAATTAAAGCCAGTTTTATTTTAGAAGCGCACCCGGGATTGGGCAGCTCGCTCTCTCACCTAAAGCAGGGATTCCCCCCCCCCCCAGCTGGGGACGGAACCCAGGGCCTAGGCAAGCGCTCTACCGCTGAGCTAAATCCCCAACCCCAAGCAGGGATTTTATAGAGCATCCCCTACAGGTTTTTTGGTCCTTTTTAAAAAGATTAAAAGCTGAGTGGGGTGTGATGTCTCACGCCTTTAATCCCAGCACTCAGGAGGCAGAGACAGGTGGTTCTCTGTGAGTTTGAGGCCAGTGTGGTCTACAGATTAAGTTCCAGGACAGCCAGGGCGACACAGAGAAATCCTGTCTCAAAAACAAAACAAAACAAACAAACGAAACCTCCTATAAACCTGTATGTCTTTGGCAACAGTTCATTCCCCCTTTGTGGGACTGTTTTTCCGTAACATTCACTTCCCGCCGGCGTGTTGTCTGTGCTGTCCTTTCTCCTCGGTCTCCTGAACTTTCGCATGATACGTGTGCTTCTCAACCTGACTGGTTCTGGAACCAGCTAAGACTCAAAACCTCTGGGGTACCTACCTGTGAGGGATTTTCTGGGACAACCCGGTCCGAATGGGGGAGGGGCACAGTTTCCACCCAGCTCAGATGTAAGTGTGCCCATAGGAACCTTGGGGGTCGTGAGGTCAAGGAAGAAGGCTTGGCTCTCCAGGAGGAAACCATAGTCCAGAAAGGAAGTCCAGCCTGGTGCCCGACTTATCCCCAGGGACTAACAGGCTTACCAGTGTCCCAGAGTGACAGAATGGGATGAAGGGCCTGGTTGCCAAGAAGGCGCAGCAAGGTTCTCCAGGACAGTGCAGGGTGCTTGGCCTGGGTGATGAGGTGACTCTGCAGTGTGTCCGGCAGAACAACAGGGAGCTGGGAGCTCTGGTGTCTCTGGGTCACCCACAGTTCCCTGCACAAGTTACCAGAGCCAGAACCAGGTAGAGAAGTATTAAGGTAGCATGAGGAGAGGGTAAAGACGGGAATTAGGGGCCATATCCAAGCAGAAATTCACAGCTGCACATACACATCCCTCACACACACACACACACACACACACACACCTCACAGACTCACTTTGCACACAAACAGTGTTCCTGTCCTTGTTGAGAACTAACTGGAAACTTCTTAGCTGTTAACCTGTGGGCTAGTCTCAACTTTTCCTTCAAATATCCACATGTGACTGGTTTGTTGAGGACCCGACGGACAGACAACATGAAAGCACAATGTTTTTATTTCCCTAATGTGAAAATCCAAGAAGAGGCCAGGGGTGGTTGCCCACACCTTTAGTCCCACCACTCAGGAAGCATATGCAGGTGGGCCTCTTAGATAGAGACCAGCTGAGCCTGCATAGTGGACCCTGACCAAAAATACAAACTAAAACAACCTCAGAAGCTAAGTTATAATCTAGAAGTAGAGCCCATGCCTAGAATCCCCCAGTGAGGGGCTGGGGGCGTGGCTCAGTGGTAGAGCCCCTGCCTAGAATCCCCCAGTGAGGGGCTGGGGGCGTGGCTCAGCGGTAGAGGGGCTGGGGGCGTGGCTCAATGGTAGAGCCCCTGCCTAGAATCCCCCAGTGAGGGGCTGGGGGCGTGGCTCAGTGGTAGAGTGCTAGTCTAGCATTCATAACACCTTTGATTCTAACACCAGATTGGGAAATAAGAAATCTCACACACCTGTATATTATGTAAATCCTTATTGTATATGTCTGTGTACATTACACAAACATACAGTTCAAGCTCAGGCTAGCCTCAAACTTAACAGTGCCCCTGCTTCCGACTCTCAGTGCTAGAATTTATCAGTGTTCAACACCATGCCTGGCACATGCCCAGGAATACTTTTGACCACTTCGGAACAGGCCTATCTTCCTATGTTCCCATCAGTGTCAGCTTAGAGTCCCCGTAGTGCCATCCATAGTGCCTGCTGTGCTCCTGAGTGACACGATTCTGTGTGAGCACAGAAGCCACAGGGGTCTGCTGAGCCCTTGCTAGTTGGTCTACATCAATATGCACGGTCGAAAATTGAACGTAGTTTATACTTTTTCCTCCTCTTCTTTTTTATTTTGTTTTATTTTATTTTACTTATGTTTTGAAACAGGGTTTCTCTGAGTAGCCCTGGCTGTCCTGGAACTCACTCTGTAGATCAGTCTGGCCTCGAACTCCTAGAGATCTACCTGCCTCTGCCTCCCATTCTCTGTCTGCTTCAATAGACGGTGTCATGTGGGTGAGCAAGGAGAGGGTGTGGTGTGCAATTTTCTTCTACATAATTTATTTATTTTTATTTTCTCGGCATTGGTGTTTCGCCTGCATCTATGTCTGTGTGAAGGTGTTGGATTCCCTCAAACTGTAGTTACAGACAGTTGTGAGCTGTCATGTGGGTGCAGATGAAATAAAAATAAATAATGTTGAGCAAACTCCCAGGACCCAACACCTCTTTGCTCACCCATACGGCACCTTCTGGTGAAGCAGACAGAGGAGTGGGCTCCTGGCAGTGACTTGGGGACAGGTGATGGTGAACCGGAAGCCAAAGCCAGTGCTGTAGGGGAAGGCTGTGATGGAGTCCCCCAGTTCACACAAGAACCAGTTCCCCAGAGGACAGAGCTCCCTTCCCCTAAGGCTGGAGAGATGGGGAGTCCCGAGAGTAAGGCCAGGCAACCACAGCCATGCCCCTCAAGGGAATCACCAAAACCCTGTGCATGTGACCAACCATCTCCCTTCTGCTCAAGGTCCCCACACAACACATCCTAAGTTGGGCATCGCTAGGGAAGACACATCTCAGAGAACCCCCTTCAAACTGTGTGTTGGCACATATCTGTAATCCCAGCCCTCAGGAGGCTAAGACCAGGAAGACCTCAAATTCAAGGTCAGCTTGGCTTACCTAGCCATCCAGACCCAGATTGAAAAACGATCAGGCTGGGGCAGTAGCTTAGTAGTAGATTACATGCCTACAATGTACCAAGGAGATACTGCGACCATGGCTCAGTGGTAGAGGCCCTGCCTAGAATCCCCCAGTGAGGAGCTGGGGGCGTGGCTCAGTAGTAGAGCCCCTGCCTGGAATCCCCCAGTGAGGGGCTGGGGGCATGGCTCAGTGGTAGAGCCCCTGCCTAGAATCTCCCAGTGAGGGGCTGGGGGCGTGGCTTAGTGGTAGAGCCCCTGTCTAGAATCCCCCAATGAGGTGTCTAGGGGCGTGGCTCAGTGGTAGCACATTTGCCTATCGTGTTCGTGAATCATGTTATCTCAATCCACAGTGGAAGGAAAGGGCTTATTGCATCTTACAAGTTAGAATTCATTATCAAAGCAGGCAGTGCTGGAGCAGGAACTGGAACAATGTCTATGGAGGAATGCTGCTAATTGGCTTGCTCCTCACGGCTTGCTTGGCTCCTTCTCTTATACATCCCAGGTCCACCTGGCCAGGGATGGCACTGCACACTGAGCTGAGCCCTTCTATATCGATTAGCAATCAAGACAATGTCTCACAGGCATTTCCATAGGCTAATCCAATGGAGGCACTTCTTGAGGTTCCATCTTCCAAGGTAACCCCAGTTAACATGAGTAGACAAAATATATATATTTGCTGGCTTTGTGTGTGTTCAGCTAAGCACGCCACATCTTGCTGAAAATGCAGCCACACCCAGCTAGAGAACACACACAAAGCCAGGAGACCTACCATCAGCATGTGCGTCTAAATCTATCTGTTCAGACGTGCAGATACCTACTCACATGGGGCCCAGGGGACGTGTAGAACGCCACCCCCCTCCCACAGACCGTTCTAAATAACTGTGTATGTGGGATGGGCACGGTGAGAAACAGCCCTGCAAATTCTCCCTTGCAAACATCAGCTTTGTGAAAGGACTTTCGTGGGTGTCTGGAGAGATGGCTCAGGCAGTGGTTAGAAGCACAGGCTGCTATGGCAGAAGAGCTGAGTTCTGTTCCTGGCCTCCATGCTGGTCAGCTCAGAACCACCTATAACTGCAGCGCTAGGAGATACGATGCCCTCTTCTGGCCTCTTTGGGCACTGCACCCATGTGCGTATAGACATGCATATAAATAAAAATGAAATGTGTTTTTGCTAAAAGAACATTCGTGTGCTTGATGGTATACGACAAGGTGCCTAAAACCTCACACACACAGAGGCACACTCTGGTGGGCATGTGTCTTAGTTCGGTTCCTCTGATGTATGGCCCAGGCCAGCAGATATTTAACCAGCTCAGACCACCACCACTCTTCGCTGACTAGAGGACAGAAACTACTGTCTCCAGACAGAGGGCACTGAGGGAGAGTCAGCACTGGGACAGGAATGTGGCCTGAGGCTCAGTGGAACCTCTCCTTGTCCTCCCATGCTTGAGAGCTCTCCTGGGCCACAGGCTTCTGCAGTCAGAGGTGTGGGTTTGCAAGCTCAGTGCTGTATTTGCCTGATTGATCGATGGGTAATTATCTGCTCAAAGCTCAGTGGCTTTTAACCAGGCACAAAGGACAAATAGTGAATGGTGTCACTTACTTGAGACATCTGGAGGAGTCAGCCAAGCAAGGGAACAGAAAGTGGGTAGATGGGTGTCTGGGCTGTAGGAAAAGTAGATTATGAGGTAGAAGCATATAAAGTTTGGGGGATTAGAGGGTCTCCCCTTCCATCAAGTAGAGATGGAACCCAAGGTTTTAAGTATGTTTACCAAGAGATCTACCACTGAGCCACACCCCCAGACCCTCACTGGAGGATTCTAGGCAGGGGCTCTACCATTGAGCCACGCCCCCAGCCCCTCACTGGGGGATTCTAGGCAGGGGCTCTACCACTGAGCCACGCCCCCAGACCCTCACTGGGGGATTCTAGGCAGGAACTCTACCACTGAGCCACACCCCCAGCCCCTCACTGGGGGATTCTAGGCAGGGGCTCTACCACTGAGCCACGCCCCCAGCCCCTCACTGGAGGATTCTAGGCAGTGAGCCACGCCCCCAGCCCCCTCCCTGAGGGATTCTAGGCAGGGGCTCTGCCACTGAGCCACGCCCCCAGCCCCTCACTGGGGGATTCTAGGCAAGCCTCCTACTGCTGACCTACACCCTCAGCCCTTTGAGAATGGATCTGGGGCGGGGCGTGTGTGTATATGGATACCTTATGTCCATATCCACAGGGACAATAAATGCAGAACTCCCGCATCCCCGTTCTTCCTCTTAGCAGTCTTCTTTTGTCCTTTTCCTTTCCTATTGTAAACGTCAAGCTCCCACATCTGCCTCTCTTTTCTGCGTGGTGATAATTAATTTAATCTGCTGCTTAGTTTAGAACCGGAAGCCGTTGGCAGCTGGGAAGTTGAGGATGTGAAGGTGAGAATGTTCGGGCGCTGCCTGCTGATCCAGCACGTGGAAAGTCTTCTGCAGCTCAGAGTGCTCCTTGCTGTGGGGCATCTAGCAAAGGTGTCTTCTGCATCCCCGAGTGGAGAGAACACTACTCTGCCCGGGTAGAACTCCTTTCTCATGTCTAGAATATCTACGTTGTGTCGGGTTGATTCACTTAATAACTACCCAGTGGTTCTAAGTCTGTTTCTGTCTCTCGGTACCACTGGGCTATGCTGCAACCCCCTCCCTGGGGGATTCTAGGGAAATGGTCTTCCTTGCATAGAGCGTCTTCCTAGTAAACACTTCCTCAGCTAGCATTCCTTTCTTTACGACAAAAATAATGGTGAATGTTCTTTGGTGATGTCACCCAGGACTATTAGTAAATCTATCTTCCTACACAAGTAGGGAAAGAAGCAAAGAAAGAAGAAAGGAAGGAAGGAAGGAAGGAAGGAGAGAGAGAGAGAGAGAGAGAGAGAGAGAGAGAGAGAGAGATCAAAGAAGGAAGAAAGAAACCATGAGATTTTCCTTCTTTAAATAGAGCCTGGGCCTCCAATCTCACGCCTCAGCTTAAAATTCCTGCAGCTGTGCAGATTCGCAGTGGGTGCTGGGATAGAAGTGTGAGTCTGTAGTGCGCGCCAATGGCAGTCCGCTTTTGAATGTGTGAAGTGCTGTATGTGTGGTTCCTCTTAAGAGCACTCTGGCATGGCACGGAATGCTCCGGGGACACGTACCGTTGGGAAGAACATATGCAAAGTAGAGAGGGTTGAGAGGATGGGTTGCTTCACAGAGCCAGTTTGCAGCAGAAGGACTGGGTGGGAGGAGCCTCGGGGCTGCGTGGGAGGAGCCTCAGGGCTGGGTGGGAGGAGCCTCAGGGCTGCGTGGGAGGAGCCTCGGGGCTGCGTGGGAGGAGCCTCGGGGCTGCGTGGGAGGAGCCTCGGGGTTCTGTCCCCCTGAGCAGTGAGAGGCAATGCTCCTCTGGCTGACATCAAGTGTAGCGCAGTCCTCCGGGATTTAGAAATCCCTTGCAGAAGAGCGGGAGTAACAGGAGTGACTCAGAGGCCGAGCCTCCCATTTTGAGGTCTAACTTTGTCTGGATCCACCCGAGCCATCTCTTACTCTTGTCGCAGTAGTGCTATGGCCTCTGGCATTTTTTTTTTTTTTACAACCTTTCTTTGTCTACCTTTTTTCCCCATTTATTTACTGGAGAGGAGGCATGTCTGTGGTATGGATGTGGGATGTGTGGGTGGAGGTCAGAGGGCAACCTGTGGGAGTAGGCCTCCTCCTTTCACCATGTAGATTGTGGGATTGAACTCAGGTCATCTGGCTTGGTGGCAAGCACCTTTCCCTGGTGAGACACCTTGCCCCCTACTACCAGGAATCGTGAAAGTTTGAAATCTTCCTCCCTCCAACTAACATCTTCCCAGAGTGCCTCTGTCCCAACAATGTGTCTGAAGAAGGCAACAGTGACTCCCACCTGTAGCCCCGCCTATGGGGAGGCTGAGACAGTAGGGTCACTTGAGCCCACAAATGTTGAATCCCTCAGACTACACAGGGAGACCCTGAATCAAAGTAAATGAGCAAGGCAAGCCTGAGCTTAGGCCTATGATCCCTGAACTTGGGAAGAAGAAGAGGGAGAATTGGGAGTTCAAGGCCAGCCTGCTTAATATAGCAACACTGTGTTTCAAAAATGCAAAACACAGGGGCTGGAGAGATGGCTCAGTGGGTAAGGGGGGGGGTGCTGTTGTGCCCAATAACCTGATTTCTAATCCCTCCTTCCAAAACCAAGATTGATTGATTGATGCTGTTTTTTTTTAATTAATTGATTTGTTGTGTGTGAGTACACTGTTGCTGTCTTCAGACACACTAGAAGAGGACATCGGATCCCCATTACAGATGGTTGTGAGCCACCGTGTGGTTGCTGGGATTTGAACTCAGGTCCTCTGGAAGAGCGGTCAGTGCTCCTAACCACTGATCCATCTCTCCAGCCCCGATGCTGTTATTTGATGAAGAGTCTCACTATGGAACCCAGACTGGCTTCGAACTTAGGTTCCTCCCACCTCAAGGCCTTCCCAGTGGCTGGGATTCCGGGTGTAGCCACATGCTTGCACCAGCTAAACTCTGGGGACCATTTTAACCTACCAAGCATAGTGGAAGTGACCTCCGAGGCTGGGTGGCAGAACAGGCAGCCACCACCCCATTTGCTGGGTGAGCTCTTCAGAGACTGTTGAAGTCCCGAGGCAGCCATAGCAGGGAGGAAGCTCGATCTCCCTCCTGGAGAGGAATCAAGTGTAAAGGCCCGGATGTGCTCAGTCCCTCGCTCAGCTCCTGCTGCAGACACTGCAGAGAACCCGTGTTTTGTGCAACACTTCCTCGTTTCCCCATCCCCAGGAACCACAGGCAGGCGTGGTGAAACCTACTGACACCTAAAGCCACGAAAGCTGCAGGTGATTTGTTGGTTAACAAGAGAGAAGCCGAGACACTCAGACGGGAAAATCCAGCAAACATCTGCGTGCAGGTGACAGCAGCTTGCTGTGCCAGTGACCTACAGAACTCTCACCTCCATTCGATGACCCACCGAGGGTGATGCATATTGTCTAGTTCCCTAGGCAGTTCATGACTAAAGGGAGTCACGTGGGCTGAAGTGTTCCTGGAAAGGTTAGAAACACTTAAGGAGGGAGGCGTTGGCTCTCACTCTGAGAGAGTGGGTGCGGCCAGAGGGAACACAGGGCTAGAGGTCCCCTCCCAGACTCATTCTCTCTCTCTCTCTCTCTCTCTCTCACACACACACACACACACACACACACACACACACACACACACACACACACACACACCCCAGAACAATCCTGACTAAATTCCTCCAAAATCTGACTAGTTTGGCCTCAGTTGCCTTCTTCCAGACTGGGAATGGGGGGACGTAGGCCTGTGTGCCCACCCACCCACCGCTGACATCGCTGGCATGTCCTAGACCTGTTGTTCTTTTATTCAATCCACAACAGTGGTTCTCAACCTTCCTGATGCTGCGACTCTTTGATACATTTCTTCCTGTAATGGTGACATGACATATTACTTATTTCGCTGTTACTTTGTAACTGTAACTTTGCTATTGTAATGAGTCCTGATGTAAGTATCTGATACTCAGTGCCCCCTCTGGGGTTCCCACCCACAGGTTGAGAAGCCCTGATCTGTAAACACTCAGTTTTGTTTTTCACACAGGGCTTCGTGTTGCCCAGGTTGATCTCTTAACTCAGTATGTAGCTGAAGATGACCTCGAATTCTCGATCCTCCTGCCTGTACCTTCAGAATTCTGGGGCTAGCAGCATGCACCCTAAAACTCAGTTATGGGGTGTGGGGAGGAAGCCCTGGGCCTCGTGCAGGCTAAACAAGTATTCCACAACAGTATTATAGTTCCAACCCTCATATGCATTTCCAGATGGAAAAAATTGAGGTTTCCCCTTTGCCCTAGTAAGCCAGCCAAAAAGTAGCAGAGCCCCGAGGTCCCCCTAGCAGCCAACCTTGTCTGGAAATAGATTAAGTGTGACAGTCGGTCGCCACAGAAACCAGGGAGGAGGCCCTAGGTCAGGGCATAAACACCTGCTCCCCAGTCCTCACAGGTTAGATCTATTCTCTACGACAGGCTCTGCTTTTCTAGGGATGGAGAACGGGAAGCGTCAAGCCTGCCCTGGGCCTTCTGACCCCCTCTAGATAACACAGATGTCAATACAGAGCTCTGTGTCAGCCACCAATGGCACCAAGTTGACTTAGGAGGCCACATACGACCTCAAGACTGTTCCTTGCTTTCCCTCAAACTATCCACTTCCTCGGTACACACTGGTCCCCACCCAGCTGCAGCTGGCTGAGTGAAAAAGAGACTCACCCAGAAGGGATGTGTCACAGAGAGCACGCTGGACCTGTGTTGGAAGTCCGGGTGTACAGAATAGAAAGCATCTACTCACACCACAGTCAGAACTTGGGGGCGGGGATGGGGTGTGATTGGGCGTCAGTCAGGAATGGATTTTACTATTTTAGGTTTTGGGTTTGGGGGTTGGTATCTCGTTTGCTTGGTTTTAAATGGCTTTCGGGAAGTTTTTGGGTCTTGTTTTTTGGAGGTTTTTTTTGTTTGTTTCTGAGATAGGGTCTCACTCTATAAGCCCGGTTAGTCTGAAACTCCCTCTTTAGACCAGGCTAGCCTCAAACTGCAGAGATCTACCTGCTTCTGCCTCCTGAGGGCTTAAGTTAAAGACTTGTACCACCAAGCCTGGTTGGTTTGGTTTGTTTTTTTGTTTGTTTGTTTGTTTTTTTTTTCGGAACTGGGGACCGAACCCAGGGCCTTGCGCTTGGTAGGCAAGCGCTCTACCGCTGAGCTAAATCCCCAACCCTTGGTTTGGTTTTGACAGAGTCTTACACAGCCCAGGCAGCCCTTGAATTTGCTATGTAGCTGAGGATGACCCTGCACTCCTGATCTTCCTACCCTACCTCCATAGTGATGGGAGCACAGACATAAACTATCTTTTTTATTTTTTTTTTTTTGTTCTTTTTTTTTTTTTGGAGCTGGGGACCAACCTGGGGCCTTGCGCTCTAGGTAAGCCCTACCACTGAGCTAAACTCCCAGCCCTTTTTTTTATTAAAAGAAAAAAAACAGTCTTATGTAGCCCAGGTTGCCTTTGAACTTCCTTGATAGCCGAGGAGAACTTCCAATTCTTAATCCCCCTGCCCCCACCTCCCAAGTGCTGTGCTTATATATGTGCACCGACATTCCCAGTTTTATGGAGTGTTGGGAATTGAACCCAGGGATTCAGGCACATTAGGGGAGCACTTTAACTACAGATAGATCCAAATTCTGGCAGCTAGACAAAAGCCAGCATTCCTCAGGAACTTGGGAAACCAGTTCCCCTCTGCCACAAGGAGCCATTTCCCTATCATTGTCTGAAGGGACAAATGGCTGTCTGTGATGCTTGTTAGCAAACCCATGCCGGCCTCCAGGCTCCCTCAGCACCACGAGGACCAGTTACACACTTCAGAGTCCGTGTCAGCATCTTCTCCGCTCTCCTCACCTCCGCCCCTGCCGTAACTCCCCCAGCTCCCGGGCTTCCTTCCTCCATCTACTCATCCTCCTTATAACCCTGCCATTCCAGCCACGCGCCCTCTCTTTAGCCTTCCTGTCTTAGTCCTTTCTCTTGCCTTCTCTGGCTCCCCCTACCCGTCATGGCCATGGCCAGTCTACTGCTTTCTCTTCCTGCTCTGGACTCTTCCAGATGCCTCTGCTGTGTGTACTCTCTCGTATCTACAATAAAAACCCTCCCCTTCAGCCATACCACGGAGTGGTCACGTTGTCAGTTTGTATATCTGGTGCTGAGTCCCTCAATTTATATGGCCGCCTACCCGGTACAGACAAGAGACCGCGTGGAGGTGGGGGGTGGGGATTGCTCTCACAAGCTGCACCTGCTGTTGGCTCCTGTGCGCTCCAGTCCAGCCCACGGGCTCAAAGTACTGATGAAAGTTAGGAAACAACTCCAGAAGTCTACAGAAGAAAGGCAGAACCTCTAACGTCCGCTTTGTCCCCAGCCTTGTCCTCAGCTGCAACCCTTGGAGTGGCAGGTGTGGCGGCACTCAACTTAGAAGCTCCCTCACATCATCAGACATGGATCCAGTTCAACACTCACTGGATAGAACTCAGCCAGGAAAGAGGGGGGGCCACCTGGTCCCACCTCAACTCCCTATAGGGGACCTCAACCTGCTTCTGCTCACCCAGCCGCCCCCCATCATGTATTGCTAGGCAAAGTAACTTGACCCACCTCAGGGAACCGTCCCATGGTAGATAGGAGACACACGGGCTGTGTGGGAAATCAAAAAAAAAAAAAAAAAAAAACTAGAATGGCTGAACTCCATGCCCGCCCAGACTAAGCTGGTAGGGTGGAGATCAGATTTAGGAATCTGGACTGAGAGAGGCCTGTCTCCCAGCCAGCCTCCAACTTGACCCAGAGAGTCTTGGACGGAAGCTGGAAGAGGCCCAGCTTTCTCCTACACACCTTCCCATTCTAGATGAAGAGTCTGGGGCTTAGGTTCTCAATCAAGGTCACAGGCTGATTTCCCCGCTGGGATCCAGGCCACTTAATTCTTAGCCCAGGGCAGAGCTTGGAGGATTAGAGCCAGAGAGAAAGGGACGCTGCTGGCAGAGCCCAAGGCTGACGATGAAATCATTCTTGAATATCAGCTCTCATTCGCAACCAGGGAGCTGTGCATGCCGTCTCGGGCAGATGCAGTTAGGCAGTGTGGCTTCCCATAGACAGCTAGCATTTGGGAGGCTGAGCCAGGAGGATTGTTGCAAGTTTTAAACTGCTAGCCTGAGTTTCAGCACCAGATGAATGGAGAAAAAGAAAGAAAGGAAAAGAAAAAAGAAAAGAAAAGAGGGGGCTGGAGAGATGGCTCAGCGGTTAAGAGCACAGACTGCTCTTCCAGAGGTCCTGAGTTCAAGTCCCACCAACCACATGGTGGCTCACAACCGTCTGTAATGGGATGTGATGTCATCTTCTGGTGTGTCTGAAGACAGTGACAGCGTACCCATATAAAATAAATAAATAAGAAAAGAAAGGAAGGAAGGAGGAAAGGATATGACTGGTCCTTGGTATGGTGGACAGAAAGTTTATTATAGACATGTGGGAGAACATGTCCCTGGGAGAATCTAGAGTGAACCTGACCCTGAGTCATGTGAGGAGTTGGGAGGGGAGGGGAAAGGGAAGGGGAAAGAGGAGGGAGTCGGGGGGGGGAGGAAAGGGAAGGGGAAGAGGGAGGAGGAGGGGGAGAGTAGAACCAGGTGCTGCAGCCAGAAGGCCTGAAAACGATCTGGGTAATTAAAATTTAGATTATATAGGAAGGGCAGCTGGGGGAAGGGTAGCCCAGGCCCTGGGCTGGAAAACTTTAGGGTAGGGGTGGGTATGCCACCCAGAAGGGCCCATAACACACATGGAGGAGAGATGCTGGGAGAACCTGGCGGGCAGGCCTGCTTTGATCCGTTAAATAGCAACCTCGGCCACTTGTCCAGGGTTTGAGACCTAATCCACTCCAAGTCCTGGGCTACAGAGTGAGACTTTGTCTCAAAAACAAACCAAAATACCCCGGAAACATTCTATAATACCCTTCTTTCACAGGTTGGGTAACAAGTCCAGAGAGGTTAAGGGGCCTGCTCAGGGTCACACAGCTGGGCAGACTTAGGATTTGACTGTTTTCCTATGTGGCAGGCCTCCAAGAACACTTGAGCAGGAAGGAAGTACAGCCTGATTTATGGAACAGATGTGGAAGGGGGCAAAGTTGTCCTGGGCTTTTATTCAGAGACTTGTCCAGGCCAGCAGGGTTAAGAGAGAGAGGGGGAGGGCACAGGGAGAGGGGATATGGATCCCATTTGGCCAGAAGTCTGATGGGAAAGGGCAGGGAAGACACTAGGATGGGGAACTGAGTCTAGAGAGGTGTGTGTTGGGGGGTGTCCAGGCATGTCTTGTTACAATTGTTACTAATGACTTGCTTCCTGACCGTATGCAGGTGTCAACTTCCTAGATCCATATGGTAATCTTGCAGCAGTTACTCCAACTTTATGAAGGCTGAGGCAGGAGTCCAGCCTGGGCTACATAGTGATGTAACAGACACAAGACAGCACAGAGCTCCTCCACTTTGTTCTCTTGCTGAGACCATTTCCATTTTAATGAGAATTTGCTCTCCTTGATAAAGAATCCTAAAGAAAATTACTCAACTCTCTTCTGGAACCATAGATCAGGCCTGTCTTGGTAAGGCATCTTAGCCTTCCTTAGAACTGCTAGTTTGTGTGGACCCCCCTCCAGTTAACTGTTTATCTCAGCTTCTGTAAAACGGCTTACTTCCAGGAAGCTTCCTGCGTCTGACCAGCTGCGAGCCGCCTTTGAACACACACACACACATACACACATATACACACACACATACACACACATACACACACATATACACACACACATACACACACATACACACACATACACACACACACACACACACACACACACATACACACACATACACACACACACACATACACACACATACACACACACATACACACATACACATACATACACACACAAACATACACACACAATACACACATACACATAGACACACAATACACACATACACACACATACACACATTTGCACACACACAATACACACATATACATAGACACACACACACACACACACACACACATACACATACATACACACAAACATACACACACACATACACACACATACACACACATGGTGTCCTGAATATCTGGGGCCATGTCTAGATCCCTGGATGTGGTCCTAGCCAATTGGAGTTCCAATTGCCATAAACTGTGTCTGAATGGTCATCAAGGAAGGTGGGCTACTTATAACAGTGAGACCCTGTCTTAGAAAGGAAGGAAGGAGGGAAGGAAGGAAGGAAGGAAGGAAGGAAGGAAGGAAGGAAGGAAGGAAGGAAAGAAGAATCCTACATTAATCGTAATGATGATGGTAGTTGGGCATGGTGGCACATGCCTTAAATCCTAGCACTGAGGAGGCAGAAGAAAGCAAATCTCTGAGTTCAGGCCCACCCTGGACTATAAAGGGCCAGCCTGGACTATAAAGGGCCAGCCTGGACTACACAGAGAAACCCTGTCTAGAAACACACACAATAAACAACAACAACAACAACAACAGCCAGGCAAGATGCACTCCTTTAATCCCAGCGCTTGGGAGGCAGAGGCAGGTGGATCTCTGAGTTTGAGGCCAGCCTGGTCTACAGAGTGAGTTCCAGGACAGCCAGGGCTGTATAGTGAGGCCCTGTCTCTAAATAATAACAATATATAGGTTGATGTCATTATGCAGGTGAAGGCAGAAAAGATAAAATGGGGTCCATCATTGGACAAGAAGGAACGGAGACGGGAACAGAGGTTTTAGAAGGAGAGGGAGAAGCAGGAGAGGAGAAGAAAGGAGAATCAAGATGGAGACGGAGAAGGATGACCCAGATCCGGGTGGTCTTGAATTGCCAAGGTAATTGGAATGGATTTCTGTAGGCAAATCTATTTTATCTAGGTGGGTGGTTTACATCTTTATCATTTGGTTGTGAGTTCGTTGTGAGGATGTATTGTGGATTGAGAATTTGACATATAAATCTGATTGATAAATTACAGTTTATTGAGTCATGATTTCACTGGGTTGTTGAGAGTGTGGGCGGAGTCCCTGGCAGGGAGCCCTGATCAGCCAGCCCATGCTGGACTTCTAGAGCCCTGACTTTACTGGGTAGCTAGAACCAGAGAGTTCATGTCTAGCAGAGCTGCTGGGAGAGATACTAATTAGAGATAAATTATGGTTAGTTCCATATGGCCCCACGGGTGTTGAAACTAACTCTAGGGACCAGTGTGGCAGGGTGCTATGCTGGAACAGCACCTGGGTCAGAGAGAGCCCAGGAAAGAAGCTCGGAGTGGTACACTCTCGGGAACCGGTCACCCCCCTACCCCCAAACAACAGTATTTAAGAGGTTAAGGGATTTGTGATGCCTCTCAGTTGTAGAGCATCTGTCTAACACAGGATGCCCCGAGTTCTATCTGTATAAAACCTGGGAGGGTGGCACATGCCGGTAATCCCAGCCCTTGGGAATGGACACCAGAGGTTCAGAAGTTCAAAGTCAGCCTGTAAGGGTCTGAAAATCACCAAAGGAAGGAAGACCCCAGACTCAAATAGTATGTAAGGACAAAGAGCCTTTATTCTGCAGAAAAAAACAACATGCAGGGGTCAACCAACCATTCTTCAAAATGGCAACCCCAGACAAAGACATACAGGCCTTCTTATAAGGAAATAGGGGAACTCTCTAGAAGGATTAGGTAACCTCTAATGTGATTGGCAGAGGCCAAAGCAGTGACATTAGTATAACTTTGATTGGCTACTACTACGTTAGTTCTTGTATATTTAGAGCGTGGGTTAGGTGATCTAAGATTTCATTGATGGGTGCTGGGGAGGTCACAGGGGCTGGCTTCTGATTGGCTTGTGCCAGGTGCCAGTGGTCTGCATTCCTATGTCATGAACATTTAACTACAGGATGACATAGGACTGCCCAGCACAGATGACTCATCTTAGGATAAGATATTTTCCCATTCTTGTGGTTATCTCCAGTCTTTGGAGGGGTGGTTTATTATCTTGTTTGTTCTGGATTTTTCAAAGATTGATTTTTTCATTATATATAAGTACACAGTAATTGTCTTCAGACACATCAGAAGAGGGCATCAGATCCCATTACAGATGGTTGTGAGTCACCATGTGGTGGCTGGGATTTGAACTCAGAACCTCTGGAAGAGCAGTCAATGCTCTTAACCATTGAGTCATCTCTCCAGCCCTTGTTCTGGACTTTATGGTCTATCCTGGAGCTGGTGCCTTACGGCCTTCTTTTCAAAATCAGGCCTGGTCCTTAAATGGAGACAAACGGGGTTTACGTTGCCCTTGCAGAACCTGTTGGGGGCCCATGGGAATGGTAGAATTGGGGTGGTAACGCTGTTGCAGGGGCCTTGCCCATTTCATTCAGGCCCTGGATTCCATGCCCAGCTCTCCATAAACACAAAACAGAGCCATACTACCTGCTGTTGACAGTATTGTCACAGTCTCCATCCACACTTAGAAACCAAAATGAGGACGAGTAATGGACAGGCTAAGGCTGGTCTCTCCCCACTGTGGGGTACAGGTCACCCAGCCCTTGAGCTGACAGAAGCAGGGTTTAAGAGTCCAGCTCTGAGGGGTCGGTAGGAAGCCAGGGATGGGGTGGTTTTTCCAGAGAGAGTGAGGAGGCAGAAGGCCAGGTACTAGCTCAGACGTCTTACAGAGACCTTAAGTTCTGGAACGGTGGGAAGAAGAGAGAGAGAAAGACCCTAACCCCAAGAGGGGAAGGCCAGCCGTGGGGTTCCATGACCAGCTGTGGGGTTCTGTGAAGAGGTGTCACACCCTCCAAGATTACAGGGCCAGTCCCATGAGTGAATCAAGAGGCCCTGGAGTGCACTAACGGGAGTCCAGTGAGGTAAACCGTGGAGGAGAGTGTCCGGCCCTGAACTGGAAACGGGTAACGCTTCATTGTGTAGTCCAGCGCATCTCAAGCTCCTGATCCTCCTGCCTCAGACTCCTCAGGGCTGGATTACACTTTAGACCACTGTAGCTGGGCACAGAGTTCTTTATGGTAGCCCAGTTAGTCACACAAACCACAGAAAGGCGCTCGGTTTTGAAAGGCACCCACATCCTGCGTAGAGAGTCTTTACGAAACACAGCTTACCTCAGTGTCATGGAAAGATTGGAGTGCGACAGAGTGGGGAGAACACTGCGTGTGAGAAAGCAAGGGTCTGTGGACACACACACGCACACGTACATGAGAAAGACAGACAGACAGACAGACACAACACTGCCTGTCTTTGGGTACCCTGAGAGGTGGGAAGAGACCATTGGATCCCCTGGTTACAGGTGGTTATGAGCTACCCCGTGTAGGTATTGGCAAGTATCTGGAAGAGAAGCCCTCCTAACCACTGAGGCATCTGTCCAGCCCCCATCTAGGATCTTTTATTTAAAAAATATCTTTAAAGGATTCTTTATTTTATGGGTGTAAGTGTTTTACCTGTGGGTACACTAGGGGTGTGCCTGGTGCCCAGAGAGGCCAAAGGAGGCAGCGAGTCCTCTGGAACTGCGGTTGTGGTTGCTGGGAGTTGAACCTGGTCCTCTGTAAGAACAGTCATTCTTTTTTTTTTTTTTTTTTTTTTCTTTCTTTTTTTTTTTTTTTTCGGAGCTGGGGACCGAACCCAGGGCCTTGCGCTTGCTAGGCAAGCACTGTACTACTGAGCTAAATCCCCAACCCCAGAACAGTCATTCTTAACCATGGAGCCCTCTCCTCAGCTCCGAGTTTTCTTTATTTAAGGTCACATGGGCAGGCTTCAGGACTGGGGTAGGGGTAGGAGTGGGGCTTAGCGGCTTGGATAGCATCTTTTGGCTTGCCACGTGCCTCTCAGCCTCATTTTCCTCACCTGTGATGAGGGCTGGCCTTGTAAGACCCATTTGCCCCCAGAACGGACACTGCACCACACAAACACCCAATAAGGCACAGATGGGGAGCGCTTCCTTTAAAAAGTCCCTCATTGGGTCGGGAGGTTGAGGCAAGCTACATAGTAAGACCGTGTCTCAATAAACCAAAGAAAGAGGCTGGTGAAGGCTAAGGCAGGAGGACTGCCAGGAGCTGGTGGGTAGCCTGGGATACACAGTTAGACCTTGTTTCAATAACCCACCCATCAAGAAAAGAAATGGCAGAAAGTGTGTCTGAATGATAGCGCTCTTACCCAGAATCCTCCAGTCAGGGGCTGGGGGCGTGTCCTCAGTAGCACAAAGCTGTGAGCTACTTCCCCAGCAGCAAAGGTTTCTTTATTTTTATATTTTGAGTCAGGGTTTCTCTGTGTAGTCCTGGCTCTCCTGGAACTCACTCTGCAGACTGAATGGAATTCACAGAGATCCTCCTGTCTCTGCTGCCCCAGTGCTGAGATCGAAGGCATGTGCCACCACACGGAGCCAGCGCTAATTTTTAAGAGGTGAAAGTTGGGGGTTGGGGGTTTAGCTCAGCGGTAGAGCGCTTGCCTAGGGAGCGCAAGGCCCTGGGTCGGTCCCAGCTCCAAAAAAAGAAAAAAAAAAAAAAAAAAAGAGAGGTGAAAGTTGGAGAGATGGCTCAGCAGGAACCGTTGCTCTTTCAGCTGATCGAGGTTTGGCTCCCAAAATTCATGGAACTCTCCGATTCTAGGGACACCAATGCCTTCTGTGGCCTCTGGTCTCTTTTCCCCTGAAACCAAGGGCCCACATCCAGTGTATCCTAGACAATATTTGGTTTCAGACCCCGGGACAAGGGACTGAGGTTCATATTTTACAGACCAAAGCAGACCCGGCCTCCTGCTTCTCCCAGCATCCCTCAGCCCCTACCTGGCATACTCTGCCCTCTACCCTGAACTTTCCAGCCTGGGGGCCAGGTTGCCCTTTCCCAGAGGCTCTTCTTAATACAATCCAGACATTTTGGGTTTTCACCCTCCCCCCACCCCGCGCCCTTCCCCCCCACCTCACCCCGTTCCTTTCTCTTTCCCTTCTCTGCCCCTTTCGCTTCACCCTCCCCTCCCCCTCCCCGTGGAGACTCCCCTGGCCTCAGTCCTTGGGGCCAGTGAACTCGAACTAGAACAGCTTCCCAGTTAACTTGAATTTAATATAATCTAATCTGGTTTGAATTGGCTCCTTTCACTGGGGGAAAAATAACCAATCAGGCAAGTGCTCTAAAAAAAAAAAAAAAACGAGAGGCACCCCAGCCTGGCCAGACTCTTTTCTCTCATCCACTGTTTCTCCTTCCCACTCCATCCCTCCTTCTAGCCCCTTGGCTCCCTTTACTCCTGTTACTCTGCGCTCTCTCTCTCTCTCTCTCTCTCTCTCTCTCTCTCTCTCGCTCTCTCGCTCTCTCGCTCTCTCGCTCTCTTCTGTCCCTTTTTCTCTATCTCCCCACACCCCCCTCTCCTGTCTCTGTCTCTTTCCTCTACCTCTCTTCCCCCCTCCTCTGCCCCCCATTCTCACCCTCATCCTACACAGTCATCTTTCCTTCCTCAGGCTGAGGAAGCCCCCATGCGCTGGACATGTGGGGACAGCCTAGCAGCTGGGTGAGGCCAGGTGAGTCACCAGAAGGAAGGAGTGGACATTCCTGCAATTTTTCTACAGGTATCGGTGACTTGGCACTTTTCTTTTCTCTCCTTCAACTCCTGACTGGAACTTCCCAGACGTCAGAGCGGGACAAACACACAGTGAAGGAAGAAGATCTGGAAAGAGAGAAGACAAACAAAGGAGGAGGGGTGGGGGTGGGGGTGGGGGTGGGGGGAAGTGTTGCAGAGGCAGATAGAGGTGAACCAATAATACCAGCACTCCTGATCCCCCTGTCTCAGCTTCCAGAACTCGGTGGACAGGGATTCTGGGAACTGGACCCTGAGCTTGTTGTATACTAAGCAAACACTGCCACAACCCAGCCTGGACCAATGTTCAGTCTTCCCAACACCCCAAGAGGGGCCTCATTTTCCAAGTAAGGAAACAGAGAACTGTGCTGGCTTGGGGTGACACAACCAGGGAGTGGTCCATTCTGGCCACCGTCAGTATGACAACCACTGACCTCAGAGTCCCGGACTGGGGCCAGCTTCCTACTCATACAGGAAGAGTGATGTCGTGGGTGGGATAGGAGGGGGATTGGGAGTTGGGTTGATTAGGCTGACCCCCATAAAACACACCTCTCCCCCAAAGAGGATGAGTTCATTCTGGAGCCAAACATGAGTGACCGTGGCCAGGGAACACATTCATGGTCCCCTAAACACCCATGCCCCCACGGCTTCATGAACTTCTCACAGTAACAGAACAAAGGCTGAATCTCACAGCAACTTTCAAAGCTGTTGGAGACTTAGAGCAAAGTGGGAAAATCCTGCTATAGGCCTCAGATGCTATCTGAAGACGTCCTTAGCTTTTAGATTGGTGGAAGCTAGGGATGTGTTTGCACACCCCCGAGCTATTCAACAACTGCCAGAATGTTAGCTCAGACACAGAGATAAGCAATACTTGTCTATTAAAAACAAAAAGCAGGGGCTGGAGAGATGGCTCAGAGGTTAAGAGCACTGACTGCTCTTCCAGAGGTCCTGAGTTCAAATCCCAGCAACCACATGGTGGCTCACAACTATCTGTAATGGGATCTGATGTCCTCTTCTGGTGTGTCTGAAATCAGTGACAGTATACTCACATACATTAAATAAATAAATCTTAAAAAACAAAAACATAAAAACAAAAACAAAACCCATCAGGTAGCTGGCGATCAATTTGGTCTGGACCTGTAACATTCCAACGCTCTGTATTAGTCAATCTGCTTTGTAGAAAGTTTCAGACCAGCAAAGTTTCTCAATTTGACAGATTCTAGAGTCGGGAATGGATTTGTTCACAACAGCCAGGCCCTAAAAAGAATCATAGTTCTTCCTCCTCCTCTTCTTCCTTTCCTCCCTCCTCCTCCTCCTCCAAGTGAAACAGGGTCTCTTTGTGAAGTCCATGCTGTCCTCAAACTCATGCTACGGTCCAGGCTACCTTCGAGCTCATCCCCCTGCTTTACCTCCCTGAGTACTAGAATTTTAAACAGACACCACCAAGCCTAGGTGTGCGCTTTCATTTCCCCACTTCCCTCAGGGACGCAGACCTCTGCTATCTCAACCTTCCAGAGGAGGAGCTTGCAGCACAGAGAGGCTAAGAAAGACACCTGCTAATGACCAGTCACACAGCCCTCTCAGTCCGAGGTAGGACCTCTTAGAAGAAAGCTTTATGTGGGATGCTTTAATTTTATTTATTTATTTATTTTTTGCCTCTTACCTTATCTTAAAATTACTAAATCAAGCCAAGCTGGGGGCGTGGCTCAGTGGCAGAGCCCCTGCCTAGAATCCCCCAGTGAGGGGCTGGGGGCGGGCTCAGTGGTAGAGCCCCTGCCTGCAGAATCCCCCCAGTGAGGGGCTGGGGGCGTGGCTCAGTGGTGAGCCCCTGCCTAGAATCCCCCAGTGAGGGGCTGGGGCGTGGCTCAGTGGTGGAGCCCCTGCCTAGAATCCCCCAGTGAGGGGCTGGGGGCGTGGCTCAGTGGTGGAGCCCCTGCCTAGAATCCCCCAGTGAGGGGCTGGGGCGTGGCTCAGTGGTAGAGCCCCTGCCTGGTATCCCCCAGTGAGGGGCTGGGGGCGTGGCTCAGTGGTAGAGCCCCTGCCTAGAATCCCCCAGTGAGGGCTGGGGGCGGGCTCAGTGGTAGAGTGCTTCTTAATCATGCAGAAGGCCTCAGGGCTCCATCTTTCCCAGCTGAGGCTTCAGTGACTCAGGGTACTCACAGTAGTGACATCACTACTGTACAGGTAACTGCCGCTCACTCATTACTCTCTGCTCTCTCTAGTTCCCACTCATCAGCCACACTGAACCCAGTGATTCCGTGCCCTCAGGGCCTTTGGGCTGACTCTTCCTCTCCTTCACATGGTTTCTCTAGGCATCCACCTGATACCTCTCCGGCAGCCTTCTGGATTGCTCTCCTAAAGCAATTAAGCCATTTATTTCTCTTGTGTACCTTTGTCCCTCTTTCAACTTGTTTTATTCCCTTATCTCCATCTGATGGAAGAGATTAGATAACTAATGTATCCTCCACACCCTAATGGTGGTAAGGGTGGGACTCTTGCTGTTTCCTGCCAAGTCCCAGCTCCTGGAACCGTGCCCAGAACCGGGGAGGTCCTTAGTAAGTTGCTGAAGGAATTTAGGCTCTAGTTTGGCAAGTTCGTGTTCTAGGTGTTTTCCCTGCATGAAATTGTACTGCCCAGGCTAAGTGTGGCACCATGCCCATGATCCAGGCTCAGGGGAGGCTGAGTTCAAGGCTTGTCTGCCTAGCAAGACGAAGTTTGAAAATAAAAATTCGGATTGGTAAAAAGTAGCCAAGGCTAGAGACGATTCTAACCTTTGCTATTTGGTTTTCTTTCTTTCTCCCTCATATTCTTTCCCTCCTTCTCTCCCTCTCCCTCCTCCCACACATACTCACTCACTACTTATGGAAGGGCAGTTTAGTGAGCTATGGAGGAGGAAGGGCTATGGGGGAGGAAGGCGCACCCACAGGATCCCGGCTGACTCACTCTTTAGCAAACAGTGGGAGGAGCTCTGGGGTCACAAAACTGTCTTCTTCCCCACGGTCTGTCTAGAGCAGAGGTGAACGAAGAACCCATGGGCCTCCTGAGGCGGCGGCTGCTGCTGCTGCTGGTGCTGGTGACGACCTGTGTCCCAGGTAAGGACTGCGCGGTGACAGCTGGGGTAAATTAGGGAAGGACGGACGGCACTCCACCCTTCTCCTCCTATACAGCTATTCTCGTGTATGATCTCAAGCCCCACGTGGCACAGTCAGACAGACACCCGCAGGCATTCATTAGTAAACTCTGATTCCTGGCGCGTAGTGCCAGGCTTCCCAGAAGAGCCAAACTGGAGGACGCAGAGGAACAGAGAGGTTAAGTAGCTGGTCTGAAACTACACAGCTAGGGATTGAATGATAACTGGGCGTGTGACCTCACAGCCATTCCCCACAGTGTTTTGGTCTCTGTGGGGATCCCGCTTTGGGACGGGACAGGGCTCTATATCTCAAGGTTCCAGAGTTCCGCAGGAGCCTAGAGCCTGTCCCCGGAGTACACTTGTCTTTGCTCCGTCCTCACCTTCTTCCTCCAGGAAATGTGGGGGAGATGGTATTGAGAGGCAGAGGGGAATGGGAAAGGAATTGAGTCAGGGTTTGGCGCGGTGAATAACTCAGAAAGCCCTCTCGGAGTTATTCGGGAGACCGGAGATGATTAATGGGGTGGGAAAAAAATCTCTGGAGGCCTGGATGGTCTGGCAGCTAGAGGGGGAGGAGTGGGGTGCAAAGGGGAGGGACTCTTGTTGCAGAAAGGAGATCTGGCACAAAGGGGACGAGCTCTAAATTGCAAACTGGATCTCAGGGCTCAGGCAGGACAGTTCTTTATTGCATTTCTTTTTTTTTTTTTCTTTTTTTCGGAGCTGGGGACTGAACCCAGGGCCTTACGATTGCTAGCCAAGCGCTCTACCACTGAGCTAAATCCCCAACCCCAGGCAGGACAGTTCTTACTGTGTAATAGAGCCCCGGGAGGAGGGGACCCTGGAGTGGGGCTGCCACCTGGAGTCAGAACTGGCTTCGTGGTTCAGGACAGTTATATAGCCTTTCTCTTCCAGGAATGTGTCTAGGAAATGGGGGCTAGACCGAGGATAGCCTGGTGCTGAATTCCTGATTAGGAATTAGGTAGTCTGAGGCAGGGGAGGGAGGGGGAGGGGCTATAACATTGAGGAAGAGTTAGGGGCGGGTCAAGGGCCTCGGGGTGGATTTGGAGGAAGGACTTGGGTCCTGGGGTGGGACAAACATTTGGGGGCCGAGGTGGGTCCATGACAGTGGTTCTCAACCTTCGATTGCTATGACCCTTTAATACAGTGTGGTGACCCCCAAACCTTAAAATTACTGTTGTTACCACTTCCCAACTGTAATTTTGCTATTGTTAATAAATCTTGATGTAAATATCTGATGGGCAGGATATCTGATGTCTGACCCCTCCTGGGGGTCGCGATCCACAGGTTGAGAACCTCTAGGCTATGACGTTAAGGTGAAGCCTGGACAGGGCTAGTCTCCACGAAGAATAGAGCGGATTGTTGGTGGAAATAGCCTTAGTTTTAAGGGAAGGTGGTTCTGACTTTAAGGCCAGCCTGGGGTTGGGGATTTAGTTCAGTGGTAGGGGGCTTGCTTAGGAAGCGGAAGGCCCTGGGTTCGGCCCCCCGCTCCGAAAAAAAAGAAAAAAAAAAAAAAAAAAAAAAAGGCCAGCCTGGTTTACATAAAGTTTTGGACCAGCTATAAGTCGTGAAAACATTTCAGAAATATTTAATAAAATAATATATAGGGGCTGGAGAGATGGCTCAGCCTTGGTTAAAGCACTGACTGCTCTTCCAGAGGTCCTGAGTTCAATTCCCAACAACCACATGGTGGCTCACAAACCATCTGTAATGAGATCTGATGCCCTCTTCTGGTGTGTCTGAAGACAACTACAGTGTACTCAAATGCTTAAAATAAATAAATAAATAAATAAAAATAATATATAAGTAGAAAGAGAATTTAGGGAAGGAGCCAGAGGGCAGAACTAGAGTCTAGAAGAAAGCATGAAGCAAAGGAAGCCAGAAGCCAGGGGCGGGGCTAGAATATTGGGCGGGGCTAGAGACATAAAACAGGCAGGAGCTGTGTGGGCAGGGCTAGAACCTAGGGGAGGTTGTTGGGGAAGGGGAGAGAATGTTTTTGGGGGTCATCTCAGTTGAGGTTATCTTGGAGGGCTAATTGGCGGGGTTAGAGCTTCAGGAGAAAACTCCCGCCTTGGAGAGGGCACTGAAGAGAAGCTAAGGGAGAGGATGGGAGAATGGATAGGAGATACAGATCCTATGTCCAGAGCTGACCAGGTAGAGAGGACACAGCACCTAAATGGGACCCATGGTAGAAAGTCCTTTCAAGTGGGAAGAATTAGAGGTTGGGGGATGGGTGGGGGTCGCATGCCTTTAATCCTGGCATTAGGAAGGCAGAAATGGGTGGATATCTGTGAGTTCGAAGCCATGCTGGTCTACAGAGCAAGTTTCAGGAAAGCCAGGGTTGCACAGAGAAACCCTGTCTTGAAAAATGGGGGGAGGGGGCAAAAGGGCAGAGTTAGAATGAATGGCGGGTGATACATGTCTGTAATCCCAACTCACGGGAGGCTGAGGCAGAAGGATTGCTGTGAGTTTGAGGTCTTGGACTATATAGTTAGAGCAGAGAGAGAGAGAGAGAGAGAGAGAGAGAGAGAGAGAGAGAGAGAGAGAGGAGAACCATAGGCAATCAGGACATAATGCATAAATCTGAGGGGACCGGCCTAGACCAGTTTCACAGCACGGTGGAGTGAGAGGCAGCCCCTGGCTCCTCACCCTTGACTATCTCTCCTCTCCTCCCAGCCTCCCAGGGCCTGCGGTGCATGCAGTGCGAGAGTAACCAGGACTGCCTGGTGAAGGAGTGTGCCCTGGGCCAGGACCTCTGCAGAACCACGGTGCTTCGGGAATGGGAAGGTGAGGTTGACCACCCCCAACGACCCGATAGGAAACAATGGGCCAGAAAACCACCTCTCTCCAGATCTTAAGGAAATAAAGACCTTCAAACGTCTAACAAGGGTAGAGAGACAGCCTGGCATTTAAGACCAGCAGCTCTTCCAGAGGCCTGGAGTTCAGTTCAGGTAGCCACATAGGGTGGCTCACAACCACATGTAATCCCAGGTCCGGAAGGAGAGTCCAGGCCCTCACACTCACCCACAGACACAGAGCTAAGCACTTGCTGATCTTGTAACGGACCCAGGCTCATTTAGAGCCCCACCTGGTGGCTCCCCACCTCCTCTGGCTGTAGGCATGGGTACTGTACACAGACATTCATGCAGGCAAAACCCTCATGACACAAAATAATGAACTAAATCTAAGAAAATTGTTGACAATGGTGGTGAGACCCTGGCGATGGTGATAAATTGGCCATGTGCTACTCAGAGCAATGGCAAATATTTTTGCTCTGTTTTGGGATTGGCGGTGGTGCTTGGTTTGGTTGTTTGGTCTTGGGATTTTGTTTTGTTTTGTTAAGACAAGGTCTCATGTAGCCCAGGCTAGTCTTAAACTTGCCTTATAGCCAATGATGACCTAAAACATCTGATCCTCCTGCCTGCAACTCCTAAGGGTGGAGATTATAGGTGTACACCACCACACCTGCACTAGGGAGGCAGAGGCAGGGGGATCTCTGAGTTCCAGGCCAGCCTGGTCTACAGAGTGAGTTCCAGGACTGCCAGGGCTACACGGAGAGACCTAGTCATGAAACACCAAAACCAAACCAACCAACCAACCAAACAAACAAACAAAGAAACAAACAGCCTGAGACAGGGCTGAGCAGGCTAAGGCACTTGGTGCCAACCCCCATACCCTGAGTTGACCCCCTGGAAGGAGAGAACTGACTCCTGAAAACTGTCCTCTGACCTCCACAAAAGCACACAAGCACACACACACACACACACACACACACACACACACACACACACACACATATGCACACACATGCACATACACACATGCACACACATGCACACCACATGCACATACACACTCGCACACATGCACATACATATGCATACACACACATGCACATACACGCATATACACATGCACACACATAAGCACACACAAGCACATACAGACACACATATGTACACCCACGCACACACCATACACACATGTTCATACACATGCATACACACGCACATACACATGGGCACACACAGGCACATATACGAAAATAAAGTTAAAATAAAGCTGGACACTTTGATACACTCCTGAAGCTCTTCTGCTAGGGAGGTCGAGGAAGGATCCAGGGCTCCAGACCAGACTGGGCTACATAGCCTGGATATCCTGTCCCCTCAGAAAAGTTTAATTAACGAATGAATGATTAGTGTATTTTTCTTCCCATTAAGTGCACCTCCCTGCTGGTTCATTCACCTTGGGATAGATTCTGAAATTCCAAGTGATGTGTACCGGGGAGGGGAGGGTCAGTTTAGAAGATAACAGAGTTGGTCCAAACAAGAGGAAAGGCTCACAGGGGTTGGCTCTGGGGATGGGTGACCCTGCGACCCGGGGCTGGCTGGGACGTGGGAGCTTCTGGAGACTGAGGCTCTTCTCCTCACAGACGCCGAGGAGCTGGAGGTGGTGACCAGAGGCTGTGCCCACAAAGAGAAGACCAACAGGACCATGAGCTACCGCAAGGGCTCGGTGATCATCAGCCTCACCGAGACCGTGTGTGCCACAAACCTCTGCAACAGGCCCAGACCCGGTGAGTCGGGCGTCCTCGCCACGCCCAGCCAAAGCCCATCACCACCCCCCAGACCTACATCACCCTAGCACCAAGTCCGGTCCTCACCCCGTCCCCCACCCGAATCCACTGCAGCCCTGCCCCAGTTTCACTCCCCGCCATCAGTGTCCCCAAGACACCTCCCTCCCTTATCTCACAGTAGCCTGACAGCCAGTTGTTTTGTTTGGTTGAAACGATATAGCCCAGGCTGGCTAGAAAAGGGTATCCTCCTGCCTCAGCTTCCTGAGTACTGAGAGTAGAGCTTCCAGCTGCCACACCCAGCCTCTCTACTGATGATAAAATCATCCCTAGGCTGTAGGGCTAAAAACGTGGCTGTCAGGTATAAGATAACACATCTACCACGCTTGGTCGCGCTTGCCTGTAGGAGGCAGAAAGATTACAACTTGAAGGTCAGCCTTGGGCAACTTAAGACTCTGGCTCAAAACAAAAACTAAAAAGGAGGACTGGCGAGATGGCTCACTGTTGTTCAAGCCCGGTGACCTGGGTTCAATACCTGAATCCCAGGGGAAGGAGAGAATTGACTCTCTACAAAATTGTCCTCTGATCTAAACACACACACACACACACACACACACACCACACACACACACACACACACACACACACACACACACACCACACCCACCACACACACCCACACACACGCACCCACAGCCCACACACCCACATGCCCCACACACACACCACACACCACACACCACACACACCCACACACACACACACACCACACCACACCCCCACCCCACACACACACCCCCCACACACCCACACACCACACACACACACACACCCCCCACCACACACCAACACCACCCCCACCCACAAACCCCCAAACACACACACACACACACCCACCACACACACACACACACCACACACACACACACAACACACACACACAACACACACACACCCACACCCACCACACACACACCACACACCACACACCACACACACACCCACCACACACACACCAATAACAATAACAACAACAGTAATAATAGCAGTAATAATACATTTTAAAATTAAAATCAGGAAAATAGGAATGAGGGTGTGGCCCAGTGGTAGAGCCCTGCCTCGCATGTGTGATATCTTAGTTTTCCCTTCCAACAACCTTTTTAAAAAAGATGATCTTTGACTTGGAAAGGATAGGGAGAGCGTGGAGTGAACCTTTCGGTTGAGCACTGTGGCTTTAGGCTGTGGTCAGTGGTCAAGGTCAGGGAAGGTGAGGAAGGAACTGCATTCCTTGTGTTCTTTCTGCACTGTCTGTCCCTGGATGGGCACTGATTACGGCCTGCAGGCCCAGGGTCCTCCTGAGGGAAGACACTGCCTTTCTGCCTGCTTTGTCTTCTTTCTCCGTCCTACCTACAAAATGTCTCTGGTGCAAGGCCGAGTCATGTGTGGGTCATTTTCTCTTTAAACGACAACTCTGTTTTGCTTTGCCATGACACTTGTGAGAAGAACACAGTATAGAAGTTAATTCTCATTCGACTGTGTAGGTCCTGGGGCTTGAACTCAGTCTTCAGGTTTGGCTACAAGCACCTTTACCCACTAAGCCATGGTGGTGGCCCTGAGTTTGTTAGTTTTTGGATTTTGCTTGTTTGTTTAAACAGAGTCTACTTATATAGCCCTGCCTGTCCTGAACTCGCTCTGTAGACCAAGCTAGCCTCTCCAGGGCTGAGATTAAAGGTGTGTGCCACCATGCCTGGCTTATTTGTTCCTTGGATAACTCTCTCTGGCACTGAACTTTCCATGTAGCCATGGAATTCCTTGAATGCCTGGTCCTCCTGTCACCCTCTCCTGAGTGCTGGGATCCCAGCCATAGGCTTTCTTCTGTGTTGGAGACAGAACACAGACAGAGCTTTGCGCATGCTAGGCAAATACCCCACCGCTGAACCATACCCATAGACCCTCTTTTTACTTTTTATATCCCCCTCCCACTTCTGATTTTGACAAATCGTTCTGCCCTTAGCAGGGAAGAGAGAAGGTAGAGTATGGGGAGAAATGGACACGGTGGGCGAGGAACTCTGCACCCAGATGGGGGTGTCCACTGGGCTGGGGTCGAAGTGTCTTGGTGGCTCACCTTTGGCAGGTAGATAAGGGGACCTCAGTGGCGGGAGCAGTGCACAGAGCCTTCTTCTCTGGGCGTGATGGAATCCCTTATGTCAGTGTCATGCTTCTGAGAGCGACAGTGATAAAGCTGGGCAAATGACAGCCAGTGATTGGAGGCCTCTGGAGAGAAAAGCAAAGCAAAGGCAGGAACTCGGAGCCCTGTGATCCTTGGAAGAGAGAAGCCAGACACAGAGAGTGTCGCAGGTGTCATGGCTTACATTCTAACTTATCAGCTCAGCTCTGTGAAGGGAGACAGAGCCATGAAGAGACAGTCATGAGACTGAGGCAACAGGCTTGGGCTGGGTGGTGGTGTCCCCAGATTTGGAGAGAGTCCCCCTTCCCCAGTTTTTGGCAAGTGTAGATGCAGAAGTGCAACAGGGTGGCGAGCCAGAGAGGTGCGGGTGACCACCTTAGACCCCATGAGAGACAGCTAGGAAGTGAAGAACAGGCCCTGATTGATAAAAAAGGGACAGAAAAAAATAACGTAGAGCTGTGTGTGTGTTCATGTGTGCATGTATGTGTACATGTGTCAGTGTGGTGTGCATGTGTGTGGTGTCTGTGCAAGAGTGTGTGGGGTGTGTATGGTGAGTGTGTGCGTGTGTATGTGTGCATGAGTGTGTATATGTATGGTGTGTATGCATGTGCATGTCTATGACTGTGGCGTGTATGTGTGTGTGCATATTTGTATGTCTGTATGTGTGTAAATGTGTTGTCTGTATGTGTGCGCATATGAGCATGTAGGTGTGGTGGGGTTGTTTGTGTGTGCATGTGTGTATGTGTGTGAGTGCATTGTCTGTGTGTGTGTGTATGTGTCGTGTGTGTATATGTGTGTGTGTACAAAGAGACCAGAAGTCGGCAACTGTCCTACTCCATCATTCTGCACTTAATTCTATTCAGAGAGGGTCTCACTGAGCCTGAGGCTACACTGGCGGCCAGCAAGTCCGAGAGATCCTCCTGACTCAGCCTGCCCAGAACTGGGATTACAGGCAACTGGCTTCATGGTTTTTACACTATCATGAGATCAAACTCCTGTTAGTCTAGCAAGCACCAAAGAGCTGTAAAGAAAAGAGCTACAGCCCGGCTTGGTGGCATACACCTCTAATCCCAGCACTGGGGAGGACACAGTAGAAGGGTTTCCATACATTCAAGGCTAGCCTGGTCCACCCAACAGGTTCCAGAATGCAGACTGAGTTCTAGTCTAAAAAACAATAAAAAAAGAACAACCCAGTAAGTTAATATAGACCAAAAAAAAAAAAAAAAAAAAAGTTTATGTAGCTCACGGTTTGGGAGATGGGAAGTCCACACAGTATGGTGCTAGCTCTTCCCCATCACACACATTGGACACCCTCAGGACCCTGTTACCTCATGACTATATTACTGAGGGAAATTAAAAACCCCACAGCTGTGGGCTGGGTCAGTGGTTGAGAGTCTGCTCTTCCAGAAGACCTAGGTTCAGTTCCCAGCACCACCTACACCAGGCTGCTTAGAGCAGTCTGTAATTCCAGTTCCGTGTGTCTGTGTGTCTGTGTCTGTGTCTGTGTCTGTGTCTGTGTCTGTGTCTGTGTCTGTGTCTGTGTCTGTGTCTGTGTCTGTGTCTGTCTGTGTCTGTGTGTGTCTATCACCCTCTTCTGGCCACCTCTGGTACTGCATGCACATAGTGCACAAATGTACAAGCCAGCAAAATACTGTGCGCATAAAATAGAATGAAGGGGGAAAAAAATTAAAAACCATTTTCTCTCTTGGGAGCCAACTTGGAATCCCTTCCAAAGTTAATTTATTAATTAATCACTTCCGAAAGCAGCCTGCAGATGACCTGGCAGCTTCTCACTAGCTTCCTTCCTTAAAAAGGTGCATCCCCTAACACTCTGCCACACTAACATTCAAACATATGACCCTCAGGGAGACAAACCACATCCAACCATAGCAGAGGCAGATAGAGACTCGGGTGAGTGAAGTCAGAAGAACCAAGAGGCAACCGAGTGCACAGGTCTGGAAGTCAAATATTTCTTTTAAGTATCACAGATGGAAGATAGGGTCTTGGGAGTCCCATTTCTGCAGCATTAAGCCACGCCCCAGACCCTCACTGGGGGGATTCTGGCAGGGGCTCTACCACTGAGCCACGCCCCAGATCCTCACTGGGGATTCTAGGCAGGGCTCTACCACTGAGTTAAACCCCAGCCCTCACACTGTGGGATTCTAGACAGGGGCTCTACCACTGAGCCACGCCCCCAGCCCAGCTCTACGCTAGAGAATCCTCCTGCCTCAGCCTCCCAAGTGATTTTCTCCACCAAGACTTGTTAGATCACTGGTGAGACTAGAGAGAGATTTATGAATGAGCAATTAAGAAATTTAAAAAGGGACTAAACAGATACCTGAAGGTCACATGACCCATATTTAGAAGAGAATCCTGGGAAGATGTAATAATAAAGGGACCACCCCCAACTCCACCCCTGGCTAAGAGGGGTGGGGCAGACGGTGTGGCTATGCTGGAAATTCCTGGTTTGATTTTTTTTTTTTTTTGAGACCCAGTCTTCCTGTGTAGTCCAGTCTATCCTCAAATTTGCAATCTTCAAGTCCCAGCCACCAAAGTCCAGGGGTTACCGGAACGTACCACCATGTCTGGAGGAAGTCCTGCTTTTGGTTTTCGTGGAAGGTTGTGGGAAGAGGCGGCTGCGGGCCTTTGAGGCATGTTTCTTTGAATGAGACAGATGAGTTGGCTCTGGGTGGAATGATTCACCTAATTGCCTTGAGCCTGCCAGAGGACTGCCTCAGCTCCGACACAGCTCCAGTCTCCTGGGTCAGGAAGGAGAGGCTGTGCCAGGCTACAGGATGGTGTGAGCCAAAGCCCGGGCAAGGGATGACATGGTGCTTCCAGGGAAAAGTAGCCCATCCAGTTGGCCTCGCTCAAAAGCTTTGAGCCAAACAAGATTACCCTGGATCCATCAAGTGAGGCTTGACCTTTTGGGTCATCCATCAGTAAGTAATAATTTGTGATTCCAGGTAGACATAAGAAGAGAAGGGGCATTTAGCTCTCAGTGGTAGAGCGCCTAAGCGCAAGGCCCCTGGGTTCGGCCCCCAGCTCCAAAAAAAAAAAAAAAAAAAAAAAAAAAGAACCAGAAGTAAAGAGAAGTAAAGGCAAAAACTGCACTGATCCATGAAATAGCTAAAGAAAGAATTCTGGATTATGGTTACATTGTGAGACTTTGTATCAAAAAGGGGCAAGGGGCTACTAATACACCTTGGTAGTAGAGCGCCTGCCTAAAATCCCCAAATGAGGGGTGGGGATGGGTGGATGTGGCTCAATGGTAGAGCCCCTGCCTAGAACCTCCCAGTGAGGGGCTGGGGGCGTGGTTCAGTGGTAGAGCCCCTGCCTAGAATCCCCAGTGAGGGGCTGGGGGCATGGCTCAGTGGTAGAGCCCCTGCCTAGAATCCCCCAGTGAGGGGCTGGGGGCGTGGCTCAGTGGTAGAGCCCCTGCCTAGAATCCCCCAGTGAGGGGCTGGGGGCGTGGCTCAGGGGTAGAGCCCCTGCCTGGAATCCCCCAGGGAGGGGCTGGGGGTGTGGCTCAGTGGTAGAGCCCTGCCTGGAATCCCCCAGTGAGGGGCTGGGGGTGTGGCTCAGTGGTAGAGCCCATGCCTGAATCCCCCAGGGAGGGGCTGGGGGTGTGGCTCAGTGGTAGAGCCCCTGCCTAGAATCCCCCAGTGAGGGCTGGGGGGGCGGCTCAGTGGTAGAGCCCCTGCCTAGAATCCCCAGTGAGGGGCTGGGGGGGTGGCTCAGTGGTAGAGCCCCCCTGCCTAGAATCCCCAGTGAGGGGCTGGGGGCATGGCTCAGTGGTAGAGCCCCTGCCTAGAATCCCCCAGTGAGGGGCTGGGGGCGTGGCTCAGTGGTAGAGCCCCTGACTGGAAGAGGCGCTATTTAGGATGAAGAAGAATGGGGAGGAGTTTCAAAAGACAGGAGCAAAGAAAGGGTGTTCTAGACAAAGACAACAAAAAGTCTGGTGCCACTCAGGGTCAATGTTCTAAAACTGTGTAGCCAGTATGTTAGAGAGCACGGGAGAGGCTGGCACTTGGAGATGAGGAGGGACAGGTAGCCAGGACCCAGTCCTCAGTGGGCCTTGACTGCCATTCTCAGGTGTTTGCCTGTTAGTCTAACAATAGGGAGCTATGGAATGGTTTTGAGCAGAGAAGAACTGGGTTAGGTGTATTTTAAAGACTTAATTTTAGGGCTGTTTGAAAGGAACTGCGGTGAAGACGGTATTGACCGTTTGGAAGGAACGGAGGCTGGTACTGAGGAGGTACCAAAGGCTGAAAAGAACAGGATACATTCTAGAGGGATGTGGGATTAGTAGGCTTGATGATTGACCGCAAGGTTCAGGATGGAGTTCTCTGCCAGACCTGACCACCAAATCACCGCTTCCTCTTCTTCCCAGGAGCCCGAGGGCGACCTTTTCCCCGGGGCCGTTACCTTGAGTGTGCATCCTGCACCTCTCTGGACCAGAGCTGTGAGAGGAGCCGGGAGCAAAGCCTGCAGTGCCGGTATCCTACAGAACACTGTATTGAAGTGGTGACGCTCCAAAGCACAGAACGTAAGCTCCCAGCTGTGGGCAGTCCTCTAGGCTGTACCTAAGGGAGATCTCCAAGTTCCAGGCATGCAAGCATAACTCGCACAGCCATGCGAACAGCACACTCAGGCCCTGGAAGTTCAGAGTCACTGGATCAGCTCGAGAGTAACCAGGAACCCAACTACCTTGTCGTATCTCACATATTGCTTTCATTCTGATGACTGCCTCATGGCACAATATGGCCACCAGAGCTCCAGACCTGGTGACTACATTCCAGGCAGAAGAAAAGAGGAAAGAAACCCAAAAAAATTTCTTTGTTTTGTAAGAGTTTTCTTTCTAGAAATCCCAGAAACTCATGAAGTTCTATTTATTTTTCCAGCCCCCTTTATCATATGGCAAAGAGAGAAAGGAAAGTGAAGTCCTTTGGCTAGGGAGGAAGTTACCCTAAGTAACATAAAAGGGGTGTGCTCAAGGGGGCAACTCAACAGCCAGCCCTTAGACGATCTGCCCTCTAACCTCTGACCTCTGCCCTCTCCAGGGAGCATGAAGGACGAACCCTACACCAAAGGCTGTGGCAGTCTTCCCGGATGCCCGGGCACAGCAGGTTTCCATAGCAACCAGACCTTTCACTTCCTGAAGTGCTGCAACTTCACCCAATGCAATGGTGGCCCAGGTGAGGAACTGGACGAGTTATTGCCTCTTTCTACAACTCTCCCTCCTCGCTCTTTCCCAAGTCCTCTCCATCCAACTGACATCAGTGTCACCTCTCTCTGGAGGCCTGCCCTGACTGACTTGCAAATCTGGTTCCGGGTCACTCTTTTTTTTTTTTTTTTCTTTTTTCTATTTTTCGGAGCTGGGGACCGAACCCAGGGCCTTGCGCTTGCTAGGCAAGCTCTCTACCACTGAGCTAAATCCCCAGCCCCCCGGGTCACTCTTTAAGCACACACAGCCCACCTAATCCCCCATGCCCCAGTTCTGCCCACTCTGGGTGGGGACTATCTGGTGACAAAGCCGTGAGTCCTGAGAGTCTAGAGCCAGGCTGTCCCAGCCACTGTGGTGTCCTAACACAGCATGAGGTTAAGGCCAAGGAAACCATTTCATAGCAATTTCACAGAAATACAGCTTTTGTGTAAACTGAGCTGGAGCGGTGCCTCGGTGGTTAAAGGCACTGGCTGCTCTAGAGGAGGACGGACCAAGTTTGTTTCCCAGTGCCCACACAGCTCACATCTGTAACTACAGTTCCAGGGCATCTGGTGCCCTCTTCTGGACACTATGGGTACTGCATGCATATGGAGCACATACAGGTGCAGGCAAGAACTCATATACATAAAATAAGATAAATAAATGTTTTGAAATTTGTTAAAGTTCTGAAAAGCCCTGCCTTTGAATCCTGGGTAAGCCAGTGGAAGCCAGGGCCTCACACATTTCAGAAAGGCCCTCAGGCTTGTGAGCAAAGCACCTTTACTCACTAAGCCATCTCAGTTCTCAACGTTATTATTTAATATTAATTAATTTGAACCTAAATACAATCTTATTACTCCAGAGGTAGAGGCTGGAGGTTCAGAGGTTTACAAGTTGTCCTCTGTACAGTGAGTTTCAAGGCTGGCCCAGGTACCCGAGACCCTATCTCAGGAAAAGAACAGAGAAAAGCCAGGTGTGGTTGGGCACAGACTGTAGACTGTTTCTTTGTTCAACAGCAGTAGCCACCATGTCCACAGTAATAGCCATCGTTTGTATTGAAGGCTGAAGAGACGGCTCAGCAGTTAAGAGTAGATACCAGATCCGGGTTCAGTTCCCGGCACCCATGGTTGGGCGGCTCACTACCCATAACTCCAGCTCCAAGGGATCTGATGCTCTTTTTTTTTTTTTTAAAAGATTTATTTATTTTATGTATGTAAGTACACTGTAGCTGTCTTCAGACACACCAGAAGAGGGCATCAGATCTCTTTACAGATGGTTGTGAGCCACCATGTGGTTGCTGGGATTTGAACTCAGGACCTCTGGAAGAGCAGTCAGTGCTCTTAACCACTGAGCCATCTCTCCGGCCCTGATGCTCTTTTCTATTCTCTGCAGGCACTGCGTGCCAATGGTGCACATACAGATAATTTTGAAATTTGTACTGTGTGTGTGTGTGTGTGACAAGCATGCCATCATTTAATTGTAGAGGTCAGTCAGAAGAAGACAACCTTGAGAAGTCAGTTCTGTCTTTCCACCATGTGGGTCTTGGGGATTGAACTCAGATCATCAGACTTGTCTGCAAGCTCCCCTACCTGCTGGGCCATCTCACTAGCTCTAGGATTATACTTAACGATAACTCATTTAAACCTGAAGAAACACAGGTAGCCAGTGGCTGCTACAGTGAACGACTCTGTATAGTCACGTTTTAGAAGGTAGGGCCTGTTTGAGATAGTACCTAGTTTGTTAGGGTCCAGTATCAGTTGCCTAGTTAGATGTGAGAACCCCGACCCCCGAAAGAAAATGCAGTTCCCAGGGATGACCATCAGGTGGCGCCCTATCACCTTGGGCAGAGTGTGGGCGGATGGACGGATGCATAGACCCAGTGGTGCTAATCTTTGTTCCCTGTCGTTTTTGTTTGTTTGTTTGTTTGTTTGTTTGTTTGTTTGTTTTGTTCTTCATTTTTAAGTTCTGGATCTTCAGAGCTTACCACCGAATGGCTTCCAGTGTTACAGCTGTGAGGGGAACAGCACCTTTGGATGTTCCTACGAAGAGACGTCCCTCATTGACTGCCGGGGACCAATGAATCAGTGCTTGGAGGCTACAGGCTTAGATGGTGAGACCCTGTGGGAGCTGGAAGGGGACCCACTGAGGCACAGAGCGCTGATCAGACTGATTGACAGATGGGCCAGGCCTAGACCGGGTGGATCTTCCTATGGTAAAGGTTACACTTTAGCCGGGGGCGGTGGTGCATAGCTTTAATCCCAGCACTTGGGAGTCAGAGGTAGGCGGATCTCTGAGTTTGAGGCCAGCCTGGTCTGGAGAGTGAGTTTTAGGACAACCAGGTCTATACAGAGAAGCCCAGATGGGGCGGAGGGTGGGGGGGCACGGGAGGCTGTGTTTACCCGCAGAAAGGACAAATTGCAACAAGAGGTTTGGTTCTGTCAAGCCAACAAGAATAATACACTTCATTTCACCTAACGCTTTTCTTTGAGACTGGGTCTTATTCTGTCGCCCTGGCTGTCCTGGAACTTGCTCTATACCACAGGCTGGCTTCAAACTCAGAGATCCACCTGCCTCTGCCTTCTGAGTGCTGGGATTAAAGGCGCGTGCCACCACAGCTGGTCTCATAAATAATAGTTTGGATGGGGGTGGGGGAATGCCTGTGTTTCTCATGATGAAAAAGTGCAAAGAGAGTACTGTCATTGTTTACTGCGTGGCAACCCTCTTCCCGTCTGGCTTTTAATAGCAGACAGCTGGTCCTCCGCTCTGCTTTCGTGTTCCGCCTGTTGCAATATCACGTCCTGGGGTTTCTCTGGAAAAGTATCTCTTGTTCGCCCAAAAGCTTGGAAGGGCCAAATGACATCTTAGTGTTACTCTGAAATCAATCCTGGTGTGAGTCTGAGGGACTGCCAGGGGTTCCTGGGACACACTTTGGGAAGCCCTGCTCACTATAAGGGGTTGGAGATTGGCTATGGCGTTCACCGCCGGGAGCCTGCCGCTTTCCTGAGACTTCCCACCCGGGCTCACTGACTCTTCTCTTTCCTCAGTGCTGGGAAACCGGAGTTACACCGTAAGAGGCTGCGCCACGGCTTCCTGGTGCCAAGGTTCCCACGTGGCCGACTCCTTCCAGACCCACGTCAACCTCTCTGTCTCCTGCTGTAATGGCAGTGGCTGTAACCGCCCTACAGGGGGCGCCCCCGGGCCAGGCCCTGCTCATCTTATCCTCATTGCCTCCCTGCTCCTGTCCCTCAGACTATGGGACGTCCCTCTCTGGACCTGAATCCTGAGCCGTCTGCCCTGGCTGGACCCAGGGACTTTTGACCTCCTCCCCTCTGCTCCATCTTTGAGGACAGGCGTGCTGTATTGTCTTCTTGGGGCCTCGAGAACTGGAAGAGAATTGAAAAAAGGGCTGCGGGCAGCAGGGGGCCTCTTGGTTGAGCTAATATTGTTGCTGTTATTATTATTATCGTTGTTATTCCCCTAATTTATTATATAAATATATATATATAAGATTTTTGTACCAGTGAACAAGGCTGGGTCTCCCCTTTGTTGCATTTAGCTTGGGAAGATAAAAGCAGTAGGGAATTCTTTTCCGTTTGATTTTGTTTCTTTTCCGTTTGATTTTGTTTTGAGACAGGATCTCACCATGTAGCCCTGGCTGCCCTGGAATTCACTCTATAGACCAGGCTAGCCTAAAACTTACCGAGACCCACCTACCTCTACCTCCTCAGTGCTTTGATTAAAGGTGTGCACCACCGTGCCTGGCTTTCTTTTCGCCTGTTTTGAGACAGCGTCGTCTCTTACTGAACCCAGAGCCCACCAGTTTGATTATGCTGGTCGAAGCATGCTCTCCAGAGATCCTCCTGTCTCGTAAGCACTGTAACCATAAATGCGCCGAGTCTGGCTTTTTTTTTTTTTTTTTTTTTTTCCTTAAATGGATACTGGGAGTCTGAACTCAGGTTCTCATATTTCTGGGGCCACGTAGCCATGTACTGTACCAACAAAGCCATCTCCCCAGTCCCCAGACTGTATCATTGCTGATGCTTTCAAAGGGGGGGGGGGGACAAGGCCATATTTTCCATCATGCCCTGCAGCAGAGAGACCTGATGACGCTGTATGAGGTGCTTCCTGGTTGAAATGCAAAAGACCCAGAGGCTAAAGCTTCCTTTCCCATGATGCCTTGCAGTAGGGCTCAGAGGGTAGAAAAGGCCACCCCACAGTGTCTTCCGGCACTGTAAAAGCTAGGATCAGGTTTCTCATAAGGTCCTATTCTACGGTCTGTATTCAGCCTCAGTGTCGCAGGCTCCTGAGTTGATCTTCCAGGATCTTTGGCTGCAAGAGATAAAAATCGCTTTGTGCTGACTTAAGCAGAAACTGTTATTGGAAGTTAGAATCTAAGCAAAGTCCTGGGTCTCCTGGGGTTCGCCGGGGACAAGAAAGAACCTGTGTACTGAAAAGGTTCCCTCCTGCAGATTCTGTCCCTCCTTACCCTCTCGCACATGCGCACTTGTGCCTGCCCACGCAAGTGTACCTGCATGCGTGTGTGGGCAAGAGGTCAACCTTGGTTGTCATGCTTCAGGCAGCATCCACCTTGGTTTTGAGACAGCGATTCCCACTGCTCACTGGCCTGGAGCTCAGCCTCCCCCTACTTCTGACTTCCCACATAGTAGGCAGAAACACCTCCTGTAGAGCTAAAGACCAAAACCACTTGAATTCCTTTTTCCAGGTTCTCACAGTTTAGCTAAAGGATCCACCAGTTCTGCCCACGGCTCCCCTCTGCTTGGGGCCAGGGAAGATCACCCTATCCTGCAGTTCTCACGATCTACAGCCCACTCAATGGGGAGCCAGGAAACAGACCCCGTGGGAGGGATCCTGCCACAAGTAAGGAGGAGTAACTGGAGAAAAAGCCAAGAAAGTTCCCACCACTTAGAATGTTCTCGTTGGCAAGCAAGACTGTTTCCACATAATCTGTATGAATCATGTGGCCAAGACTGCACCCAACTCAAGATGGTTGAAAGAAAAAAGGAAATTGATTTTTCTCATGTAAAAAGCAGTTGTGGAGCTAGGGAATTCCTGAGTTGATTAATTCAGTGTCCAAAATGGTGCACGTTTGTCTATTTCATGATCTCAAGATGGGGCCTCCATTCCAGGCACCACACCCATGTTCAGAGGCAATAGAAAAGGGGTCATTTACTCAGGTGACTTCTTTGGAAAGACACAGAAAACCTACAACATTTGTTAGATGAACCCTGCTTGGCCTTCCCTTAGTCTGAATTGTTTCCTGCATTTTTGTATCATCTGGTAATTGAAGAGGTCCGGGTGGCAGTGGAACTGGAAAAACCAAGTAGCAAAATCAATGCCATCCCATGGCATCCGCCATGTAAGCAGTTCACGGTACATGGCTGGCCGTTTCCATCCCCAGAGAGTGGGGCCAGCAACCGCCTTTCTGGCATCCACTTCTGATTAAGAAAGCTGTTTTCCACTGTAACCTGAGTCAGGACCTGTGGTCCTCTCTGATTGAATTAGCATAGTCCTGCCCCCTTAGCCACTGTCTTATTATGTGACAAGCACGATGACCAAAACAACATATAAAAGAAAGTTTTTAATTGGGACATGGTGACAGGAACAGCTGCACAGGAACAGATAAACACATGTTTGTCTGCAAGCCTGAGGCAGAGAGAGATAAATGGGAATGATGTCAGCCTTTTGAACCCTGGAAGCCTACCTCTAGGGACACGCCTCCTCCGAGAAGGCCACACCCCCTAATCCTTCTTAAACAGTTCCATCAACTAGAGACCCAGTATTCAAACATATGAGCCGGGGTTGGGGATTTAGCTCAGTGGTAGAGTGTTTGCCTAGCAAGCGCAAGGCCCTGGGTTCGGTCCCCAGCTCCGAAAAAAAAGAAAAAAGAAAAAAAACAGAAACATATGAGCCTAAGGGAGTCGTAGGCTCATTCAAACCCCCACAGGAATAGTTACTGGTTTAGGGACAAGGGAGTGGCACTAATCTTGGAGAACAAGATACAAATCACAGGACCCAAGAGATGGAGGCGGGATCTGGAATTTGAGGCTAAAAAGTGAGAGATCCTTTGTGTGTTGAGACAGGGAGGAGGAGGAGGAGGAGGAGGAGGAGGAGGAGGAGGAGGAGGAGGGAGGAGGAGGAGGAGGAGGAGGAGGAGGGGAAGGAAGAGGGGGAGGAAGAGGGGGGGGAGGGAAGGAAGAGGAGGAAGAGGAGGAGGAGAGGGTTAAGAGTTCTTGCTGTGCAATGCTGACCAGAGTTGAGATCCTAGCATGTATGTAACAAGCCAGACATGGAATAAATACCTGTAACTCCAGCTCCAAGGGACTGGATGTCCTCTGGCTTCCATGTACCAGAATATACACACATGCATGCATGCATACACACACATACCACGAGAGAACAAGAGAAAGAGACAGAGAGACAGAGAGACACAGAGAGAAGTGCACATGACCACAATTGCCCTGTCACTTTGGCATGACCTGGCCATTTGTCTATCCTGAGAACGGATGATTCCCCTCATCTTGAGAGATGGCTGGCAGACAGCCCTAGGGTTAGAATTACTAGTGAGGCCAGGCATGGGGAAGAAAAGGATTGTTGAACAAAGAAGCCTACTGAAGGAAACTCAAGGGAGAGATCCCCTTGGCCTCACTGAAATGGGTGGAGTGGGGTGCATGGAGGCCATGCTGGCCCTAAACTATGTAATAGAAGCTGACCTTGAATTCCTGAGCACTGAGGTTATAGGCGTGTGCCACCATGCCTGGTTTCTGTGGTGCTGGGGATCACACTAGGGCTTCTTGGGGGTACACACTCTCCCCACTGAGCCTTGTCCACAGCCCACTGGAACTCTTCACCAGCTGAACTGGTTGAATTAGGTTTCTGTGTCATTTGCACCAAAACCCTAGGAAGAGACTGCATTGAAGGGATAGCACCCCTAGCTCCTAGTGACCTGCCCTCCCTCTGAAGATGCAGAACTGCCAAATGAGAGCCAGTCTCTCTCCAGGCACCCCAAGCTGGGAAAGAAGACCTCAGAGACAGATGAGTGGGAGCCCACCTGCTAGTGTAGGAAAAGGTCACTATGAGTAACTATGAGTTACTCCCCCTGTAGTGGTATGGGTCTAGCTTGAATGGGTGCCAACAAGTTCTGTGTTGAAAAGTCCATCCTGCACTAGGGAGATAGATCAGTCAGTGTAGCGCTCAGCGTGCAAACATGAGGACCCATGTTCGATTCCCAGGACCCATGGAAAAAGTAATCAGACCTGCAAGCATGTGCTTGGAATCCCAGGATCTGGGAGACACAGACAGGAGGAACCCTGGGGCTTGTTGACCAGGCAGTCAAGCCTAGTTGGTGAGTATCAGGTAAGTGAAAAAATGTGTCTCAAAGGGCAGAACAGTGGGCGCTGTCAGGAAAAGTATTGGCTCAGGACACCCCAAGATCAAGTTCCCAGCACAAAGGAGGTTTATTTGCCCCAGAGGGACAGAGGGCAGGGAATAAGGAGACAACAGACAGGAGATAGAGGAGGAGGGAGAAGGGGAAGGGAACAAGGGAGAGAGAGGAGGGTTTCTCCTGGAGTGGGACACAGGCCTGCCTCTGGATAGAGAGGAAACAGACGTGGCCCATAAGCAAATGGCAGTTTTTAAGGGTGCAGGGGAACCCCATGTTAGGATGAGGTGTTTAATTTTAATTGGGCATGTTCACTGGGTGAGCCAAAGGGGGCTTTTGATTGCTGGAACTTGGTGGTCAGTCTCAGAAGGAGGAAGTGTCCACATAAAGTAGATCCTGGTGGCTAAGCAGAGGGCATGGGAGAGAAGGTCAAAGCCTGCCAGAGTCACGCTGGCCAGAGTCCCTTCAGATACACGTGAGGATAACTAACACCCAGGGTCATCCTCCAGCAGTCATACGTAGGCGCACACACAGAAATACACATTCACACAGAAACACACACATGTGCACACACAGGCACACACACACATTCACTCATTAGCCCACAGACATACATGCCCAGAAAGATGCAAACACAGAAACACACACAAGAATGCATACACACACACATTCACACAGAAACACACATACACAGAGAAAGAAACACATAACACACACACACACACACACACACACACACACACACACATTAATCCCCTTGTAAGCCATTAAAAGGATGGAGACGTAATCCAACTATGCTGCTCAGAGGTGGGGCCTCTGGGGCTGCTGTGCATCAATGAAGTCATCAGGGTGGATCCCTCATGATTGAACACTGGCAGCTGGGTGAGCAGAGAGACCAGGAGGCACACGTGTGCTTTCCGTCTCCTGCCATGTGACACCCTGAGGACTCTCAACAAAAAGGCCATCGGCAGATGCAGCACCCGAGTGCTTGCCAAAACAAACCTTCCTTCGGAACTGATCCACTCTCTGTCACCAAGTTACTGGCAAGAAAACCAGCTAATAGACCCTGGACGAGTCTCCCCGAAACAATCTCTCACCTCGCCCGAGTCACAGAGATGAGCAGCTTCATTACTCCAACCCTTAATCTAAGCCGTGAACTGAGAATGGGGAAGTAATGAAGGCCCTCACAGCTGTGGGTATGGAGCCACGGTAGAGGAGGTCCGGAGGACAGAGAGGATTCTGGGAGCCATGGTCCTTGAAACACGATGCTAGGAGTTTTGGTCCTGAGGTCAGAGGATGCTGGGAGATATGGTCCTGGTGATATAGGAGCCGATGAATTTGGGACTGAGGACAGAGAGGATACTGGGAGCTAGGCAGTGGACAGGAAGTGTGTCGTGTGATGATGACCCTTGGTTGACCTGGATACACAACAGTTTAGAAGTGATGGAGAAAAAGAAGCAGAGCTTTTCAGAATGGGCATATGTTGACCCAGTTTACCTGCTGTCCCTGAGTAATGTGAGAGGTAGAGGCCCCACACCCCACTTTCTTCCTCTTCTTGTCTCTATGAGTCATAAGCCTGCTCCAAGCCTTCAGGTGGCCACAGGGATGGGTTCAGGGGAACCCACACCCAAGAGGGAAAAAAGGACCAAAGTTTGGAGGGATGAGTCAGCCCCCCATCCCCACCCCAAGATGGGGAACAGAACCTGAAAAGCAGAGTCACACAGACAGACTTGACTGGACAGTGGAGAGAGGGGTACAGAGTCTGGATGCCGTACCTGGAAGGATGCCCCAGGGCCTAGAATTAAGACTTCCTTCCAGTCCGGTTAGCTTTCTGGGGGTCCCTCCCAGGGAAAGAACACTGAAACTTGGCGTATTATGGTCAGGACCGGAGGGAGGGAGCTGACCCTATTCTACACCCTGCCCAAAGAAGTCCACGCCTGCTCAGTCACCCTCTGCTGCCCAGCCTCTCAGTCTTTCCCTGCCCACATTCACCTTCGCATCACATTCCTCTCCCCCAAAGCTCACACTCAGTACACGCCAGCACCCCGCACCTTCGCGCGCTTCCGAGCATCGCCCTCTCGCGCATCTCCCAAGCATCTCCCACGCACCCCCTGTGGGTTTCCCGAGCGTCTTCTGCACAACCCCCGTGCATCTTCCGCGCCATCTCCCGTGTGTCTTCTATACATTCCCCAGTGCATCTCCCGCGCCTCTCCCACGCATCTCTCGTGCATCTTCCGCGCACACTCCAGTGCATCTCCTGCGCATCTTCCCCGCGTCTCCCGTGCAGCATCCTCTAGGGAGCCCCACTAGCCCAGGCTACGCCTGCGCGCACACGCACGCACACCTTTGCACCTTCACACGACCCTCGCGACCTTCGGCTCTCCCAAGTCCTCCCCCACTGGCTCCCACGACGCCGTCACGCTTATGCCCAGTCCTCGCGCCCAGGTCCGCGTGCTGCCCTGCTCTCCCACCCCGGTGCGCGCCCCTTCCGCGCTCCCGTCCTCCCTCTCCCCGCATTGTCTGGGCCTCTCTGTCTCTGTCCGGTCCCCGCCCCTTAGCTGACGCCACGCCCACCAAGGCGCGCAGTGGGCGGGGCAGAGGGCGGGGCTGGACTCGGGGGCGGGGTCGGCGGCGCGGGAGGTGCAGGTGCCGGGCCGGGAGCGAGCGGCGGCGGCGGTGGCGGCGGCGGCGGCGGCGGTGGCGGCGGCACCATGGGCCGGGCCCGGCGCTTCCAGTGGCCGCTGCTGCTGCTGTGGGCGGCCGCGGCGGGGCCAGGTAGGGTGACGGAGGTGGGGGCCGGGTCGGTGGGCTGGATCGGGGTGACGAGGGAGGTGTGCGTATTGCGGTCGGGTTGGGGAGGGGGTTGCGCCGCTGTGACAGCTGGGTCGCCTGGGGGCCTGCAGAGGCCCGAACAATGCGCTGGGAGGGGGGGACTGCGGGAGACCCTCGTCCCCGGGACAAAGCGCGCAGCGCGGGCCAGGAGCCCGGAGCCGCGGGCAGGGGAGGGGGGACGCGGGCCCCGGTCGCCGTGCCGCAGCCCCCCCACCCGGCACAGGCCCCGATCCCGCGGGGACAAAGGGCCCGAGACCCTCCCTCCCCCCATGTCCCCAAGCCCGCCTTCTCCAGGCCGGTCCCACTGTCCTTCCGTCCTGGTCTTTAGATCTCTCTCTCTCTCTTTCTCTCTCTCTCTCTCTCTCTCTCTCTCTCTCTCTCTCTCTCTCTGATTTTTCTCCAACCCTTGTCCTCTGTCCCTCAGTCTTCAAGTCCTGTCCTTCCTTCTGTCTGTCCTCCTTTCTTTCTCCTTGTCTCCCCCTTCCCGTCTTTCTATTCCGCCTTTGTCCCCCACCTCTATTTTCCTGGGTCACTCTGCCTGCCCCCCATCTTCTATTCACTCTGCTCTCTCCTGTGTTGCTGTTGTCCCTCTATGTCCCCATTCACCATCTCTCTCCCTGTCTCCTTGACACCCTGTATCTCTTCTCTTCTCTGTCCCCTATCATTCTCCCATTTCTCTGACAGCCTCCGTTGCCTAGCTGCCTCCTTTCTCCTCTCTACCCCACTGTCTCCCTGTCCCCCGAATCTGCTTCCTCTCCCCATGCTTCCTCCATCGAGGTATCTCTCCTTTTCCCATCGCCGTCTCCCTCCTCGCTCCCGGAGAAGAGCGGAGTCAGGCAGGGCAGCGACAGTATAGATGTGTGAAGTGGCACAGGGAACGTTGGCATGTGAGCACACACGTGGATTCCACAAATGTCTCCCCCAAACCCTCCCACCCGTTCACACATCCAAGCCACACTTCACAGAGGAGCCCCCTCCAGGACATCCAACATGTATTTCTAACTCTATGTGGAAATCTGGAGGACTCTCCCCCACCCCCACGACCAAGACACAGTGACCCTGAGTCTGGGGACAAGGTCAAGAAATGTCACCTGAACACTCACACTTAGAACCCTATGTTTCTCCTATCTACCATGGGACAGTCCCCTGAGGTGGGTCAAGTTACTTTGCCTAGCAATACATGATGGGGACTCGGCTGGGTGAGCAGAAGCAGGGTTGAGGTCCCCTATAGGGAGTTGAGAATTGGGACCAGGTGGCCCCGCCCTCTTTCCTGGCCCCAGTTCTATCCGGTGAGGGTGTTGAACTGGATCCATGTCTGATGATGTGAGGGAGCTTCTAAGTTGAGTGCCGCCACACCTGCCACCCCAAGGGTTGCAGCTGAGGACAAGGCTGGGGACAAAGCGGACGTTAGAGGTTCTGCCTTTCTTCTGCAGACTTCTGGAGTTGTTTCCTAACTTTCGTCAGACCCTCCTTTGCGACGAGGATGCCCCAATTTCCCAGGTGTGAGCTTGGGACTCTTGGTACATTTCCATCCATTTCTCCTTTTCTTTCTTCTTATGCATGAAAACCAGGCTTTTGGGATCCTGGAACCAGAGAGTCCAGTAAACATAGAGTCTGAGGGAATCTGAGTTATTTAAGACGTTGACACCCCTATGATGTTAGATACGGGAAGTCTTTAGAACTTTGATGCCTATACATTTCTTAGAATTTTGTTGGACATGGTGTAATACCAGCCGCTCTACTCTGGAGGCTGAGGCAGGAGGCTCATGAGATTTGCCAGGATTACTACAGAATGAGTTGAAGGCCAGCCTGGACAATTTAGCCTATTCTGTTTCAAAATAAAGGCATTAAAAAAAGAAGGGGGGATGTCGAGGAAAGTAGTTTATTAGTCATAGATGTCTAGAATCCACCAATGAGGGGCTGGGGGTGTGGCTCAGTGAGTACTTGCCTAGAATTAGCAGCCAGTGAGGGGCTGGAAATATAGCTCAGAGGCAAAGCACTTGCCCAACATCTCAACAAGTGAGAGGCCCTAGGTTTATTTCCCAGTACTAGGAGAGGGGGAGGGGGAGGGGGAGACAGGGTGGGAGAGAGAGAGGGAACCTAGACTCTCAAATGATGGGACCATTCCAGTGTCTTGACATCTATGAAATTATGAAATCTTAACTCACTGGGGTTTTGCAGCCCCTGGGTCCTTACACCTTGGAGCTTGTATGTTACCTCAGCTGACTACTTAGCCAGTTCAGGAGTCAAAACTCAGGCACCTCTGGGAGGTGGTTCTAAGTCTTGTCCCTGGTTTAGATTTTAAAGTCATTGCTTCCTGGTACCTTAATCCTTTCTGTAAACGACCTCTAAATTACATGTTGTGGGGCTTTATACATGGGAGGTAAGCTTGGCGCCTTGGGGAGGACTCCAGACAGCTGGGTCCCAGCTTCTGGGGCAGTCCTCTCTGGCATAGTTTAATGTCGGCCTCTAGCCTTCTCTGGATCTCAGTTTCTCTTTCTGGTAAGCATGGTTCTCAAGGGTCCTATTTGTGGAGCTTCCTATCGATAGCCAGTTTCTTTTCTGTTTTTTTGATACAAGGTCTTACTATGTACAAAAGGCTGGCCTTAAACTATGTAGCCACCAACTGGTCTCAACATTATAGCGGTCTTCCTGCCTCAGACTCTCAAGTTATATGTCTGTGCCCCGGTGCCTAGCTTTTTAATTGGATCTTTATGAAGGGCTCTGACCACCCGATTTAGGAGGTTTCAGTGGCCACTGCATCTCCTTACCCAGCTAGCAGGAGTGGAAAACTGGAGCCTCTATCTGTGCCTTTCAAACACACACACACACACACACACACACACACACACACACACACTATCCTGTCTGTCCTGGTTCACTCATTTGCAGAGAATATGAAAGGGAAGATTAGACTGATGCTGAGAGAGAGAACGGTCTAGGTGGATAGAGGATGTGACAGGTGCCTCCTGGATGCACAACGGGGGTGGGGGTGGGGTGTGATCCACAGCTGGAAACTGGGTAAAAAGCAGAAGGAAGCGGAAAATGCAGATATGTAAATGCTGAGAGGGAATAAAGAGGCTGTTAAGACTTGGGGAGCCCTCTTGAGGGGGACTTTGTTGAACCCAAGTTTCTCTTCTAGGGTGACTCACTTCTCCCTGTCATGGCTCTAAGTGGCCACTTAGAGCTTAGCCAGACCCTCCTTTCACAGTGACTCACCCCAAAGGCTGGTCTAGGGAGATAGCTATCACTGACCCCCTACCCACTCGTGGACTGGATGCCTGGGTCCCCAGAGTGTGGGGGTGGAGGTCAGGTTCCACCACAGATTCCAAGACCTTAGACTCAGCAGGGCTTGGGCCCAGGGGTGGGTTAATGTCGTGCGAGCCTGGCCTGTCCCCGACTTGGGGAACACAAAGGCAGCTTTCTCTCTCCGGGTGTATGTGTGCATGTTGGGGGGTGTGCTAGAGGCAGCCAGACCCGCCAGCATCCAATGGCCCCTGGCACCAGAACCTGAGCACCCATGGCTTCTGCCTGTAGACACAGGGCACCTAGGTCCCTCTGTGGACACCCAGGGGATGTGGTGGGCTGCTGGGTCTTCGTGGAGGAAGGTACAGAAGAGTAACTAAGGTGAAGGCTTAAACAAGCTGAGTTCAGTAAAAGCTTGCATTCTTCCGGGAACCCTACACTCAGGGTGACCCTCTGAAGAACTGCTCACCCCCTAGCTAGACCAGAAGCCTGGAATCCAGGGAGTCCCAAGTATCCCAGGAACGTGGGGACCACAGGGAGGACTTTGTGTGAGGCTGCTGACTCACCCCTGACGCCCCCACCCAAAGCCCAGGTCCCCAGGCACTGGGAGACAAAGGACAGAAGGCAGGATCAAGGCTTAGGAGTCCAAAGTTTTCAAGGACCCCAGGGTCTAAATGAGGAGGGCTGGTGTCTAGACCCCTGTTTCTGAGAGAGGAGGCTAGGATTTGGACCCCTGCGTCTGAGAGGGAAGGCTGGAGTCTGGACCTCTGTGTGTTTGAGGGAGGAGGGTTGTGACCTGAACTCCTGTATCTGAGAGAAGATGGGTAGGGTGAGGGGGTGTGGACCCTTGTGTCTAAGGAGGGAGGCTATGGTCTGGGCCCCTGTGTCTGGGAGGACCCCGGAGCTGAACCCTGTGTCTAAGGGAGGATGGCAGGGGTCTGGCGCTGTGTGTGTGCTGGAGGTCTAAACCCCAGTTTCTGAAGATGAGGGCTGGGATGGGGATTTATGGGCCTGAGGGAGGAGGGGCTGGGGTCTAAGTCTGAGATTTGAGGTGACTGCGAGTCCATACTTGAGGGTACTGAGAGAGGAAAGAAAAGCGTAGCCTCCTCCGTTTGCAGAGGAAGGGGCTGAGGGTTTCCGAGGGAGGTTGAGCTGGGACCCTTATGCCTAGGTCCTGCAAATACAGGCGCCTTCACAAGGCTGATCTGGTGGAAGAATTGATGCTTTGTGCGAGGATGCTCGGACTCCGCCATTGATGGGGGGCTGAGGGGGGGTTCAGGCAGGACCCAGGAATGTACCAGCTTCCCGGGGGAGGGAAAAGGAAAGAGGCATGATGCCAGGGGCCCCCCGGGGAACGGATATAGAGGGGGTGGCTATGACCTTCCCAGAACTGTGACCTTGAGACTCCCTTGGGTATTCGCTGACTCAGGACCCAGGAAGTACTCCCCCATCCTGCTTAGTCTCTGTGGAAACATCCACCAGCTGTGCACTGTGGACCCCTGTCTCATGAGTCTGAGGGAAGAGGGCTGTCCCAGGACCCCTGTGTCTGAGGGAAGAGGGCTGCTCTGGTTAGACCTTTGTGTCTGAGGGAGGAGGGCTGTCCAGGACCCCTGTGTCTGAGGGAGGAGGGCTGTCCAGGACCCCTATGTCTGAGGGAGGAGGGCTGCCCTGCTGGACCCCTGTGTCTGAGGGAGGAGGGCTGCCCTGGCTGGACCTCTGAGTCTGAGGGAGAAGGGCTGCTTTGGCTGGACTGACTCCTGGGCCTGAGAGAGGAAGGCTGGCTCTGGACTCCTGTGTCTAAGGGAGGAGGGCCTGGGACAGTTGTTGCCTGTGGTTGTGAGTCTGAGGGTGAAGGATGCTGAGTCTCTCCATGTCACCTGACAGCCCCTTTTTCCAGAACCCTCCCATCTACTTTCTCTGAGCACAGTCCCTATGATGACTTTTGGCTGTCAACACCATTTCAAAGTCCATGCCCCAGTCCCAAAAGCTCAGCCCCTCTCTGACCAGAAAGTCCCGCCCCTGCCCCCCCAACCAGAAACAAAAGCCTTAGGCCAATTAGTATTCTAGGCAGAAACACTGTTGCTTACTGACTCCTCAGGAGGGGGAGGGAGTTAAACAAAAGCCCCCCACCCTCACCCCATCTGCACCCTCAAGCAGAGAGCAGTTGGGGAATGGGAGCTGTGGATATGGGGATCCTCACAGGTCCCAGGAAATGGTGAACTTTGTCCCTAACTAGTCCTGGATAACCCCCTACAAGCCTTACTCTCCACGTCTGTAAAATGGGGGCTAATTCACATTAGCGGTGAGGTCAGGAAGAGGTAGGCTTTAAGATTTTGTTTGGTTGGATTTTGATTCATTGATTAATTAATTAATTAATTAATTTACTGAAACAGTGTCTCATGTAGCCCAGGCTAGCCTCAGACTCGATGCTTAGTCAAGGATAACCTTGAACTCTTGATCCTCATGTCTCGACCTTGCAAATGCGAGAATGACAGGTGTGCCCTTATGCCTGGCCTGTGCAGTACTGGGGCTTAAACTCAGCACTTCATGAAGTGCTAGACAAGCATTCTACCAACTGAGCTGCATACCAGCCTGAGATGTTTGTTTTGAGGTTTGGTTTTGTGAGATGTGGTTTCACTATGAGGACTTGGCTGGCCTGGAACTCTTGAGGTCCACTAGACTGGCTCAGAAACACAGAGATCCACCTGCCTCTGCTTCTGGGGTGTTGGCATTAGATGCATATCATACACGTGGCAAGAATTTTTTTTTTTAAAGTATTGCGCATGCAGACTAGTTTTCATAGGGCCTGGCTTGTCCCCGTAGCCTGTAATAACAGCCTTCAGAAGGGGACTCTTCCTGAGTGTCAGGCACCAGGCTGACCCCTGCAAAGCTACCTCTGGCATCACTGTCATTTCACAGATGGTGTGGACTCCCTCCTCTAATGAAGGATGGGGCACTTCCTCAAGGTCACACGGATGGCGAGGGCTGGAGCCGGGATCTGCCTGGCATTTACAATGAGATCCCTGGGCAGGGCGTGGCAGGGTATGCTGTGACCCCGGCACTAGAGAGGCTGAAGCGGGAGGACATGAGTTCAAGGCCAGCCTGGACTCTGTAGTGAGTTTGAGTGTAGCCTGGTCTGCATAGTGAGTCACTGCTCAAAGGAAATCAGAACAAAGCCAGGGTTCGAGACTGTTTGGAAGCCTGAATGACACAGGCCTGAATTGTGTAGCCTCCTCAGCAACTATTTTTGTTTGTTTATTTTTAAACTTTTGGGTTTTTTTTTCTCTTTTCTTTTTTTCAGAGCTGGGGACCAAACCCAGGGCCTTGTGCTTGCTAGGCAAGCGCTCTACCACTGAGCTAAATCCCCAACCCCTAAACTTTTGTTTTTTATGTTCAGATACTTCTTTTGTGTATGTGGATCCTGGAGGACAAACTTGACTTGCTCTCTTTACCCACCGAGCCATCTCAACAGCCCAGTTTTGCTTTCTGTTTGTTTGAGACAGGGTCTCTCTATTCTGTTACTTTGGTTGGCTTCAAACTCACTATGTTGACCCGGCTGGCCTTGAACTCACGCTGCTGTCTGTCTGTCTGTCTCTCTGCCTCTGAAGTGGTGGGTTTAAAGGCTTGTGCCACAGTGCCTGGTGAGTCGTGTGTGTGTGTGTGTGTGTGTGTGTGTGTGTGTGTGTGTGTTTGTGTGTGTGTGTGCCAAGACGCTTGATCATGCGTGCATGTGTGTCTTCGCACATACATGGAAGGCAAATGCTGTAACCCTAAGCTATATCCCCAGCTTTGAGTGTCACTTTAAAAAGCAATTTTTTCTGGGTTGGGGATTTAGCTCAGTGGTAGAGTGCTTGCCTAGCAACCGCAAGGCCCTGGGTTCAGTCCCCAGCTCTGAAAGAAAAAAAAAAAAAAAAAAAAAAGCAATTTTTTTTCTTGACTTTGAATGCAAGTACCAAATTTTAACACACCAGTGACAACCAGGAAAATGAATTTAAATCAAATAATGTACAGAAAATTGTTTACTTTTACATGAGTGTGTTTGTATGTGAATGTATGCCACACGTGTGCAGGTGCCTTCAGAAGTCAGAAGGGTGAAGGGGCATCAGGCCTGGACATGGATTTATAAGCAGCTGGGTGAAGTGGATGAGGGTTCTGGGAACTAAACCCAGGTCCTCTGGAAGAACATTCAGTGCTCCTAACCTCTGAGCCACCCTCCAGTCCTGGTATATATTTTATAACGAGTTTTTTTTTTTAATTTTATTTATTTATTTTATGCGAGCACTATCTTCAGACACATCAGAAGAGGGCATCAGATCCCATTACAGATGTTTGTGAGCCACCATGTAGAAGCTGGGAATCGAACTCAGGACCTCTGGAAGAGCAGTCAGTGCTCCTAACCACTGAGCCATCTCCCCAGCCCCATTTTTATTGTCTTTTTTTTTTTAATACTGTGAGTACACTAGCTGTCTTCAGACACAGCAGAAGAGGGCATCATTTTGGACCTCTGACAAGGTCTCCACTGAGCCATCTCCCAGCCCCAGACTTGCATTTTTGAGACAAGGTCTCCTATAGCTTAATCGGGCTTCCTGCAAGCTACATAATGGAGGATGACCTTAAACCACCGTTCCTCCTGCCTTCCCCCATGGCGACTGAGGCTATGAACACTTACTTCCTGGCTGGTGGGGGAAGCAGGACAGCCCTTATCCTCTGTGAAAGCTTTCTGAATGCAAAGAGACTGGACAGTGAGGGAAGGCATTTTGGAGGTCAGAGGTCAGAAGTCAGAGGACAGGGATTTGGAAGAGCATAGAAGACAGCCCTGCAATGGTGAGAGCAGTAGAAGAGAATAACCAGGAAGGGGAAAGTGCCCTGAGGTGGAAGCCCATTCAGTGTGTTTGAGGGACAGTGTGCCCAGGTAGCCTAGAGGACAGTGGATAGGAGAGGAGTGAGACCTAGGGTCAGAGAGTCAATCTGTTTGGTACCCAGAAGGGCCCACACAGGAGTTTGTGTTGGAGATGGACTGCCACAGGAGGGCTGGATGCTGCTGGGCTGGGCTGGGCTGGGCTCTGAGGCCTTGCACACCACCCAGCAAAGGTCCAACCACTGAGCTTCATGCTCATTGGCGTGTTTTAATATGGACAAGCAACACCTGTGAACCCAGCACTCAGGAGGCTAAGGCAGGAAGGTCATAAGTTCAAGGCTAGCCAGGGTGTGAGAAATAGGCATGGAAGATGGTACCTACCGTAAGTAGGCGCTTTGTGTGTCTGTGTGTCTGCTTGTTAGTGTGCACATGCGTGTGCCTGTATGTGTGTGGAGGCCAGAGATTCCGGCTGTGTGACTTCCTCACTTCCTCTCCACCTTAGTTTCTGCTTTCATGTATATTAAAGACACTGTCACTGGCACAAGTGCTAGCTTAGAACTCACTGTGTAGAGCAGGTTGGCCTTGAACTCACAGAGAGGTCTCTGCCCCTTGAGTGCTGAGAGTAAAGGAGGGCCACCACACCTGACTTTTTTTTTTTTTTACATTTTTTATTTTATGTGTATGGGTGTTTTGATCACATGTATGTCTGCACACCATGTGTGTCTGGTGCTCTCACAGTCCAGAAGAAGGCATCAGATTCCCTAGAACTGGAGTTTGCAGATGGCTGTGAGCCACCATGTTGATGCTAGGAATCAACCCTGGTCCCCTGGAAGAGCAGCAAGTGCTCTCAACCACTGAGCCATTTCTCTGGCCCCTACATTTTCAAGGTTACATGTAGGTATTTGTTTGAGTGTGGAGGTGGGGTCTGGGGGTAGGTGTCATGGCACTCGAGGAAGTCAGAGGACAACTTGCAGGAACAGGTTCTCCTACGATATCTGTCCCAGGCATCAAACTTGGGTTGTCAGGCTTAGCAGCAAACACCTTTACTACCTGAGCCATTTCACCTGCCCCTCCGTTTTTTCCCTCCAGAGACAGGGTTTCTCTGTGTAGACCTGGCCGTCCTAGACTCACTCTGTAGACTAGGCTGGCCTCAAACTCACAAAGATCCACCTGCCTCTGCCTCTCAAGGGCTGGGATTAAAAGTGTGGGCCACCGTGCCTGGCTTCCATGTTATATCTTAAGGCAGGGTGGAGCGAGTCGGCTAGAGTAGCTGACTAGCAAGTCCCAAGGATGCTCCTGTCTTTCCCTCAGCACTGGGCTTCCAGTCTCCTGCCACTGGGCCATGCTTTATTTGTCTGCTGGAAACCAGACCTCAAGTCCTCACGTTTGTACGGCAAACATTTTACCCACGGAGACATCGCCAGCCCCCTGACTCCCATTCTGAAAAATGCATCCATAGGGTGTGGCTGGGGTGTGGTTGGGGTGGGGCTCAATAGTTAAGAGTACTTGTTACACTTGCAGAGGACCCAGTACCCGCATGGGAGCTAAAAACCATCGGAAATTCCAGTTGCAGGGGTTTCTGCCACCCTCTTCTGGCCACTGAGGGCACCAGGCACACATGTGGTGCACATGCATGCATGCAGGCAGGCAGATATGAAAATAAATAATATATATAATATTTTCTAATTTTAAAAAGAGGGAGCTGGGCAGTGGTGACAGGGGTCTTTAATCCCAGCACTTGGGAGGCAGAGGCAGGCAGATCTCTGAGTTTAAGGCCAGCCTGGTCTAGAGAGCTAATTCCAGAACAGCCAGGGCTACACAGAGAAACCCTGTCTTGAAAAAAAAAAAAAAAAAAAAAAAAAAAAAGGGTGAGGTGGGGGATGGGAGGATGAAGTAATGGCTTAGTGGTTAGAAGCATGTGCTAGCCCCGCAGAGGACCTAAGTTCTATTCCCAGCACCCAAGTGAGGTGGCTCAAAATCACCTGTAATTCCAGCTCCCAGGCATCCAGCACCCATGTGCCTAATACCCACACTCAGACACAAACATAAAATTAAAAAAATAGAATCTTGAATTCAAAAAGTCCACCTAGTCAGGTACGGTGGCACAAAACTTGAGTCCTAGTTTGGTCTACATATCAAGTTCCAGGTCAGCCAGGGCTACATATTGAGACTGTGTTTTAAAAAAACAGCAGCCAGTTGGTGGTGGCACACACCTTTGATGCCAGCACTCAGCGGGCAGATGCAGGTGGATCTCTCTGTGAGTTCAAAGCCAGTTTGACTTACAGAGCGAGTTCCAGGACAGCCAGGGCTAAACAGAGAAACCCTGTCTTGAAAAATCAAAAGAGGAGAGGAGGAGGGTGGGGGAGAGAGAGAAAGAGAAAAAAAGTAATAGGTATAATCAGGGCATGGTGTCATGCCTGTTACCTTAGCATTCAGAAAGTTAAGATGGTCACGTGTTACAGGTCAGCCTGGATGTGAGAGGCCAGCTTGAAAGCTGAGAGCCACAAACACGTTCTTGAGAGATTCAGACTAGAGAGAGAAATGATGCCAGGAGAGGCGGACAAAGCCGGATGGATTCAGATATATTTTAGGGGTAACATATGCAGATGTTGCTGAAAGGATCGGTGCTAGGGGTGAGGGGAGGGTCGAACACTTGGCTGGCGTCTTGTCCTTTGACCTGATCAATTGAGTGGGTGGGTTGTGGCACCTACTGAACCTATAAAAAGCATAGGCAAGGGCTGAGTGTGTTGTTTGTCATTCTGGGAGGTAAAATTCAAAGAGTGGCTTAGATTCTGTCAACATAAAAGAAATCCAGAGTTAAAAGGTGTGGCTGCCCTGCGTCGCCACCAAAGACTCAGGCTCTTTCAACTCTTGGTTCTGTTACTCCTATTGTGTTCTGTCACCAGAACCCAAAATGGCTGTCAGAGTTCCACGTACCCTATCCTGCATGAGGGTGTCCCATAGGAAAAAATAAAAGAATTTGTCTCTTTTTATTAGGAACTTACCCCATAAATGACTATATGATATTTCTGCTTAGGTCCAATCATCATATAGCTGCAAGGGAGTCAGACAGGGGGCAACCATAAAGGACAGTGGTGAGGGAAAGAAGAATGTTGAGATAGGAAACCGTCAGCCCACGCTTCTATCCTGCAGGAGTAATCTGTTCTGCCCTTGGATACTCATGCTCTTAACAGGAGTGTACCACTTCTGCAGGCACATTACATTGGTCGGTGGCTAGTTCCTTATAAATGGTAAAGATTTTTCAAGGACCTGGACCCCATCTGTGAATCAGCCTGAGAAACCTCCCAGACAGCTAACCCACGGAACAGAATGAAAGAGGCCTGGGAAACCACTGAGCTTATTTTGTTTCTCCGAGGCAGAGAAAGGCTCTTGATATTGTCCTGGATGGACTGGAAAGTCACCTTCTTCAGCATTCCTGGTGCGGGGACTACAGGTGTGCTCTGTTATGCCCAGCCACTACCATTTAAAGACAGCTGGGATGGCTATGGTGCCTCATCTCTATCTCCCAGAACTCTACAGGAAAAACTAAACTGAATTCCAGGTTCGGGGAGACACTGTGCCTCAAAGGAGTAAGATGGGGGACATAACAGAAGAGGGTATCCAATCCCAATGCACCCTCCTCTAGATTCTGTGCATATACTAATGCCTGAGTACTTACACAAGTAAGCATACAACACACACACACACACACACACACACACACACACACACGCAGGTAAAATATGCATACACATAAAATCAAGTTAAAACTTAGAAACATTAATACATCCAAATAATTAGCCGTCTACAGTGTATGAGTCTCAAGAATGTCACCTGAGTCTTGAAGTTCATACTTGGGCAGCCAGGTGAGACAAGACTCAGCAAACACGACGGAAACCCATACAGCTTCTCACTGTGGCAGGCCTGTCACCAGCATATCCTGTAACCCCTCACCAATACTGGGCATTCACTCAGATGGCTCGAAGGGAAGTGGAGGCAAGGCCAGAGGTCACAGGTTCGGGCTTTTGCAGTTTTGACTGTGGCCTATTTGACCACTGGGACTTGGGATGGGAGATTCTGGGTTCAGTCTCTAGTACCAATTCATTGTCAGGGGGACTGGGAAAATGGAGGTTGAAGTAGAGCCCCCTTGATGGGCAGTGGCGGCATATGGCTTTAATTTAAGCTCTTGGGAGGCAGATCTCTGTGAGTTCGAGGCTAGCTTGGTCCACAGAGTGAGCTTCAGGACAGTCATGGCTACAGAGAAACCCTGTCTTGAAAAAACAAAAGAGGGTTGGGGATTTAGCTCAGTGGTAGAGCGCTTGCCTAGCAAGCACAAGGCCCTGCGTTTGGTCCCCAGCTCCGGGGAGAAAAAAAAAGGGGGGCTGGAGAGATGGCTCAGCGGTTAAGAGCACTGATTGCTCTTCCAGAGGTCCTGAGTTCAAATCCCAGCACCCACATGGCGGCTCACAACCATCTGTAATGAGATCTGATGACTTCTTCTGGTGTGCATGAAGACAGCTACAGTGTACTCATATGCATAAAATAAATTTAAAAAATTAAAAAAAAAGAAAGAAAAAAGAAAAAACAAAAGAGAGAAGAAGAAAAGAAAGGACAAAGAGAAAGGTAAAAAAGAAAGAAAAGGCCCTGCCCTTACCACAGGACCTCCAACAGCACATGCCCAGTCAGTGGTGCTGTGGCTTGTTGCTCTCTTTCAGAAAAAACTAGGGTTCTGGGCTTTGCTGCTGGTTAACCTTGGCTTTCAGCCTTCTTTGTTTACTAATGAGAGTGGAACCTGTGATCTTGCCCAGGCCAAACAAATACTGAGCCACACCCCCAGCCCCTCACTGGGGGATTCTAGGCAGGGGCTCTGCCACTGAGCCACGCCCCCAGCCCCTCACTGAGCCACACCCTCTCACAATATTACCATTCCAGCCCTGTAATTTGTTCTTTTAATGGTTATTCATGGTGGGCTAATTGCTGTCATGAATAATCCAGAACTTTTAATGTGCTAACAAAAAGTCAGAGGTCTGAGTTGGGTATAGTGGTGCACACTTTTTAATTTTTCTATCATCATCATCATCATCATCATCATCATCATCATCATCATCATCATTATTATTTTGTTCTGGTCAAGGTTTCTCTGTGTAGTCCTGGTTGCCCTGGAACTCTCTCTGTAGACCAGGCTGGCCTCAAACTCAGAGTGCGGGGATTAAAGGTGTATACCATCAAAACAGTAGTGGCACATGCTTTTAATCCCAGCCCTTGGGAGGCAGAAGCAGGGGAGTCTCTGTGACTTTGAACCCAGCCTGCTCAACACAGAGTTCCAGGTCAGATAGACCTATGTAGAGAGACCCTATCGCATAAAAATAAAAGTAAGAGGGCTGGGGATTTAGCTCAGAGGTAGAGTGCTTGCCTAGCAAGCGCAAGGCCCTGGGTTCAGACCCCAGCTCCGAAAAAAAGAAAAGGAAAAAAAAAAATAAAAAAATAAAAGTAAGGGGGTGGAGACAGATGGCTCAATGGTTAAAGCACTGACTGCTCTTCCAGAGGTTCTGAGTTCAATTCCCAGCAACCACATGGTGGCTCACAACCATCTGTAATGAGATCTGATGCCCTCTTCTGGTGTGTCTGAAGAGAGAGACAGTGTACTCATATCCGTGAAATAAATAAATAATTCTTAAAAAATTAAAAAAAAGTCACAGGCAGGCCATGAAGAACAGGCAAAGGCTCTTTCTTTTTTTTTTTTTTTTATTTATTTATTTATATATAAGTACACTGGCTATCTTCAGACACACCAGAAGAGGGCATCACAGATGGTTGTGAGCAGGAACTCAGACCTCTGGAAGAAGCAGTCGGGCTCCAACCACTGAGCCATCTCTCCAGCCCTATGAGGCTCTTTCTAATGTGAGGTCCCACCTTTCCCTGTGCTCCTTAGGCTGCTCTGGCCCAGCAGATGTGAGGGAGAAAGAGCAGGCTGGAAGAAATATATCCATCAAGTCCATCACGTGACACCACCCAGCCATAGGGATGCTGGGGAAGTAGCATAGGTGTGTGTGAAAGCCACAGATCTCGGGGTTGGGGATTTAGCTCAGTGGTAGAGCACTTGCCTAGCAAGCGCAAGGTCCTGGGTTCGGTCCCCAGCTCTGGAAAAAAAAAAAAAAGCCATAAATCTCATGATGGAGCAGACCATTCAGATCTTAGTGGTTTGGCTGCTGAGAGCCAGGGGCAGAGTTGTACCCTTGTAGCCGTACCACTATGGAAGTGAGGTGGGAGGCCAGCTTGTCTAACACCGTAAGACCTTGTCACCAAATGGTGGGGAAAGTGCTTTATTTACTCGGATTCTGGGTTGGAGGTTTAGACTGGATCAGGTGGGCAGGCTTCTCTTGGTTTACACTCGGGTCACCTGGAGTTCAGTCAGGATGGGAGATTCAAGATGGCCTCCCTCACAGGATGGGTGGCAAGGGCCTCAAAGAAGCTATTCTGGGCGTATTTACCCAACAGTTTCCTGGTGGCAGATGGTACAGAGGAAGCAGTTAGGCCTCTGTAAGCCTGGGCTTCGTGACTCTTAGCAGATCATTTCTAGCAAAAACACCTCTCCCTCCCCAGCTTGGCCTCCTACTACGGGCTGTGTATAAGGGTGAAACTTATACTTCTGATGCTCCTGCCAGTTCCTCGGCCACAGAGATTACAGGCATTCACCGCCAGACCCAATTGATGCCGTGCTCTGTGTGTGTGTGTGTGTGTGTGTGTGTGTGTGTGTGTGTGTGTGTGTGTGTTCTATTCTTCTTTCTTCTGGTTTTGAGACAGCACCTTGCTGTTCATACAGCGGCTGAATCATCTTGCAGAGTCTTTGTATGCATGTAGACCAGGTTGGCTCAGGACCTGGGGAGAAAAGAAACGAGGGAACAGAGCAGAGGGAAGAGGAAGTTGTAGTTGGCCGTGATGATGTACACCTGTATAGGACTGGAGGGGCACAGGCAGGAGGATAGTGCTCTGCCTATGTTCCGAATGTGGGAAGACAACCCCATCAGATGAGCTTCAGTGGGTGCCTTGGTGTGAAAGAAGGTAGCTTCCCATACTGGGTGAACTCCAGCTCCAAGATGCAATGGGCATTTCTCCTGTCGGAGCCTCCAATTATGATCCATTTTCCTGGGCAGATTCTGCTCTTCCTCAGCTAGCTCTGGGTGCACCTTTCACTCCCATAGACACATGCACACTGGGTCTTGCCTGGCTCCTCTAGAGGCCATTTTGCCCCTTCGGATGGCAGAGAGAGGACTAAAGGCCATGTTCGGTGGCTCACACCTGTAATCTTAGCACTCATGAAACTGAGGCAGGGGCTGGAGAGATGGCTCAGTGGTTATGAGCACTGACTATTCTTCCAGAGGTCCTGAGTTCAAATCCCAGCAACCACATGGTGGCTCACAACCATCTGTAATGAAATCTAATGCCCTCTTCTGGTGTGTCTGAAGACTCACATACACAAAACAAATAAACCTTTAAAAAAAGAAAACTGAGGCAGGAGGGTTGCCACGAGTTTCAGGCTAATCTGGGCTACGGGGTGACAGACTATTCTCAACAAGGAACAAACCAGGAATTAGGGAGATGTCCAAGCGAGTGCAAGGATGAGTTCAGATCCCCAGCTCCCACAAAAGTGGACTGTGGTTGTGGAAGCTTGAGTCAAAGACAGGGGTGGGATTCTCAGAGTAAGCCAGCCTTCTATCAAGTCCGACCCCCAGCTGTGATCTGTAGGTTCGACGGAGGGACCCCACCTCAATGAATGAAGTAGAGAACCACAGAGGAAGAGTCCAGATGCCATCCTTGGGCCTCAACACTGGCATGTGAACGTGTGCATATTCCATCACTTATGAAAAACACAAGAGAAGCTCTCTCTCTCTCTCTCTCTCTCTCTCTCTCTCTCTCTCTCTCTCTCTCTCTCTCACACACACACACACACACACACACACACACACACACACACACACACAGGACTGAATGTCATCCCGGGAACTCTCTATTCTGTTTGTTTCTCTTTGTTCAGGGACGGCACAGGAAGTGCAGACAGAGAATGTGACGGTGGCCGAGGGTGGGGTGGCTGAGATCACCTGCCGTCTGCATCAGTATGATGGGTCTATAGTCGTCATTCAGAACCCAGCCCGGCAGACCCTCTTTTTCAATGGCACCCGAGGTGAGTGCAGGAAGGGAAGCCTGGACGTTTATGACCTCAAAGAGGAACACATCTAAGCGTATGACAGGGGAAGAGTCTGGACTCCCATGGATCTGCGCGGGTGGAGGTGGGGTTTTGGGGTTTCCCAAGTTGAACGGGTCAGACTTAGAGCTATGGTTAGGGAAAAGGTTAGGTCTGCATGTGTCTTGGAGGGTGACTGTCCCAGGTTCAAGTTCGGGCCTTCTTCACTCCAGCCCTGAAGGACGAACGATTCCAGCTAGAGGAGTTCTCCCCGCGCCGAGTGCGCATCAGGCTCTCAGACGCCCGCCTGGAGGACGAGGGGGGTTACTTCTGCCAGCTCTACACGGAGGACACCCACCACCAGATCGCCACGCTCACTGTCTTAGGTACCCCCCCTCCCCAGAACCCCACTCTCATTCATTTTCTGCCTCTCACTTGTCCCGAGACCTGTTCGCCCTGGCTGTTTTTAACCTCTTGGACATCTGGCTTCACCAGGCCTCTGGTCTCTACGTTTGATCCCTGCCACCTGTGGGACCCTGGCTTCCTTTGGTCCCTGGGATCCAGCAGCCAGACTGACTTGAGCCTACCTCGGTGCCTCCCTTGACCCCCCTCACCCCGCGCGCCCCTTCTCTGCGCAGTGGCTCCGGAGAATCCTGTGGTGGAGGTCCGAGAGCAAGCAGTGGAGGGCGGCGAGGTGGAACTCAGCTGCCTGGTTCCGCGGTCGCGCCCCGCAGCGGTCCTGCGCTGGTATCGCGATCGCAAGGAGCTGAAAGGTACCCAGGGGGCGGGGCGAGGAACGGGGACCCTCCGCGTTCCGGAAAGAGGCGAGGTTAGTGGTGGGCGGGGCCTGGATAATTGTGCACTGACACTTCCCGGGAGCAGTTCTGTTGTAGACCAGAAGTGATGGATAGCACACACTGCCATCCCAGCATTTGGGAGGTGTAAGGAAGAGGATCAGGAGTTCAAGGTCATCGTCAGCTTCCTAGCAAGTTCCAGGTCAACCTGGACCCTGTCTCAAAGCAAACCAAGAGAAACAAACATAACTTAGACCAGAGTCCTAAGTGGTTGAGAGTGATGGGGGTATGCCTAGGTGAATAAAGCCAGGGTTATAGGTAGGAATGTGGCTTGGCCAGCAGCCTACATTGGGGTCCGGGGACAGGGCAGAACCCTTGGCCTGACCGTAACTGGGCTGGGTCGGGCAGGAGTGAGCAGCGGCCAGGAGAACGGCAAGGTGTGGAGCGTGGCGAGCACTGTGCGGTTCCGCGTGGACCGCAAGGACGACGGCGGTATCGTCATCTGTGAAGCGCAGAACCAGGCGCTGCCCTCGGGGCACAGCAAGCAGACGCAGTACGTGCTGGATGTGCAGTGTAAGTGGCTCAGGCGTCTGCACGCCAGCTGCCCGCCCCTAGAGGTCCCCCATCACCGGCTTGATTTCCCATTTTCCCTCCTGTGCTGCAGATTCCCCCACAGCGCGGATCCACGCCTCTCAAGCTGTAGTCAGGGAGGGAGACACTCTGGTGCTGACGTGTGCTGTCACAGGGAACCCCAGGTGAGAGCTGACTTCTGGCTCCTAAGTGGTGAAGAGACTTGAGGCTTGCACTCCAGGGTTTTATGGAAAGAGTTCATGAAGCTAGACTCCTGATAAAAAGGGGCCAGAAATTGAAGAACCTTTACAGACCTGGCTGCATGTAAAAGTTGACCCCAAGCCTGTTGGTTTTCCGTAGAAAAAAAGGGGGGGGGGCATGAGACAGTCCCTTTTATTTAAAAAAAAAAAGGGGGCGGAGGAATAGCCTCCAATTATTCGCGGAAGACCTTTATTCAATTCCCAGCACCCACACAGTGGCTCACAATCTTCTCCTGTCCTTGGGGATCCGTGCCCTCTTCTGGCTTCTGAGGGCATAGCATGCCCGAGATGTATTGCCATACCTGCAGACAAACCCTCATACACATACAATGCATTTTTTTAAAAATACATTTTTGCCGGGGGCGGGAGGCATACCACTACATACGTAGGGACGTCAGAGGACAACTTATGAGAATTCATTCTGTCCTTCTGCCATGGGGGTTCCAGGGATCTAACTTCTAGTCAAGCTCGTTGGTAAGTGCCTTTACCTGCCGCCATTGAGGCATCTTGCAGGTAAAGTTGTAGAATTTTCCTAGCTCCCTCCCCCTTTTTAAAAGCCAGCACAGTGTTTTATTTTTAAAGATTTATTTATTTTATGCATATGAGTACACTGTAGCTGTCTTCAGGCACACCAGAAGAGGGCATCAGATCCCATTACAGATGGTTGTGAGCCATCATGTGGTTGCTGGGAATTGAACTCAGGACCTCTGGAAGAGCAGTCAGTGCTCTTAACCAATGAACCATGTCTCCAGCCCTCTGTCCCCTTTTCATTGCTGGGGATCGAACCTAGCATCTTATGCATAGCTGGAAAAGGGTCTAACACACACACACACACACACACACACACACACACACACACACACACACACACACACACACAGGAATTTGGGTGTTGGTGCTGGATCAGAGCTGCGTATCCAGATTCCCGAGAAGTCAGATTCTTGGGTTCCTAACTTGTTTTTACCCACGGCCAGGCCAAACCAGATCCGCTGGAACCGTGGGAATGAGTCTCTGCCAGAGAGGGCGGAGGCGTTGGGCGAGACGCTCACGCTGCCTGGCCTGGTATCTGCAGATAACGGCACCTACACCTGCGAGGCGGCGAACAAGCACGGCCACGCGAGGGCGCTCTACGTGCTTGTGGTCTATGGTGAGGACAGTATGGCAGGCCTGGTGGGGGGCGGGGCGGGCTACAGAGCCCGAGGGCGGAGCTTGAACGAAAGAATGCTTGCTTAGCATGCACAATAAACTTGGATACAATTCCTAATACCACTTAACCCGACCCGAGGAGGTGGCACATGTCATGTAATCCCTGAACGCTGGAGATGGATAGGAGGCAGGAGGATAAGAAGTTCAAGGCCAGTAAGGAGAAGGTGGCACATGCCTTTAATCCCAGCACTTGTAAGGCAGAGGCAGGGGGATTTCTGGGAGTTTGAAGCCAGCTTGATCTAGAGAGCAAGTTCCAGGACAGCCAGGGCTGTTACCAGAGAAACCTCTTCTTGGGAAAAAAAAAATTTCAAGGCCATCTTTATCATTTTTTTTTAGACCAGTCTATAATACAGGAGATACTCTTTAAAAACAAAAACCCAAAGCGAGCCAGACGGTCTACATAGTAAATTCCTGGCTAGCTGGAGCTATACAGTCAGACACTGTCTAATAAACACACAAACAGGGCCTGCACATACACATGAATAAGAAAATGTAGTTTTAAAACCCCAAAGCTAGGATGGATGTTTCTTCTAGCTTAGGGGTGGAAGGGTAAGGAGATGTGTAGATACTAGGAATGAAAGACCCACCGGGGTGAAAGCCAAGGATTCCAGGAGGAATTGGAGCAAACAGAGGGGCTGAGGGTGGGACTTAAAGAAAGGTGACGGGGTTGGGGATTTAGCTCAGCGGTAGAGCGCTTGCCTGGCGAGCGCAAGGCCCTGGGTTCGGTCCCCAGCTCTGAAAAAAAAAAAAAAAAAAAAGAAAGTGACAGGCATTCAAGGAGCAAAGCTGTGTGCAGAATACCTTAAAGGCCTGGCAGCTGAACTAGGACCTGCGACATTATTTTCTCTCTGATAGACCCCGGAGCAGTGGTAGAGGCTCAGACATCGGTTCCCTACGCCATCGTGGGCGGCATCCTGGCGCTACTGGTGTTTCTGATCATATGCGTGCTAGTAGGCATGGTCTGGTGCTCTGTCCGACAGAAGGGTAAGTGAGGGCGGGGCGTGAAATCAGTGAAGGGCGTGGTCGTTTCTGATTCTGGATTAGCAAGGGGGTGGAGCCTAGACAGTGAATTGGATTTGAAATCAAGCCACATTTTTTGACTAATACCCTGTAGGGGGTGGAAATTTTGGCCCTGGGCTCAGAAAGGACTGAGATTTAGCAGAATAAGGGGAGAGATTTTGAGTAATTTATTTTTCAAATTGCTGGATTTATTGACGGCATAGACTTAAGGGAATACTATCAAAAGCGTGGGAAGGGTTGGGAAGGAGATAAGGGTGCAGGGGAGGGGATTCAGTCGATAAACTGTCTTAGCATGCACAAAGCCGTGGACTTCATTCCCAATACCGCACAGAACTGGGCGTGGTGGTGGACGCTTCTAACTCCAATATTTGGGTGTAGTGGCAGGGGGATCCAAAGTGCCAGGTCACTTGTAACTATCGAGTTTGATGTTTACCTGGGAAGCTGGAGACCCCGTCTCAAACTAGGAGGGCAGGTCGGGGATGCAACTGGGTTTTCTGTGACTTTTTGGAGTCTTCCTAATTCTTCTTTATCTCTTTCTCCACCATTGTCCTTTGCTTCCCTGAACTGAACCCTGGTTCCCTTTCTCCCCCTTTCTTCATGTGCCATGTCTCTTGCCTGTCTCCTTTTCCTATACCCACTCCCCCGGGGCCACATACATATCCCCTCTGCCCTGGGGGCATCTTTCTCCTCTCAGGCTCCTATCTGACCCATGAGGCCAGTGGCTTGGATGAGCAGGGAGAAGCCAGAGAAGCCTTCCTTAACGGCAGTGATGGACACAAGCGGAAAGAAGAATTCTTCATTTGACCCCACTCCCCCACTGCCAGCTGCAAGGAACCAGCAAAGACATTGACCAGAGTCCGGGATGGTGGGCTTCCCCCCCACTAGCTAACACCTCAGGCGCTTGGGCAGGGATTGGGGGTGTTGGATGCCTGGATCTCTCCCAGGGCCAAAGGCTAGGGTCCAGAGACTTGGGATCCCCTAGGGAGACAGGGACTTAAGGTCCCTTCTAGACCCTGAGTCCAGGGACAGGTAATAGGGATTTGGGTTGGGGGAAGAAAACAGGGGGAAGGCCAGAACCCCTAGGCTACAGAACCAGGTCTTGTGGGGGAGGGGGTCAGATTCTGGGAAGGGTGGGTGGGCAGGGAAGGGAAACACAGATTTCTTTGGGGTCCCAGACCCCATGCCAGCCATTGTAAGAGTTCCACAGAGCTCTGGGCACCTCTTTGCAAAGCCATGTTTGCACGGTGGGGGGAGGGGCAGGGGAGGGCGTGGAAATGGGAATTCTGTGTCTTTGTGTGAAAACTCTGATGGGGGCAGTAAGGGAGACAACCCCGACCCTTATCCAGTCCCCCTTCTCCGGGTTCCTGGGCGGCTCCCCTTCCCTCCATCTTGACCCCCATGTCCTTCCCAACCCATAATTGTCTGTTCACCCGCTCTTGGGGGGGCCTTCCCCGTCTCTCCTCCAGGCCCCCCGGGGAGGGGGAAAGGAGTTTGGAGGGGATGTGTGGTCTCTATGGTTTTATATATAATATATTAAAAAATCAAAAATCTGTATGAAAAATATCAGATTGCACCCCTCTCCCCCCATTACTGGCTTTTGCCCCTTTTTCTTGTTTAAAAAAACAAAAGGAAACACATTTTTGTACGGGGCGGGGAGGGGGTCGGGAGGGGGGTTTGGCAATCCCACTAACCACCATTAAACTGAGGAGAGAACAAGTATGGGGTGGCTGTGTGTCTGTTCCTCTGTCCACTGCTGTACCGCTGGGAGGGGGAGGTGCAGGCACTGGGGAGGAGACCCATGCTGGAGCCAGACCTCACCTACGTCACTGCCATCCACTCTTCCTCAAAATTCAAGACTCAATTCTTTGGGGGGTTTTGGAGGAGTGGGAGGAGTACTGAGGCTTTTGTTGTTGTTGTTTCTTCCTTTTGAGACAGCACCTTACACTTTAACCCAGGCTGGTCATGAACTCCTGGTAATCCTTCTGCCTCAACTTCTAAAAAGCTGGGATCACAGGCTGAGCCAACCACAGCCGTCAATTAGTGAGTTTTTACAAGCATTGTCTCCGTCCAGTCACTGAGACAGCCTCTGGGTGATGTCATTCTCACACTAGCCCACCTCTGTGCCCTCCACCCCCAACCCACCCTCATCGGTCTCTAGAGACACCCTTGATTCCATCTCATCCTGTCCCTATCAGCGCTTGAACCTAAGAGTTTGGGGTCAGCAACAGAAACCAGGCCGGGTGGTACACGCCTGTAACCCCAGCAATTGGGAAGATGAGGCAGGAGGACTTCTGTGAGTTTTGAGGCCAGCTGAGATGTACAAAAGATAACTGCTTACAACGAGTTGTTAAGGTTCCAGCCAGCCAACTATGCATAAAAACACACACACACCCCGGGGGCGGGGTGGGGAGGATGTAAGGTATTGTTTTATTTTGTTATGGAAATTTCATGCAAAGTGAAGGAGGGAAGGCAGAGGGGGCCCGCATAGCCCCAGGCACCCTTTACCCCATTTCCACCCCCCCATCAAAAGTGCCGAATTTATTGAGCCGGGTACCGTGTCAGTTTCCCTAATTTACTCGATCTGCAGGAACTGTATCATCAAGGAAGGCCTCTCGATTGGCATCAGTGCCAGGAGAGAGTGAGCTCGGAGCAGCAGGGACAAAGGGTTTTCAGATAAAGCGTTGGCGAGATCAAAGCCTGAGAAGGCAGAGATCGCTGCGTTTGAAGTGCTGGGGATCTGGACCGGATAAAATGGTGGGTGGGTCCAGCAAAGGCATTAGGGACAAAAAGGCCAGGTGTGGGAGATGCATATCTGTCATCCCAGACCTCGGGAAGCTGAGGCAGGAGAACTGCAGGCAGTTCATGAAAACCTCCTGGAGCTAGAGTGAGTTCCACACAGGGGGACTCTCAGGAACAAAGCAAACACAACTTTTCATTTTCTGTGATGTAATAGTTTTAGGTTGCTAGTGACATGGGAGAGGGTTGTAGGGATGGCTATAGTATGAAGTGATAGCTCTTTAAAATTACCTACACGGGCCGGGCTGGCTGCCATATGCCTGTAATTTCAGCACTCTAGAGGTAGCGTTCAAGGTCATTTTTTCCATCCAGGTGTTGGCGGCTAACCTGAGCTACATGAAACCCTGCCTCAAATAAAAAAATAAAAATAAAAGAAGGAAAAGGAAAAGAAAAAAGCAAACACCTATAGGAAACTTTCTAATTGTGTTCCATGCAAAAGCTGCCTTGACTTCCTCTAAGAATGCGGGCACTACTTTGCCTCTGGTCATTTGCTTTAACGATTCCCTCTGCCAAAAGACTCCCATTCTAGTTGGCTCCAGTTCAGACTTGGCTTAAAAATCAGCTCTTGCAGAACCTCGGGTTGGGGCAGGCGTTTCTGGCATCCACGGCTCCTCTTCCAGGTCTTGACAGTTCTAAGTATTAGTCTAAAAAAATGTGGTTCATCTTCCTTAGACTGGGGGTCCAGATCTCTCGCAACGCATAAGTACCACGTGCTGTCCTGGTACTTATCCTAGGTGACAGGGACGTGAACCCGGTCCCAGACCTTAAGTACTTTCAGGACAAGGTTGCCATCCCACTACGCTTAAGTCTGCAGTCCCCTAAACGCATGCGCTTTTCTCAGGTGCCCCCCCCATCCATATGCTAATCACTGCGCTCGGGAGGACAGCCTCTCCCGGGAATATGCAAATCACATCCTCCTGTGCGGGAGGCCTTCCTTTGTCCGGCGCTAGGATTATGCAAATAAGCGAGCCTCCAGCCCCGGGATCTAAGCAGAGTATTTAGGCCCCCACTTTCCCCTCACCCCAAGGCATCCCCTATTTATAAGGCGCGTTCTCTCTACCGCGCACGCACGCGCGATTCTTGAATCTTCTTCACCCTTCGGACCGCGGACTGTACCAAGTCTAGCGGGGCTGTGAGCCGCAGAGCCCGACACCCCCGCCGGCTTGAGCTCTGCAGCCTGTGCAATTCTCTGAGCCCCTCTTCCCACTGATCGCCGGGAATGGTCTGTCTGACCGCGCACGCGCCCTGAGCGCCTTTCGCCCCTCGCTCACTTGCTCGCTCGCTCGCCTAGCCTCCCTAAACGCAAGCGCAGTGCTCGAGCGTGCAGCCGCTACCGCTGAGCCGAGCCGGGCCCGCCGGCGTCGGTGAGTGTCCGTGGTTAGGGTGGCGCGGGGCATGCTGGGAAGCGGGCGATACAGCCCCGCTGCATGACGGGAGCCCGCGGCGACTTGGCAGAGTGACCAGCCGGAGAGTCCTTTGCTTCTCCCAGCACGCGGCTCGGGACCTACCACAGCTTCGCCTCGAGGCATTGTGGGAGTCCGTGGGCCAGGAGTTATGGGCCTGGGGCATTCTGGGAAGGGCCTGGGCTCCTGGAGGGGACTTTTTTTTTTTTTTTTTTTTTTTTGGTCGCACACTTTCCTCCAGAAGCCTCACGGCTAGGGAGCGTTTCGGTGCCCGGCGTTTGTATAGAGTGGTCGTTAAAGGCCCGAGGCATCGTGGGAAGTTGTCACGGGGCATTGTGGGAGCTGATCTTTATTGTTTGATAGCGGGTTTCTCCGAGTCCTTGTCCTACCTAGCGTTGTGCGGAAAGGTATCTATTGTGTTCACTCACACAATGTTGGTTCATTTGTGTGTGGGGTGGGTGGGGTCTTAGCCACTCTGTGCTTTTGAGGGAACTGGGGCAGACGGTTTCATGTTCTTGGTTTTGGACCCCAGTATCGTGGAGTACGACCTAGAATTTAAAATTTACCAAGTGCTGAGTTCGCAGGGGTGCGCGCCATGCCCAGCTGATTTTCACCTGTCATGCTTCCACCTGATATCCGGAACATTCTGGAAGGAGCTTTATATAACGTGGGTTTGGAAAGGGATGGTTGTCCCCAAGTAACCCCAAGGAAAGTCCTGACAATTTCTGGTGTGATGGTCAAGTGGAATAATAGTTAAAACCCAGTGTGATGTCACGTGCCTATAGTTCCAACACTCAGGGGCTGGGGCAGGAGGATTTGCTATTTTGCTTTTTGTTTTTGGGGTTTTTTTTGGGGGGGGGAACAGATCTCAAAAAAGAGTGAGTTTGGGTTTATGGAATGGGTAATCCTAGGTACCGCATGGAATACATATATTAAATATTTATTTTAAATAGAAACTTAACCAGTTGTCCTCCGTTTTTCCTTGCTAAATAGTGCGAGTTTTTCCAGAAATAGTACTCCAGAGTTAGAGGGCCTACACCTGATGGATAGTCAGGAGGGCCCTTCCTTGTCAATTCCTTTTTCTCTGTCCTTAAAAGGCCTGATCCAGGATCTAGGTGTCTTTAGGAAATTCCCTACCCAATGATACCACCCTTCTCCTGCTGCTCCAGCTGCATTCCCCCAACAGCAAACATTTGGGCTTTGAAAAGACAGCGTGCTTTCTACCATTGTTTGTGTCCCCAGTGCCTAACATTGAGCCTTTGTCTTATTACTAGTGTCCCTGTCTATAGTCCTGGGAAGCTGAGGTTAGAGGATTGCAAGTTCAAGGCCAGCCTGGACTGGATAGCAAGTCTAATGGAGAGTGGAAACCATATGTGGTTGTTAGTCTTACACTGCCTGGTCTTGCAAGGTCCTCTCCCAATGGAGGAGGAGGAAGAAATGTGTGCATTGAGAGTAGTGGATTATTGGAGCCAAGGAGCAATATAGATGTTTAAAGGTGAGCTTTGAGGGTTGGGGATTTAGCTCAGTGGGAGAGTGCTCGCCAAGCAAGCGCAAGGCCCTGGGTTCGGTCCTCAGCTCTGGAAAAAAAAAAAAAAAAAAAAAAAAAAAAAAAAAAAAAAAAGGTGAGCTTTGCAAGGGTGAGAATGAGCTCTCCAGATCCACAAAGAAGGAGGAGAAAATTCCAGATGGCAAATGGACGATGAACTGGGACCCTTCCCATCTGGCAATAAAAGGCCTTTATGTGCCTGCTTCCAACCCCACAGAAGCCTGGAGAGATGGCAAGAAAATACATTTATTTATTTATTTATTTATTTATTTTGGTTCTTTTTTTTCAGAGCTGGGGACCGAACCCAGGGCCTTGCGCTTCCTAGGCAAGCTCTACCACTGAGCTAAATCCCCAACCCCAAGAAAATACATTTATAATTTTTTTTTTAAGACAGGGTCTCATTTAGCTCAGACTAGCCTCAAACCTCAAATTCTGTTAAGGTCAACTATGGCCTTAAACTACAGATTTACCAGCCTGAGGGCTAGACTGTAGGTATAGACTGCCTACTTCTATTCAAAGCATGGTTTTGAATCCTTGCTCAACCACTAGTCTGCTGAGGTGACCAGCGTGATCTTGAGTTTTGGACAGCCTGCAGGTCTTCTCCTTACTTCCTCTTCTGCCTCAGAGAGCTGTTTCTGTGTGGTTCTGAGTGTGCCAATCAAGGTCTACACACAGGCTTTCCAGAGAAGGAAACAGACAAGAGAAGTGGGGTCCCGTTTGAAGCAATAGGCAAAAAATGCCAGGTTTGAGTTTAAACCTAGGCAAGGGTGACTTTTATACAATTAGCATAGGTTGACGCCCACCACCCGGGCGTGGTGATGATCCTGTGATCCTAGCTAGCACTTGGGAGGAAAAGAGGCCGGAAGATCTGGAATTCAAGGTCATCTGAGGCTACTTAGTAAACTTGAGGCCAGCCTGGATTCCATGATGCCTTGTTTCAAACAAGCAAAATGGAAGGATATTGATTCATCTCAGTTGGCAGAGTGGAGTGTTTGCCTAGCATGCCTGAAGCCCTACCATTTGATCTCTTGCGTTTGGGAGGTAGATCCAGGAGCGTCAGAATTCCAAGGTCAGGGTATTTGAAATCTTGTCTCATAAAAACAAAGCAATTTAAAACATTTCCAGGCTAGCTGGTATCTCAACTGTACCAAGTGTTTAGTGTCCCTAATAGTCAACGATCTGTGACCCTCCTTCCTGGTGGTCCTTCCTACAGCTAAAGGGTTAATGTCTGGCACAGGTCTCTGTGACACTTAGTGACGATTGGTGACCATGCCAATACCTACCTTTAAATAACTTGGGATGTCTTCTCTCCCTGCCTCACTGAATAAGAGCCACAAGGCAGTCTGTTGCCAGATAACTGGAAGTCAAGGACTCTTGGGGGACAAGGTCTTTAGAGTTGAGGCTCTGTACACAGTCAAGACAGAACAGAGGCCATCTTTGCCTCACCCTCAGCACTGAGGACACAGTGGTCTTAGAAGGGGGACAAATGTTATGTAAAAATTTTATTGAGTTACCGCAGGCCTTTCTTTCCCGCCCTGTCCAGTGTCCCTCTCAACCTGCCAACATCCTGTGTTAGAGGAGCTTGTGACTGGAGGTGTGACCGTGGGAGAGCTGGCCGGGGAGGGACCCTGCCCAGTCGCTGCTCTGCTCCTGTCTCTTGTCCCCTCTCCCCGCCATGACAGAGACCCGTGAGCCCACTGAGACTGGAGGCTACGCCAGCTTGGAGGAAGATGATGAAGACCTTTCCCCAGGTGAGGTGGCCTTAGAAGTGGCAGTATTGACAATGTTGTCATCCTGGGTTCGGATCTCCTTGGGAAGCTCTGTTGAGGGGTGGCCGTTTGCCTCGCTGTCAGCTCTTTTCTGACTAGAAGTCTCGGTCCTGGTGGGAGTTGGGTCCCCATGGAGGCTTGGAGGGGTTGCATCTTGGGTGGGTTCTTTGTCCTTGCTCGGGGTTCTAGATTGGCTGAGGGCTCTTTCCCTGCTGTGAGTTCTAGAGCGGTCACGGTGGTTTTCCGTGCTGGAGATTCTGGATCGGCTCCGTGCTCTCTTCTTGATGGAGGTTCGAGATCGGCTGTGGACTGTGTCTGTGCCCGGGCTTCTAGACTGGCTGCTCTCACTCTCGGGACTGGACATTCTAGACCGCCTGTGACCCTTCTTCCTGGTGGTTCTTGAGCGGCTGTGATCCCTCCTCACCTTGGTACTTTTGGACCGGCTGTTGCCTTTTTCCTCACTAGAGGACCTAGACCACACTTGGCTTTTTTCCCTTCTTGGAGGTTTCCCTGGGCTGTGATTTCTCCCCTGGCTGTGGTTGCTCCCCTGGCTTTGTCTCACCTGGGTGGGTGTGCCCCTCCGGGTACGACTTCTTGCCCTACCGCGATTCTTCTTCCAGCTGTAGCTTCTTTCCTGGCTCCGAGTCCTCTTGCGACTATGACTTCTTGACCTTCTGGGGGTTCTAGAGCGGCTGTGACTTCGGGTCCTGCTAGGGGTCCTCGAGCGGCTGAGGCTGTGGGTCCTGCTGTGGCTTCTGGCCTGCTTGTAGCTCTTGGTCATGCCTGCCACGTGAGTCATATCGGTAATGGCGTGAATCTGTTCCCTGCTGGGGGACATCACCTGGCTGTAGCTCCTGGCTCTCCTGCTTGCCACCGGAGACTTGCTAAAGCTCTTGAAGACTGTCCTACTTGGGCTGTAGCTCTTGGCCCTACTGGAGATTGCAGTGTCCTTGGTGTCTAAGGCTCCATGTAGCTTGGGGCTCTTCGTCCTGTGCCTGTTTCTAAGCCAGTTGTCACTCCTTTCGTGGGCACTGGTTCTAGGTCGGCTATAACTCTTGCCTCTGCTTTGTTTGCGGTGGGAAGTAGGGGTCCTTGCTTTCTTGGCCACACCTGGTTTGGCGGAATGGGTTCTCTTCCTGTTAGGAGTGCTGGCCCTGTTCGGGGATGTCTTGGAGCTCTGGCTTACCCTTTTACCAGGGGTTCGCCCCCTGCTGTGTGTGTCTCTCTGCTTATATGGTCCCATCACTCCAGTCTTGCCCCCCTTCCTGCCCCTGCTGCCTTTCCTGGCCTTGGTATCAGTGCTCACCTGACTGGATGTTCTTGTCTTGCTGCGGCCTTGGGACCTGCTGCTGGGCCGAGTTGAAGGGACTGTCTTGTTCCCTATTGGTCTGGTAGACTTAGAACTGCTAGGGCTCATAAGCAAGTTAGGGGACTTCGGATGCACTGAGGAACTGTTGGGCACTGCTGCTTTGGTGTTCTTCAAGGAGACTGGAGATGTGGAAACCATGGAAGCCGCAGGAGCTGGGGTGGGCTTTGAGGGCCCAGTGGATGCCGGAGCTGTGGGAGCAGCAGGAGCCGTAGGAGCCGCAGTGGGCTTTGAGGGCCCAGTGGATGCCGGAGCCATGCTGCGCTTGGAGGATCTCTTTGATGGAGAGTGCATGGCGGGCACAAAGGGGCTTGAGTGCCTGGAAGTCATGGTGAACATGCAAGATTTGGTAGCCAGGGACAACAACTAGAAGGCTCATCACAAGCAACTTCGTGAAGTCATAGTGGGTGCCTGAGGCCCCTGAGGCACTAGTAAGGTCAGACTTGAGAGGAGGTGGGGGGCCCTGGCACAAGGCTGTAGACCATTAGCAAATGGATTTAATTAGATCCACTCAGATTTGGCAGGGCTGAAAAGTGGAGCTGGGTTCAGCCAGGGCCTGCCTTGATCTTCAGACTTAGGTGATAGATGTTATTGCCTGGGTGGGCAGAGTAGGGGAGCCCAAAGAGTTGCTGACAGCCTTCAGGGTCAGGGAGCGTGACAGAGAGGACGACACTGAACTGGGCCCCACAGAGTAGCTTTAGCCATTCAAGGTAGAATGGAGAACGGCCTTCACAGGGAGGAGCAGGAGAGGCCTGTAATAGCCAGGGACATCAAAGCAGTGGGGATCATAGAGGGTTGCCTGAGCTGGGTCCTGAAGCCGGGATAAGAAGGGCCAAGTGGACACAGTGTAGGACAGTTGCAGAGAGTCCTCTAGGCTTTGGACAATGTCTGTAGGCAGTGAGCGGGTCACAGAATGGATCAGGGACAATGCAGCAGCCTTGAGAGGGGAGAAGCGCATTGGACACGTTTCACCTGTTCTGGGCCTGGGGAGGGATCTGAGCATAGATGTCACAGCCCTGGGGCTCACAGGAGACAGTGGGAGGGCAGTAGAAAAGACGACTGGCTATCTAGGATGAGGCGGTCTGGGGCTGCTCACCAAAGAGGGAGCTTTGCCCTGGGGCCCAAGGGGAAAGGCAGGACTGAGCAAGCATCCATAGCAGATGGACAGCATGTATCCACCCCACAGATGTGTGGGGCGCAGAGGGTCCTAGACCCCAGGGCCACCACACAAGCTATTTCTTATCCTTCTCTTGGAGATAAGAAAACACGTGTACAAGTAATTGTGCAGTTGATCGGACTGCAAGAGAAACCCAAGGCAGAGTGAGCACAGCACTGGGAGGGCTGCTATGAACCAGTGACCAATGTTGTACTGAGCAGAGCCCAAAGACAGGATTGGACCCAGTCAGCAGAAAGGGAAGCAAAGGCCTGGGGTAGGTAGGTGCACCCTGTGGTCCTGAGATAGCAGGGAGTCTGTGGTGTCTGGTGAGGATGGGTGATAAGTGGCCCCTGAGCGCCTGTTGCCTCTGTGGTAATATGGGCAGGGCAGAAACACCCTCACTGAGCTGCAGGAGGACTCAGGAGAGGGAGCAGCCCAGTGGGTGCTTCCAGCAGGCCATTTTCAGTGTGGCTGAAGCAAGCAAGCACCCTGAGGTCTGCAAGCTCCCTTGACCATGGAGACCCCCACCCTGCGTGTGACCCGCAGTGGCTGCTCATGTCCTCATCACTTCACATTTTCTCATTTAAACGTCCTTGTTAGTTTATCCATTGATTTAGTGAGGGCAGGTACACTCATGGTATCAGGAGGGGAGGTCACAGGACAACTTTGGGAGTTGGTTCTGTCCGTCTACTGTGTGGGTCCTGGGAATCAAAATCAGGTCATCTGGCTTAGCAAGCACCTTTACCACTGAGCCATCTTGCCAGCCCTTGATCATGTTTTAAATCTAAACCCATCTATATGCACTTCTATGTCCTGAAATTACAGTCATGTATCTTACAAGTGAGCGTTTTAGCTGACTTGTACATTGAAATGGGGATTTTCTGTAATCCCAGCACTGAGAGGCTGAGGCAGGGTGGGGATGAGTTGAAGGTCAGCGCACACTCGTGCACACACACACACACACACACACACACACACACACACACACATACACGTGTTCTGTCTTCTGAAAACAACAAAGAAAAAGCCAAGTATAGAGGTGCCAGCCTGAAATCCAGCTTTTGAGAAGTGAAGTCAGGAAGATCAGGAGTTCAACACCAACCCTAGGCCACATAAGAACCTGCCTCCAAAAAAACAAAACAAAACAAACGGCTGGGGGGAATGCTGGCCATAGAGGCATGCGTACAGGAGTTTGGATCCCCCCCAGCATCCAAATAAAGGCATAGTGTGTGGCATGGTCTCTTGCCCCTGGACTGCCACGCTGGAAGGCATAGACAGGCCTGTGAGATTAGTCAGTCGGTGAGCTCTAGGTTCAGTGAGAAACCCTGTCTGAAAATGAGGTGGCAAATAATGAAGGAAATCACCAGGGCTGACACTAAACCAACCAGAACAGACCTGTGTGCACACCGCTTAGCCACCTTCGCCTGTCTTTGTGGACTGCTCTATGGTGGGGCCATTGCCACAGTCTCCTTTCTGTGATAGACTGTGTGACCGTAGGTGAACCATGTCCACATGGGTCCAGGTGTTGTTGTAAAAATATAAAAATAAAAAAGAATAGTTGTCTTTTACCCCGCTGGGTCTACACCTCGATGCCCCAAGATATCTGCTAGATATCTTGGCGGAAACACATCCCAGCCACACGCTTTCCTACACTCAAACCCTCACATAAAAGAACACACAACACAATAATCTTTGACCCAATTGATAAGATATAATTGCCCACTTAAACATACAAAGCCCAGTACCATCCATCCCTTAAGAATATTGATAACAACTTGTAAATACACAGAGCAGAATCTTAACATCACCTGCCATGGCTTCTCCCCTCTCTCCGTACTGTCTCCTTTCTCCTAGTCTCCTCTTCCTTCAATCTTCTCTCCCACCCATCCTTCCTTCTCCTCCAATGACAGGCCTCCTTCTATCCTGTACCTGCCCCTCACCTGTACTTTACAAATTCAATGGGGAGGTGGTTCTGGTGAAGTCACCTGAGTTCTGAGTATATGACTAGGCAGCTGTCCTTGGGGCAGTGGAATTAGCATCAAAATACAGATAACTTCGGGTGTTGCTGTCAGAGCTGGGTGAGCACACGTGCCCTGTAATGGCTGTCCACCCTATCCTGATGCCCATCTGTCAGATCTATTTTGAGACAGGATCTCGTTCTCTAAGCCAGAGCGCGCAGGGATTCTCCTGCCTCGGCCTCAAGTCCTGCCATTACAGGTTGTCACAGATGCAGACAGATGCAGCTGTCGTCATTTGCTACACGCGTAGACACATTGCATCCGTGCCGTGCCAAGCTGTCCTACCCGCACAGCGAGCTTGAATGGGGCTCGGGGCAGCTGCACACAGCCCTGATGCCATGTCTCTCCTACCTGCCCCAACAGGCCCGGAGCATTCTTCTGACTCTGAATACACTCTTTCAGAGCCCGACTCTGAGGAGGAGGAGGAGGAGGAGGAAGAGGAAGAGGAGACCACCGATGACCCTGAATATGACCCTGGCTATAAGGTGAAACAGCGCATAGGTGGGGGCAGGGGCGGCCCGTCCCGCCGAGCCCCCCGAGCGACCCAGCCTGCTGGCCCACCTGCACAGCCCTGCCAGCTCTGTGGCCGATCGGCGCTGGGAGAGGCCCCACCGGGTACCCCGCCTTGCCGGCTCTGCTGCCCTGCAATGGTGACCCAGGAAGCCCCAGCCCCTGAGAGCAGGGCTCTTGGGGAGGAAGAGGAGGAACCCTCTCGCACTGGAGAAAATCGGCCATCGGGGCGGGATGGAGATGAAGATGAGGATGAGGGGGGCACCTACCACTGTACGGAGTGCGAGGACTCCTTTGACAACCTCGGGGAGCTGCATGGCCACTTCATGCTGCATGCCCGGGGCGAGGTTTAGGCAGGGCCACCAGAGAGCTGGTAAGAGGGGTAAGCGGGAGCAAGGGCTGAGGAAGCAGGGTTGGGGACTGGGGTCCCACCCGTCTGTGTCGTCTTAGCAGTAGATGTGTGAAGGGCTGAATAAAAGCCAGACTCCGTGTGCTGGCCCAGCGTGTTTGAGCCGCGTGAGCGTGACTGAGCGCGGTCTACAGTAGCACCCCTTGCTTCCACTGCCCATGTGCAAGATTACTGGTATGCACTGCCCTACCCAGCTTATGTGCTGCTGGGATCGAACCCAGGGCTCTGTGAGCACGTTACACCAAGCACTCTGTCAGCCGAGCCACAGCCCAGCACATTTTGTTTGGCTTAGAGACAAGGCTTTGTTGGCTTTGAACTTGTTTCTCTTGCTTCTGCCCTAGAATCACAGGTACAAAGCCACCGTACTTAGCTAGGGGTACTGGGGTTCAGGCCCACCGCCATTGATGTGTATGCTGTCAATACAGGAGCCAGGCAGGGCACCTCGGTGCCTGCCAGTTGCACAGGCCACTCCCGCCACAGGGCCTCTGCTGGAAAGTCAGTTGCCTGGTTGTAGTCAGCCGCAAAGAAGCCTGGGAAGGGCCAGCCCTTCAGAGCAGATTGTGGTTTGCTGAGGTCCTGTTGGCCTTGAATATTCAGCCACCATATCACCTGGTCCCTGCTTCAAAGAGGACTGCCATTAGCATGGTAGCCAGCCCCCCTGTGCTTCTTAGGTGTTTAGTGCCTGACCAAGGGCTGTATGTTTATGGAGTCAGAGTCCAGGAACGATGTGGCAGTGCCTTGATTTGTGTGACCTCTTCCAGAGCTGGATAGCTAACAAGTAGTTTGAGTACCTCCCTTGTGTTAAGATTTATGTGAAGGTTGGGGATTTAGCTCAGTGGTAGAGTGCTTGCCTAGCAAGTGCAAGGTCCCCAGCTGCGGGTGTGTGTGTGTGTGTGTGTGTGTGTGTGTGTGTGTGTGTGTGTTTATGTGTGTGTTTATGTGTGTAGTGACCAATGAGACCACAAGAGGGCGTCAGATTCCCTGGAACTAGAGTTAGGGGCTGTTGGGAGCCAGCCATTGGACTTGACTACTAGAAACAGAACCCTTTCTCAGCAAGAGCAGCAAGCACTCTTACAGGTGAGCCATCTCTCCAGCTCCCTGCACAGGTGATACCTTCGCCTTCGTAGACCTGGCGTGGACTCTGTGGGGTGGACACTGAAGATACAGTAAAAGAAATGCTGTGTAGAAAAAAAACCAAGAGATGGGTGGACTGTTGTAGAGAGATGTCTTAGTCACTGTCCTGTTGCTGTGAAGAGACGCCATGACTAGGGTAACGCTTCTAAAAGCGTCTCATTGTCGGCTGGCTCACAGCTCCACTGGCATGATCGTGGGGAGCACGGCGGCTGGCATGGCGGCCATGGTGCTGCAGAAGGAGGTGAAGCTACATCCTGGTCCTCAGCCAGAAAGCAGGCAGAGAAAGACAGAAAGCAGACACTGGGCTTGTCGTGAGACAAGATCCCTCAGCCCCAGGAACACATTTTCTCCTACGAGGCCACACTTCTAGATCATTCTAATTTTTTCAAACAGTGCCACTTCCTAGTGACTTAAGCGTTCAAATATTGAACGAGCCTGTGGAGACTGTTCTTACTGGAAGCACCGCAGAGGCGCGTGGCTTTCAGTCTCACAATCCTACCTAGAAGGAGGCCATTGTGCATGGGACCTAGTCGCAAGGATGGACCAGGCGAGGGCCCATCTGGGGTAACAAGGAAGGCTGGGATGGCTGCCAGGGGTTACGACAAGGTGCCCCCGGGTAGAGGATAGCAGTCGGCCCCACCCATTGCAGATTTGGAGCCTCGGGTATCCTGAGGCTGCATGTGGTGATTCTGTTCATGACTGATGTTTAGAATCCCAGCACGCCGAAGGGCGACAGGTTACTGAGAGAGTTCAAGGCCAGCCTGGACTTAGAGAGAGTGGTATCCCTTTCTCAGGAGATACACGTGCATGCACGCACACACACACACACACATACACACACACGCATGCACGCACGAGCGTGAAAGGAAAGAAAGGAAACGAGGCTTCTGCTTTGAGATAGGAAATACTAATTCATAGAAGCCAGGCACCAGCGCTGCTTTGAAAATAGAAGGTTGATTATAATGATAGCTACCATTTACCAAGCGTTTTCCATTGCCAAGTTCCGAGGCGCTGTACACGTGGCGCTCACGGAAGCTTGGCAGCTAGGAGCCTCTAGGAATAGGACCCTAATTACCACAGCAGCATCCCGAGGCCCTCGCGCACAGTCGACGAGGCCTGGCTCGGTGCATCTTGTGAAGAGTGTGGGCGCTGGGCGCACTCGGCTGATTCACTGAGAACCTCTGAGAGGATGCGGCCTGCCCAGGAAGTGGGGATACAGCGATGAGTGGGAGAACAGAAAGGAGACTGGCTTTTCGTCTCTTTGAGACAAGGTCTTGTGTGTTCGGGCTCTCCTCAGACAGCTCTGTAGTGCATTTTCCTGCCTTCGTCTCCTTTGTGAGGTTCTGCGGATGGACCCAGCCCCACTCACACCTCACAAGCACTACCAGCAGCCATGCCCCAGGCCCTGGGGGTTGTGTCATGATGGGGAGACTGAAAGCACGGTTCGAATTTAGATAAACCACGCAAAATATGGAGCCGGGGCGTGGTGATACGGTCTTGAAACCCCAGCATTCTGGAGGCTGAGGCATGAGTTCAAGGCTAACCTGGGCTACAGAATGAGCTGGAGACGGTGAGTGCTCTAGGGATGGATGAATGCACACAGCAAGTGAGGATGAGCAGCAGGAAGAGCAGGCTGAGGGCTGAGGGCTGGGGGAGGGGCCTGCTTGGGACGCATGTGCAGGGGTGGGGATGGGGGTGGGGTGGCGGTGGGCAAGTGGGTGCCCGGTGACAGCAGGGAGCTGAAAGGAACACAGCGCCAGACTGGTTTCAGTACCCAAAGGGCTGAGTTTTCTAGACAGACATTTGTTTTACTTTTGTTATTTTAAGACAGTCTCACAGCCCATGCTGGCCTCGAACATACTACATTGCCACTATGCGTTGCTGGTCTCCTGCCTCTGCCACCTCACTGCTGAGGTCCCAGGTGTGACCACACACGCACATGTCTAGCTTCATGCAGCGTTGGGAACTGAACCCAGGGCTTCGCTCATGCCAGGCCTTCACTGACTGAGCTGCATCTCTAGCCCCTTTGGGAATTTTATAACTGCCACAGCAGGGGTATAGAGGTTGATCTGATGGATGTTCCGTAGCCAGTAAGAGGCAGAGCACATATTCTGACCACTAAGAGTGGTGCTTCACGGGGTTGGGGATTTAGCTCAGTGGTAGAGCACTTGCCTAGCAAACGCAAGGCCCTGGGTTCGGTCCCTAGCTCCAAAAAAAAGAAAAGAAAAGAAAAAAAAAAGAATGGTGCTTCACAGGGTGGGTCTGGCCTGCAGGAGCTACCAACGATCTCCACACCATCATAGAACGGTGAGTAATACCACAAAAGACCTCTGCAAATGGAAATCTCACTGAGTGGTGGCGGTGGCGCACACCTTTAATCCCAGCACTCAGGAGGCAGAAACAGGTGGATCTCTTGTGAGTTCAGGGACTGGCTGGTGAGTTCTGGGATAGCCAGGGCTACACAGAGAAAAAAAAAATTTAAAATGAAAGAAAGGAAAAGAAAAAGAAGAAAATGGAGATCTGTGCTGCCAAACCCATGACAGAGCCAAGAAGAGGTTGTCTCCCATAAAGGAGGCCTTTGCTCCCTCCCTCCATCACCTCTGGATGCCCCAGGCTCAGCAGAGGAGCTCCATGCTTTCAGTTAGGCTGCACAGATGAAGTGTGACGGCAAAGTGGCTCCCTCACTGAGAATCTGCCTCAGGAATGGGGTTCAGGGCCACATCAGTAGCTCACCCTTGCCTGTTAAGATCCAGGTCCAGGGATCTGAGCCCTCGCCTGGCCTCCCTTGCCATTAAGAATCTTTGCATCCTGTTTCTGTCTGTCTGGACAACTTGCAGGAGACAGTTCTCTCCACTGTGTATCCCATGGATCATCAGGCTTGGCAAGCACTTAATCTGCTGAGCCGTCTTACAAGCAACATTGTATTTTTGGTAACCTGTTGAAACCACACACCAAAGTCTTTTACAATTTATTTTATTTAAATTCTTGTGCATTGGTGTGTTTGACCTGCGTGCGTGTCTGTGTGCGGGTGTCCAATTCCCTGGAACTGGAGTTACGGATAGTCATAAACTGCCTTGTGGGTGCTGGGAATTAAACCTGGGTCCTCAAGAGGAGTAGTGCTAGTGCTCTTAACCACTGAGCCTTCTCCATCCCCCAACATATCTCTTTAAAACTCACTCTTCCATAACTGATCACCGCTGCTGAGCATCCCAGGACCGGCAACAACTTCACGCTCACAAACAGAGGATGGCCTCTTGGTCCATTTATGCTGCCACAACAAAATGTGCGGGGCTGGGTACTTTATGAGGAATGTAACTTTACTACAGTTCTGGAGACTGGGTCGGTCAGGGTGAAGGGTGATATGCTTCAGTACCTGAGGACCACGTCCTCTCCCCAAATGTCTTGATGTGTCCTGACTGACAGGCAAGACTCCGTGTGGCCCTGGAGCACTTTTTTTACTTTTTTTTTTTTTCTTTTTCTATTTTTCGGAGCTGGGGACCGAACCCAGGGCCTTGCACTTCCTAGGCAAGCGCTCTACCACTGAGCTAAATCCCCAACCCCCCTGGAGCACTTTTTAAGGTCACTCAATGTCATTCGAAGATGCAGAGTCCTGATGGCCTGTAGACTCCCTTGCAGAGTTAGAGGAGGCCTCTCAAGGGAGGGAAGCCAACTGGCTCACTTTCAGCCTGTGGGCCTGTGGAGGAGCAGAGTCAGTCATGTCACGTGGCCAGGAGCAGAACGCTTACTTCCGATGTTGGGGTTCTGGTACTGTACCCAGGCTCAGCACTAGGAGGGTGGGGCTACTCACATTCAGAGCGGGTCTTTTCCCCTTAATGCTTTCTGGAAACTCCTTCCCAGGCCAGTGCTGTCCTGTGCAGTTCTAGGCTTCTCAATGTTGTCAGGTCGTGATGATCACTAGTAGGCTTAGATTTTTCAAAACCTACTTTAATTAACTCTTCAACCTCCTGTCTAGCCCACCCACCAGAGGTAGGGAGAGAGAAAGGTTGATAGGAAACAGGGGATATGGGCCTGTTTAGAAGCAGTTCTTTGGGGAGATCCCAATCTTCGTTGTCAGGATAGCTGCAGTCCAGTCCAAAACGTGGCCAGTCCGATCGGCAAATTCTAAACACGAATCAGAAGCAGCGGCTCAATCCAGAAGAAACCTCGAGGCTCCAAAGCATCGCAGGAGTCTGTAGAAGCAGCCGGAATATCACGCAAAGTTCTTTGGCGAGTTATTGTCTACGAAGTCAGGACAAGCCACTTGGTGAACCAATGCAAGAGCCTTGTCACTCTGTCTGTGGGCTTTTATTTATATTCTTTTTTTTTTTTTTTTTCCGGAGCTGGGGACCGAACTCAGGGCCTTGCGCTTGCTAGGCAAGCGCTCTACCACTGAGCTAAATCCCCAACCCCTATTTATATTCTTTCGAAGCATCACGCGACCTCTCATGTCTGCTTCAGCAAAACATCCCATGACATAACTCTCCAAAGAAACCATATATCTCCATGTCAGTCATCCTTCCTCAGGGCCAGCATTCTCAGCCTGTGATCTGTATGTGATACAGTTGCTTGTTTTATGCTGATCCCAGCCATAAAATTATCCCTGCTGCTGCATAACTGTGGTTCTGCTACTACTATTAATCATAATGTAAATACCTGTTTTCCAACGGTCTTTGGTGACCCCTTCCTGCAGGGAGTCCGGACCCACAGGTTGAGAATCATTGCTCTGAAGTCTCCTCCACTCAGTATTGTTACACTGGTCTCAGAGTCCTAGCAAATGAACACCGGGGACACAGCACCTGTGACCACAGCACATAGATAACCGATACAGGGGCAGCGTGTGCCGGTTGTGAGCCACACCTCCATGCCTAACCCGCCCAGCACGAGACTGCATTCTGAGCAGTGGAAAGCACTGTAGCTGCCATGGCGTCAGTAGCGGCTCGGGAACCGGACTGGTGCGCATACTGAAGGGCTAGACCCACGGGATGTGGGTAGCAGTGCTCAGGAGTTTGAACTTGGGAAAGGAGTGGGGTCTGGTGAAGCAGGAGGACCCAACGTTTAAGGGCAGTCAGGGCAACTTAGGGCTCAGTGGCTAAGAGTGCTTTTGCAGAAGTCCTGGGTTTGGTTCCCAGAACTGGCATCATAGCTCACAACTGCTTTTAACGCTACTCAGAGAGAATCTGATGCTTTCCACAGGGACCAGGCATTCCTGTGGTACGTTTGAAAACAAAATACACCGACCGTAGAAATGGCTCAACATTAAGCCGCATCTCCAGAGATCCTGAGAGTTCAAGTCCCAGCACCCACATGGTGACTCCCACTATCTATAATGGTATCTGATGCCCTCTTCTAGTGTTCAGACATAGCGTGCAAATGGAGAACCCATATGCATTAAATAATAATAAAGCAAGCAAAATACCGCACACATAAAATTGAAAAAAAAAAACTTTTAGAAAGTAAAAAACAGGGTGTTTGAGTGCTTCCCTGGCATCCTCCATGGTAGAGCCCCTGCCTAGAATCCCCCAGTGAGGAACTGGGGGCGTGGCTCAGTGGTAGAGCCCCTGCCTAGAATCCCCCAGTGAGGGGCTGGGGGCGTGGCTCAGTGGTAGAGCCCCTGTCTAGAATCCCCCAGTGAGGGACTGGGGGCGTGGCTCAGTGGTAGAGCCCCTGCCTAGAATCCCCCAGTGAGGGGTTGGGGGCGTGGCTCAGTGGTAGAGCCCCTGCCTAGAATCCCCCAGTGAGGGACTGGGGGCGTGGCTCAGTGGTAGAGTGCTTTCCTTAACACATCCAAGGTTCTGGTCTGTTTCTTAGAATGGCCAAAACAAAAGATCACTCAGAAATCTGTTTGTCAAGGTTCCAGTGGGGTGATGATGATGACTGATATCACACACCTTTAATCCCAGCCCTCGGGACACAGAGGCAGGTGGATATCCTGAGTTTAAGGCCAGCCTGGTCTACAGAGCAAGTCCTAGGGCAGCCAGGACTAAATGGAGAATCCCTATCTTAAAAAACAAAAACGAATCTGTTCCACTATAGGGGTGACTGGGATAGCAGGAATTTGGGGCGGGAACAAGTCTTTTGCAGCTGCTGAAGACACTGCCAGTTGGCTCATGCTTCTACCTCAAGGAGGGCCGCAAGTGGCTTCTGTACTCTACAGAGAAGTGCTGGAGTTGTAATGTTGGAGAGGTGGGGTATCCCAGTGCCAATGGTCACTGAGACCACCTCAGTTCTCACAGAGGTGAGACTTGCCCCTCTCCTAGTCTGTACTCACCTCAAGCTCAGAACCGGAGGAAGCCCAGAGTTTGCAGAAAGCTCCAGCATCAGTGAGCCTCGGGAAGGGTCTCCAGCTAAAGCCCTAAGTCAGCACAGCTAACGACTCTTGACACAGTCAGGAGCGCATGCTGAACCTGCATCCTACACACTGTCTTACTGGTGTGTGTGTGTGTGTGTGTGTGTGTGTGTGTGTGTGTGTGTGTGTGTGTGTGGCAGTTGGAGGCACAATATTTCTTATCCCCAGGAGCTTGAATTCAAGTATAAGGAAATTTCCCTCCAACACTGCCTCCCAGCCCGGATGAGTCCTGCAGAGAAAGGCAGACCAGGGCAAGCTGAGCAGTCTGGGACTTCTCTTAGGAGGTGGCAAGAGTTGAGACCAAAGTAACAGTGAGACTCTTTTTTTAAAAGATTTATTGGGGTTGGGGATTTAGCTCAGCGGTAGAGCGCTTGCCTAGCACGAGCAAGGCCCTGGGTTCGGTCCCCAGCTCCGAAAAAAAAAAAGATTTATTTTACACTGTACACTGTAGCTGTCTTCAGACACACCAGAAGAGGGCATCAGATCCCATTACAGATGGTTGTGAGCCACCATGTGGTTGCTGGGAATTGAACTCAGGACCTGTGGAAGAGCAGTCAGCGCTCCTAACCACTGAGCCATCTCTCCAGCCCAACGGTGAGACATTTTGCAGAGACCAGGTCTTTGCACTGCACTGGGAAGAAGTGCAAAGGTCCTGGGGCAGATCCTAGATCCCAGCCTGGCATTTGTGGCTGGGAAGGGAGGTGACTGCTGAGCCTTATGAATCAAGTTTTCAGATGCCATTGGAGGATGCCAGTGCGGCTGCAGGGGAATGTGGGCTAATATAGTGTAGTCTGTAGCAGAGACTGGAAGGCGGGTGTAGTAGGAAAGGGAGCAGCCAGGAGACAGGGGGATGGCTGCCTGAGAATTTGCTAGTCTTCAGAACACAGTAGAGTACAGAGCTCACTGATAGTGTGGCAGTGCAGCTGAGCAGAGAGCGCAGAAATCACATCAACCCATTTTAAGCCTTTTGGATCCAGTGGCTGTAGCTCACACCTGGGGTGTAGACAGAAACTTGGGGACCACCATCAGTGCCTTTCAAAGTCTTGGGATGCCATCTGAGGGGTGTGAGGCGTGTACCTGCCTTGGGAGATTTAATCTATCAGTTTGAGTTAAGGAATCAGCTCTTTGGGTTCTGGAGAATACCTAGGGCAGAAACAGGCTTTCACTAGGTGTCAAAGGGAAGACTTCACATCTGTAAAATGGCGTGTCGGGGAAAGTGATGGCCAAATGACCTCTCTCCATCCCCAGTTGTCACCCAGGCACCCCTCAGATGGCATCCCAAGACTATGAACGGCACTGATGGGGGTCCCAGGCGTGAGCTATAGCCACCAGATGCCAAAAAGGTGTAAAACAGGTCGCTGTGACATCTGTGGTCTCTGGCCAGCTGTACTGCCACCATATGGGTGAGCTCTGCACTCTACTGTGTTCTGAAGTCTGGCAAAGGAGCCCCAGGGTAACCCTGCCACGCATCTACCCACACCAGCCTGAGGTGGCAGTTTCCATGTGAGAAATGCTGTCCAGACTCAAGTAGGTCTGAGAAGGTGAAGCCAGTAGTCAGACAAGGGCTTGGCCAGTCCTTAACCATAAAGGGTCAAATGTCAAATGTTGAAGGTCCTACAGTCTGGGAGACAGCTTCTCAGTTTTCTGTCATAGTGAAGGTAACCAGACAGTAAATAATTGAGTCCAAGTATGCTCCCAAAACATGATTTGCAAAACCAAGCAACAAGCTGGAACTGGTCCTAGTTTGTATATGCCTGTTTGCCTTTTGCTGTGAATTCTCCTGTATGGGACAGGGACCTAAAATAGTGATGACTTACTTAAGACAGCATTTGTGGAGGCTGGAGAGATGGCTCAGTAATTAAGAACAGTGACTGCTCTTCCAGAGGTCCTGAGTTCAAATCCCAGCAACCACATGGTGGCTCACAACCATCTGTAATGAGATCTGATGCCCTTTTCTGGTGTGTCTGAAGACAGCTACAGTGTACTTATATATAATACATTTTCTTTAAAAAAAAAAAAAAAAAAAAAAGAAAGCGCTTCTCTTTCCCTGTTACATAGTAACAAGGCTCTATGAAGGTAACAGTGGCCTAGGTTCCTGCTAACTTCTTGTTTTGCCATTCTGCTTTGTTTAAAGATCTATTTATTTTATGCATACGAGTACCCTGTAGCTGTCTCCAGACAAGCCAGAAGAGGGCATGGAATCCAACTACAGATGCTTGTGAGCTACCATATGGTTGCTAGAAAATGGAACTGAGGACCTTCGGAGGGGGCAGTCAGTGCTTTTTTTTTTTTTTTTTTTGGTTCTTTTTTTTGAGCTGGGGACCGAACCCAGGGCCTTGTGCTTCCCCAGGCAAGTGCTCTACCACTGAGCTAAATCCCCAACCCCTGCAGTCAGTGCTCTTAACCACTGACCTACCTCTCCAAACTTCTCCTTTGTTCTTTCCAGACAGGGTTTCTCTTGTAGCCCTAGCTGTCCCAGAACTCGCTAGTAGGCCGGGCTAGCCTCAAACTCACAGAAATCCACCTGCCTTTGCCTCGAGAGTGCTGGGATTCAAGGCACGTACCACCACTGCTTGGCTGCTCTGCCATTCTCTGTTGCTTTTGTCTTCATGGTAAAGTTTGCTGGGTACCTTATGTGCACGTTCCACTTAGGAAGAGGAAAGGTAGTCTCTTTCCCAGACTTGGGGACTCTACCCAGGGAATTTAGTCAGAACTTCATCACAAGGCCACAACTAGCTGCAAGGGAGTCTGGGAAAGTGTTTGTCTCATTACTATTTGAGAGACAGGAATCATTTCTACCACATCCACTTCACTTGGAGGCTTTGAAAACATTGCTCAGGCAGTAATATAGGCTTAGTGGGACTCATTCCCAAGGCAAGGGAGACACATGGCTCTGCCCCTATTGACAGTGTTAGAAGCTCTTCATTGGGCCCTTCAGGAGAGCCAAAGACAAGGTCTCCCCAGGAATGCTCGGTGTCGGCCAAGAGAGACACAAAGCAGAAGGCATCTCTGTTTGATTCCAAACGAGTTCTTCCGCAGGGCTGCACCAGCCCTGCCCCGTGCTCTCTCCTTCCCACTTCCATATGTTCTCTGGCAGTGCCCACTCAGGAGCCAGCTCTCCTGCTTTCGATATTTTAATATGGATGTATGGTTTTTAGACACCCTTCCTTGTAGGTTTGCTCACGCCTCCTCATTTGTGCATATAAAAATATCTTATCACTAGAATGGTACTCAAAATTAGTCAAATAGGGTGTTAATCACCGGCAGCGGGCAGTATCTTGGAATACCATTGACCCTGTGAGTCAGGGAAAGCTGGCATAGGTTTGGAAGAGATGGGGAGGAGAACTGTGAACCCCACCCCTGGTAGACCAGGGTCCAGCTCACTCCTGTTTCTCATTCTCCCAAGGTCCGATGCCGGCCAGCAGCGCTTCACGTCCCTGCCTCCACCTGGGCACAGAGCCAGGGCAATTTCCTCCTGCAGCCCTGGCATCCATCTGGGAAAAATTAAGTGTGATTACAAAATCCGAAGCTATTTAACTGGGAATGAGGGAGCTAGGAATAATCTTTCCTTCTCGCTTTCTCAACACGCCTATTTATTTGATATCTCTGCTCCTGGGAAGGCCCAGTGTTCACCAAAAACTGCAGATGTGACTCTCACCTCTCGCCTTCCTGGTAGGGTAATTCAGTTCTTCCAGGAGACCTGTGCCCCTAGCGTGGGGTGGATCCCCCAGCTGTAGCACCCCATCATTGCAGAGATGGTTCACACCTACTCAGAGCACCCCCGAGCTTGCCCAATGGGGCCTAGCTTCCTGGGCAATGTCCAGAGCACTCAGTGCAGGCCAAGGGGCCAGGGGTGGTGTGGGCATCCTGTACCTGGTGGTGCTGCCTCAGAGAAGTGCATGGGTCTTGTCGGGTGAACAGGGCTTGGTGCCTGGACTGGTGAACAAGGCTTTGGAGGAGGGGAATAAGCAGGCAGAGATGAAACTGAATGAAGAGTCCCCACCCCCACCCCCCGCAGCTTCTGGGCCACAGAGTCTTCCAGTGTTCTTGCTCACACAACATAACTGAAACCCAGGCAGCGGCTGCACTGCAGAACCTCTAGGCAGCCTTGAGAATCCCCCCCAAGATCTGTCTTTGACCTCGGAACCACAGCCGTGATCAAAAGGACTGCTTTCTGTTGGACAACACTATATACAGGCCTGCTGTGTGGGGGTGGTGACATGAAGAGGTACAGCCAGTGTTAGAACCCACTCTGCCTGCCTGACAGAGGACATGGTGATTAAGACACTGCCTGGGGTAGAATCTCTTCAGCCGGAAAAATGGGGTCCTGACCTTAGCAACTCCACACCCTTGGAACGCTGCAGTGGTGGCCATCACTGCTCCCGAGACAGTGGCAAGCAGCCCTGGCATCTGGGAGTTGACCCTGCTAGGGCTCTGTCTAGGGAGCAGACACAATTTCACAGGTCAGCAGCAAGAGGCAAGGCTATGATGGGAGACAGACAAGAAGGAATCCTGCCCAAGCCACAAGTGGGACTGGCTAACACACAAAAACGCTGCTGTAGTGATCCCAGCTTCGGCCCTGCCTGCTCCATCCTGACTGACCACTGTGGATTTCTTACATCATGGCCAGGTATGGTGGTGCAAGGCTTTAGTCCCAGCACTTGCGAAGCAGAGGCAGGTGGACCTCTGTGAGTTCAGAGCCAGCCTGGTCTGTAGGCCAGCCTGGGCTACACATCTGACTCCCAGATGTCAGAGCTCCTTGTCTCAATTAATTGTAGACACTGTAGCACTGTTCCTAGCTAGAGGCCTTCTCTCAGAAAAACAGAACTAAAAAATCCAGTCATGGATGCTTCTGCTTTCTGCAGCATCCCATCCTGACTAATAACCCTCTTCTTTGAACCCTTCCTAAAACCACACACACAAGCCCAACCCTATAAACTCTTTTGAACACTGCCTGGGTCTTTCCACATGGTATATTTTGCAGTGCCCAATAAACTTGGTATGTGGCTAGGTGGTAGAGCCCCTGCCTAGAATCCCCCAATGAGGGGCTGGGGGCGTGGCTCAGTGGTAGAGCCCCTACCTGCCTACCATGTACAAGTCCCTGATTTTTTTTATCCTATTTTTTTACTTATATGTGTGTGCACCATATGCATGTTTGGTGCCTGCAGAGGTTAGAAAGAAGGCATTGGATCTCCTGTACCTGGAGTTATGTATGGTGTGAGCCAATATTGTAGGTGCTGAGAACTGAACCCAAGATCTCTGTAAGAGCGCCAAATGCTCTTAATTCCTGAGTTATCTCTCCAGCCCCCTGAATTTTGTTCTGAGCACCACAAATTGAGGGGTGGGGGTGTTTGTTTTGTTTCTCAAGACAGGGTTTTTCTGTGTAACAGCCCTGGTTGCTCCTGAACTCAGTCTGTAGACTCAGTCTCAAATTCATGGATTCACCTGCCTTTCACTCTCAAGTGCTGGGATTAAAGATGTGACATAGCCCTGGCTGTCCTGGAATCACACTGTAGACCAGACTGGCCTTGAACTCAGAGATCTGAGGGCCTCTGCCTCCAGAATTCTGGGATTCATGTGCCACCACTGCCTGTCTTAAATACAGGGTTTTGGGAACTGAATGGTAATCCCAACTTGTCCAAGCCAGGTGTGTTCCTTGTGGTCTATACCTGTGAGACACTGACACTACAGCTGCGGTACCAGTGACACACAGCCCACCATTAGTCCTGAATGAGATGGTGAACGTTATAGTCACCATAATTGTCATTCACAATTGGCAACGAATGCACCCAGTACAGAAAACTTTCAGTTAGGGGCCCTGTTGTTATGTTATAATTTAAATTGAATTTCAGTAAAGTCAAGTTTTCTACAGCTAATTCCATACCTGCCCTATGGAAGTGAGGTGTGGTGCCCTTTTTGGTTTGTTTATAAAGACAAGATTTCTCTGTGTAGCCCTGGCTGTTGTAGAACTTGCTCTATAGAGCGGGCTGGCCTCAACCTCAGTGGAAAGCCTGCCTTTACCTCCCTAGGGCTGGAGTTAAAGTGTGCTACAAAACTGGCCCAGGTCGCACCCGTTTGCTACAGAAAACTGAAGCGCAGCCGTATTGAAAGTCTAGGGAAAAGGTGGGGCAAGAACCTTGAGGAGTCATTCCAGGTAATGATATCCCCAGTTACAATGTCACACCCCACACAAGCCTCAGCTAGCAACCCTTTATTCCTCTAAATGTTGCCCTGCTTCTGCCTGTGTACCCAGACCAAGGAAAATCATTTTGATCATGAGAGGAGGCCATTCCTGGCAGGCAGCTAGGGTCACTGCAGCCACCTTCAGCAGGTCGGGGCGTGTCACTCCTGCACCCATCCCCTCTGTCAGGCAGTACCCAAAGAGGCCGCCTCCTGAGCTGTCGACTCTACTCCTTGGGAGAAACTTGCCCTCTACAGTATCTTCAGAGCGATATTCTGATAAGGAAAAAAAAGTGGGCGAGGCTACCTATGTGTCACCAGCCATAGTGGGCCCCGCTCTATTGACACCCATTGAACTCTAATGACACTCACTAGAAAAGCGTCAGCCATCTCATATGGGAGACCCCTCGGGTTTGTGACACCTCGGTCTTCAAGTCCCTTTGACCTCATCTTCGCGAAGCCCAATTCCCTTGAAGGTGGAACCCTTGGTCTTTCATACCGGTCTCATCCTAGTTTCTCACGTGTCAACCCTAACCCTAACTCCACACAAGCAGTGGTGCTCACACCTGAGCCCGCCTTCTCCCAAGAGACATCTTATTTAACATGTGATTCCTGTTTCACCCGTAGTCACCGCCGCACACGTTCACTAGTTCATTTCTGGATCCCACTGCTCCCATGCACTGCCTTCTGCTCCTAGTTCTTGATGGTCACTGGTCTCTTGCTTTCCTTCTCCTAAAAGGCTGTCCCTTAGCTGCGCCTGAAAATAGGTCGCCACAGCTTTGCCACCGGAAGAGAGCGGGATAGGTTTTCCCGGTCTCCAGACTCCAGTGATCTCTGGGCCCTATTGCCCCACTATTATCTCCGAGTTAGGTTCAAGGTTGCAGCCCGGCACCAGTACAGTCACTGCAGCCAAGTCATCGGAAGGGCAACTGGAGAGGTCCTTCCCTGCCCAGGGGTGCATGATGATGACGTTAGTTGTGTATTCCGTACACTAAATTTACTGCGCGGGCGCATCGCTTCCTGTCCTCCTTTGCCGTACAAGCCTTAACTTACTACGCAGGCGTATTGGTTGCTGGTCGTGGTAGGGCACCGCCCCCAAACTTTCTGCGCACGCGCGTGGGCTTTATTGTGCCAATGCCCAAACAGCCTTCGCTAGAAAGAAAGAGCTGCCAAGAATTCTGCGTCTTCGCGGTAGCACTCCAAGACACACCCGGTCGTGGAAGGAATGACGTCAGGATAGAGCCACCTGAAGGAGTCCGGATGTCTCTAAATCCGGACACCCCTTCCCCTTCAGCCGCTGTCATTTCGTCTTAAGGGGCCGGGCCTCCGTGTTCTCCAGGCGTGTCACCTCTCTGCTCGGTTGGTGATTTGGAACGGGGAGGGGAAAGACCATCCTCGAGTTCCCGAGTGATTGGCAGTCAGGTTTCTGAGGGTTTTTGGGTTTTGTTTTGTTTTGTTTTGTTTTTTTAAATAGAGAAATGCATTCGTGTGGAGAATGGGTATACACCTGACTCTCCAGGGAATAGGCCCTGGGGGTTGGGTTTCTAGGTCCTACAGTCTGACGCTAGAGAATAGAAGTAGGCTGGAGGACTGAAACCTGGATCTACAGTGAAGCAGTTAGGAAAGGGTGTTGACGGGTGTGGCGGCGCACGCCTTTAATCTCAGCACTCTGGGAGGCAAAGGCAAGAAGATCTGAGTTTCAGGGCAACCTGGTCTACATAATGAGTTCAGGCCAGCCAGGGCTACACAGCGAGACGCTGTCTTAGAAAAGAAGCAAACAAGACAGTCTTACATGCTTTCTGAGGGATGTCTTTCCCCGCCTCTTGCTTTCCAGCAATGCCTCTGCCTCAGGGTGATGTGACTGCCTTATTCTTGGGGCCTCCCGGCTCGGGAAAGTCCGCGCTGATCGCCGCGTTATGCGGTAAGAATGTGGACGCGGTAGAAATTCCCGATGGACGGCCGGACTCTGGGGTCCCCAGCCTAAGAGCTGCAGCTCCGGGCCTCTTCCTGGGTGAGCTGAGTTGCCCACCCGCAGCCCCCGGGCCCTGGGCGGCGGAGGCCAACTTGCTGGTATTGGTGCTACAAGGATCTGAGGGAAGCGAGGAACCCTTGACCCCAGCTCTGGGAGAGGCAGCACGGGCCGCCCTGGCCAGAGGAACCCCGCTGCTGGCTGTACGGAATCTGCGTCCTGGAGATTCCCAGAATGCAGCTCAGGCCCGGGATGAGACTGCGGCCTTGCTGGACAGTGCTGGGTTAGGAGCTGCCCCTCTCTTTGTGCTGCCCGCGGATTGCAGCAGCAGTGACGGCTGCGAGGAGCTAGAGCGCCTGCAGGTGGTGCTGCGGACTCAGGCGGAGGCACTGCAGGGGTAAGGAGACAGGCTGGAAGGGTTGGCCTAGATCCAATTCAGCTAACGAGGTCTTTAAGGTTCTTGAGCCCTGTTCCTAGAGAGTTAGAGGCAAGCCTTTATTGGCTGTCCACTCGTCCATACCCTACTTATTTGCTTAGGACAACACCCCCAGCGCTACCACCACCACACCCATGAGCACAGATTTTGAGATCAGGGAGACTTGCCATAAGCAAGGATCACTTTTCTGTCATTTAAAGCCTGTACCGTCCAGGGTCAACTGGAGGGCCTGCAACAAAGGTCCTATTTCGTGCAAGCTCTCCAACATCACAAGCCCCCTCTCCGGTGAGAACTGGAGAAGCCCAGATACATATGCAAATACTTGTGTCAGACACGATGCTGGACTCCATCTCTCTGTGACATTTGGGATCCCTCTCCAGCACCCCCATCTTCCTCATTGGCTTGGTCCTCACGTAACTCCCCTCCCTTCCCCTCCTTCCCTGCCCTAGCACCGACCCATTAAGGAGCTTTATTTCCGGGGTTGGGGATTTAGCTCAGTGGTAGAGCACTTGCCTAGCAAGCGCAAGGCCCTGGGTTCGGTCCCTAGCTCCCGAAAAAAAGAAAAAAAGAAAAAAAATGAGCTTTATTTCCAGTTGCTCGTCCTAATCTTCCATTCCCAGTTCCCTCTCAGGTCTATGCTGCCCACTGGACCTCAATCCACGTACCCTCTCCCCAGCTGCCAACTCATTTTATGGTTTTCAAGATGGGGCCCAGGAAGGGTCTGCATCAGCTGGAGAGCGGCTTCTTTAGTTAGCCTCAGCGGCCCGCCAGCACTAAATGAGATCTCTTCCCCCTGCATGCCCTTCCTAACATCCACCCTCAGGAAAACACCTTTGGGGACACCATAGGCCACACTGAAATTGCCATTATGTCCTTGTCTTCCTCTAAGCCCCACCTCATAGAAAACGTGTCCTGCCCGGCACATCATCGAAAAAGCTCTGACCCCGAGGGCTGTATCAATGGAAAGTCTGAACGGGGTCCTCATCTTAGTTTCTGTTGGAAACCTGATCTTAAGTTAGTTTGCCTGTGGGATCCAGACCTCTGGCCTCTGGGTAGCTAAGCTCTTCCTTTAACTCTCTTAACTTTCTGGTCCTCCCCCACCCTGGTTTCCATTTTTTTTTTTTTTTTTTTTTTTTTTTTTTTTGAGGCAGGCTTTCTCTGTACTTCAGCTGTCCTGGAACTGACTCTGTAGATCAGGCTGGCCTTGAACTCAGAGATCTGCCTGTCTCTGCCACCCTAGTGTTGAGATTAAAGGTGTGTGTCACCATGCCCGGCCACGCCTTCTTTCTATATGCTTTACTTCCCTACTTCAGTTCCTGAGATTCAGATTTTTTTCCCTGAATTGCTCGCTCAGCAGAGTTTTGCTCTTGCTGCCTTTGACCATCCCCCACCCCCTCTCCTACCTCCTTAGGCTCCTGCCTCCTGCCCAGGATGGCTTGAGGTGCTGGGCGCAGCAGAGCTGGAAGCTGTTCGTGAGGCCTTCGAGACTGGTGGCCTGGAGGCGGCGCTGTCGTGGGTGCGCGCTGGTCTGGAGCGCCTGGGCAGCGCTCGAGTGGACTTGGCGGTGGCCGGCACCACCAACGTAGGCCTTGTGCTGGACATGCTACTGGGGTTGGAGCCTGGCGACGCGGGTGCTGCGCCTGCCTCTGAACCCACTGAGCCCACCCCTTATCCTGCTCCAGAGCGCCCCAATGTAGTGCTCTGGACCGTTCCCCTGGGCCCCACAGCTACATCCCCTGCCGTCACCCCTCACCCGACCCACTACGATGCCCTGATCCTCGTCACCCCTGGGACTCCCACGGAGGAGAACTGGGCCCAGGTCCGCTCGTTGGTGTCCCCAGATGCTCCACTCGTCGGTGTGCGCACGGACGGCCAGGGCGAAGATCCACCCGAGGTTCTGGAAGAAGAAAAGGCTGAGAATGCAAGGGATGGGAACTCAGGCGATGCACGCAGCGAAGGAAAGAAACCTGGCATCGGGGACTCAGGATGCTCTGTGGTTCGGAGCCCAGAGGATGAGCAGTGGGAGGTGCTGGAGGAGGCGCCTCCGCCCGTGTTCCCTCTGAGGCCCGGCGGCCTCCCGGGCCTGGGAACCTGGCTGCAGCGCGCACTGCCCACAGCTCAGGCGGGAGCGCTGCTGCTGGCGCTGCCACCCGCAAGTCCTCGGGCGGCGCGGAGGAAGGCGGCAGCATTGCGGGCAGGGGCGTGGAGGCCAGCCCTCCTGGCTAGCCTGGCGGCAGCCGCCGCTCCAGTACCAGGACTGGGCTGGGCTTGCGATGTGGCGCTTCTCCGGGGACAGCTGGCCGAGTGGAGGCGCGCGCTGGGCATCGAACCCGCGGCCGTGGCACGACGTGAGCGCGCCTTGGGCCTGGCTCCCGGAATACTGGCCACGCGCACGCGCTTCCCGGGGCCGGTGACGCGAGCCGAGGTAGAGGCCAGGCTGGGGTCCTGGGCAGGTGAGGGCACGGCCGGAGGTGCGGCATTGGGCGCGCTCTCCTTCCTATGGCCGGCCGGTGGTGCAGCGGCAACAGGTGGGCTGGGTTACCGTGCTGCGCATGGTGTACTGCTGCAAGCCTTGGATGAGATGCTGGCTGATGCTGAGGCGGTGCTGGGACCCCCAGAGCACTGATTAGTAAGGCGCGCGGTGGGGCTTGGGGCAACTGGTGACTTGGTTCGTAGCCCCATAGCCTCTGAGATTAAGGAGTGAAGTTGTGTTACTCAAATCCGGAGACTTGAAGGAGACTGGCATCTCGGTGAAATCCGAGACCTACAGTCACCCGATTTCCGTGGCTCTGAATGGGAGTAGGGTCTATGCGCCAGAAGTGTGTCAGCCAGATACCAATGCAGTAAAGGGAGTTGAGGGCCTGGGACTCATAGAAATGGGAGCCTTTTGGCGTCCATCTGACACCTGGTCCTCAATCTCTAGAAGCCTTGATTCCTGCCTTCCTATGAGTGAACCTGACTATAGACCGGGTGCTTCAGGGAGTTAGAATCCTTGGAGCGCTGGGTCCCAAAGGGAAACGAGACGTAAGTTGTCCGATGAAAGAACAGATTTGCCGGAGCTGTGAGAGTCTTAGAAAAAGTCTGGTTCCTAAGAAGGCTCTAGAGATTGGTCGTCATTTCTTGGGTGGTGGGAGGCCCTGTGGGAGACCAGGGGCCTGCTGGAGACCCTTTGATCTCCTGGAGTGTGGAAGCTCTTCAAGGCTTTAGTGTAGAGAATACTGTCCCACAAAATTGAAGAGAAGGGACAGTATTCTCTTCACTAAAGAATACTGGGTAAGGTAGTCTTCCAATGGTCAGAGCCTAAGAATGGGGTCTATAGGGTATGGAAGAATAGTAACCCACACTTGGAAATACCTCCCTTGAGCCTCTGATGAACTGGGATCGTGGCAACTGACTCTCTGTGCTTTACTGGAAAAGGGTGTGACTACCCCCATTTTATAGGTGCTGGGTGATTCAGGGTCTCCGGCATGTGTGCTCCTGTTTATTACTGTTTTTTTCTGCCGTATGGACCTTAACCGTCGGACCTCCTGCTCATCCGGAAAGGCAAGAGTCCTACTGTGGCAGCCTATGGTTTTCTGCATGACGACCTCTGATTGATTTCTCCAAGATACGTGCTGCTGGTCCACACAGAATGCTGCTGAGAGTGGGGGTCCCCCACAGGATAGCTGGGTAGGCCATTGACGCTGGAGGAAAGTGCCAGGAGGGAGGCAGAGGCAGAAACCACAGTGCGCATGCGCATCAGCTTTGCACAGATGCGAGAAGCCATGTATGATTCCCCAGTGTTGAAAACAGGAGGGCGTGGCAGATGGGTCCACCCGGTTCAGAGAGGCAGTGTGTGGCCTGACCCTGCCTATTCTCAGTTCCCAGCCCATCTCCAGCAAGCCTGATTTGTTGTTCTGATGCTCAGATCCCGCCTCGGGACTTAGGCATGGTTTTCTATGGAACGCTCTGCCTCTCCGTCTTTTTTGAGGTAGGGTCCTCATCTGTCAGGTCTCCCCGAAATGGCTCTATGATCACCCAAAGTAGCTTGCATTGATCCTGGCCACTTGATCGTCCCTGTAGCGAACATTGCTATCAATGGCTTTATTTATTCACTCATTCATTTATTTGCCTGTTCGTTGGCTCTTGCTCCTTGCCTGTCTTTCTCTTGGGTGTACCCTAGCACCCAGAGCAGTGCCTGACACACGGTAGGTGCCTAGTATTTATTATCCTGGTTTATTGATCATTGGCACATGGCCTGGAATTCAGGTTGTCAGTAACCTTGTTACAAAAAAGGGACAAGCTAGGGAGAAACGAGCCCCTGGTGGGAGAGCAAACCGAAGCAGGAGAGCTTGGCCCCTGTCACCTCATGAGCAAGTGCCGTATATTTTCACCTGGTAGATGAAAGGACTGGACTAGAACCATAAGAGTTTCTGAGGGCTAGTGATTGGAGGTTGCATAGCTGGGCTTTACCCCATCTAACCCTGAATTCTCACCTCTTGACACCATTCGCCCTATGAAAGGAGGCACCGGATTTGACTGTTCATGCCTGTGATCCCCGCACCTCAGGTTGACACAGGAGAATTTGAAATGTAAGGCTGTCTTCGGTGACATAGAGAATTGCAGGCCCGTAAGCTTCATGCCTGATCCCATCAGAGTCTAGATGGACCTTGAACTCGACATGGTCTGGCCCTGAATCTTCTCATTCCCCGTTCAGCCCATCTCCAGCCAGCCTGATACTAAGTCCTTCTCCATGCTTGACCAGCTTTGGCCCTGCCTCGGCCTCCCCAGTGCCAGGGTTACGGCTCTAAACCACAGCACCTGGCTTCGATGTTAAAGCTCTTAGGTCAGCCTGACACTTATCACCGAGTCATCAGAACAGATGCGTTCCTTACACCTGAGCACACCTCAGGTCACGTGATAGATCTAATTGGAAATACTTGCTAGATTGAGGACCCAATTCACATACCCATGTTTTAATTATATTTGACAGGTCCCCCCCCCCAATAGTTCAATCAATGCTTCACATATTAAAGGCAAACACTCTGATGGAACCGTGTCCCCAGCTCTGGGGGCTGGAGGTAGAGTTCTGGGCAGGGCCTCCACCACTAAGCCACGCCCCCAGGCCCTCATTGGGGGAGTCTAGGCAGGGGCTGTACCTCTGAGCTATGTCCATATTTCTAGACAAGGTCTCACTAAGTTGCCTGGGCTGCCCTTGAACTCACTGATTTCCAGACAGGCCTTGAATTTGGGATTCTACTCTCAGCCTCCCAGGTAAGTGGGATCACAGGCCTGTTTCACCTCCTGGCTTAGTTTTCTCAAACCTGCGATGTTCTGGTGGATCGAATACAAATAGGATTTGAGATTGATTCTTTTCCTCAGTGGCATTAGCCACACATTTGGATCACAGTTCAATAGCACAGCCCATTGTGGGAGAACTATAGCGGCAAGAGAGGAGACAGGTATCCACATTGCAGCTGCATTTGGGAAGTAGAGAAATCACTCTCTCCTTTGTTTTCATCCCAGGACCACAGCTCTGTGGACTAGTGCCTCTAACAGTAGGTGACCCCGCCTCATTTATCCCAGTCTAGACACTCCTCCACAGCCCTGTCCAGAGTTAATGTGAATTCTGTCAGTTAACACTGACCATCACAGACAGCAGGTAGCTAAGGATTTGCTGTTACACATGCATGTGGCTAAGCATATGCACACTGGCACGTGAGTGTGCTCAAACACATACCCAGCTCACAGGTACTGCAGCCCCTCCTCAGAAGCTTGGAACTCAATGTTACTCCTCTACTGCCTTGGCCCTATTTCCTTGGTCTGGCTACAGTAACAGCCACCTTGCTCTCCTGTGACTTCCTGTTAAGTGTCCTGCATTCTCTAAACCCTCTGTTCCTTTGACTCCTTTTTTGGTATTTTGACATAGCCTAGGCTTGCCTTCAACTCTGTATGTAGCCAGTGATGGCCTTGAAATCCCAATCCTCCTACCTCCACCTCTCAAGTGCTGGGATCACAGGCATGCGGCCCTATGCTTGGCTCTGACCGTGTCCTGCTTCGGTGCCACATGGCGTCCCTGTCCTGTGCTTTGCTGCCGTTCCTTCTCCTTGAGGCCGGAGGCCCATGCTAGAGGCATCGGGAAAAAGCACAATGTGGCCATTGTGCACGTTCTGGTCAGCTCCATACACTTGTATACAGGCACTTTTGTGTGTTGGGATTCCTTGCCCATTTTTGTTGCTTGGAGAGAGAATCTAGGCCATCTCAAACACCTGAGGCCAGGTGCTCCTCCTGTCCCAGCCTCTCCTTGTCCTGGATTATAGGTAGAGGTGGCTGCCTTTTAAACTATGATTCCCCCCTCCCCCGAGATAGGGCCTTACTTACTCTATAGCTCTAACTCATGGCTCGGCGTCTGAAGAGCTGGGGTTACTGGTGCAAATGACTACATGTTGCCTATGTGATCTTTTGTTAGGGTTTCTCGGCTTTTCCAGAATGTAAGTAAAGCCGAGAGTGAGGCCTCCGGAAGCCTCCAAATAGAAAAGGTTCAGTCTCCCTTGTCACAGGCCACTGGCTGTCAGCCGAGCTCCCATGAGGCACTTCAGATCTGGAAGAGCCTGGACACAGGAATTCTGGGAAATGTCAGTCCTCCATGCTGGAATTGCAACTATACAATCTTGGCATTGCCGTTGAAAGACAAGCAGGTTTCAGAAGTTGGTGAATGAATGAGGTGCCCTCCTCAACATGGACAGAGTCTCACACTTCTGGCTCATGAAGGAGCTGTCTATTGGAATGTGTGTGTGTGTGTGGGGGGGAATCTGTCTGGTCAACCTGTGGTGTGTTTTGGAAAAAAGAATAAAAGGGTAGAAATGCTATCGTGTGTGTCTTTTATTTATTAATTTTAGGTGTCTCCGTGTGGGTGTATGCTGTGGAAGGTGCATCAAGTTGGTGATTTTTTAAATCCAGCAGCTGAACTCTTGAGCCAGTGTGGCCCACTGTCCCCCCAGTCCAGCCTTTCCATAGACAAGCACTTGGATGTGCTCTCTCAGGCTGACTCGGGATTTTAGCCATGGGAACAACAGCAAACGGGATATAATCAGAGGCTTTGAAAGTGCTCTTGAATCGGACTTCCTCTTGGCTATCCTTGGGCTCCCTGCCATCACTGCCACATTGAAAAACCTACCAGGCTAAGGGTTGGTGATGTGTTCCCTTAGAATCCCCCAGTGAGTGGCTGGGGTGTGGCTCAGTGGTAGAGCCCCTGCCTAGAATCCTCCAGGGAGGGGCTGGGGGCGTGGCTAAGTGGTAGAGCTCCTGCCTAGCATATTCAAGGCCCTAGGTCTATCCCACTACTGACACAAAATTGATTGGGGCTTTTGGTACGTAGTGTGGACTATGTTTAAATTCATCCTTCTCTTCCGGCCTCGCCTCCCAAGCACTGGGTTTACAGGTGTACTCTACCACATTCTGCTAAAATCTTAAACTCTGAGCCAATCGGTGGTAGTGAACTCAGGAAGCACAGGCAGGTAGATCTCTGCATTCAGGGCCAGCCTGGTCTACAGAGTGAGTTCCTGGACAGCCATAGCTACACAGAAAAACCCTGTCTCAAAAAAACAGAAACAAAAGAACAACAGCAACAAACCAAAACACCCCCCCCAGCTCTGTTACATTTGAGCTGTGCAATCTTAAAATTGACACACACCCCTCCCCACGCCACCCCATTCCTCCAGACTCCTCTCAAGGATACGAATGCTAGCGAGTGTCTGCATCAGGCAGACAAAATGAGAGGCAGCCTCCCAGAGGCCAAGGCGATCACCCTTGCTGTTTCTGAAATTGCTCAACTCTCTGCCTTCCCACTGGGGAAGGAACCTATTTCTGGTTAGGTATGGCCATGTGACTAGCCCTGACCCTGGGTCTGAGAGTTGAGTCACTTCTGGGTCACACAGTAGTTAATCACACAGGTGAGCACTTCCCTTTGGCAAAGGCATTGGTCGATCCATACCCGGACGAGCACAAACCCGCTCTGGATTATGCTGAACTTGTAGAGCAGAGGCAAGCACCGGCCTTTTGTGAGCGGCTGCTCATTCAGCAAACACACACCCCGCTCTCCCACCGAAACTCCCAATGTTGATGTTGGCTTTGGCCTTGTGACTCACCTTAGTCAGTGGAGTGTTACCAGCTCTAACCTCAACAACAATAACAAAAACCCTATATGCAGTTGACTTTCGTGCTGCGCCGGGTAGCTGCTGGCACAGAGGATTGTTGGAAGTCCATAGGGGAGCCAGTACTGCTACAGGCCCTTAGAAACAAGACTGTTGTCTTAAATCTCAGTGTAGGGATTGTTTGTTACACGGCATTATTGCTGCACTAGCTGACTCATACACCTCTGTTGTTTACAGCCACTGAGATTAGGAAGTTATTACTGAAGCATCCTGGTGTCAACATGAGCACCTGCCGACTAATGGCCGCTCTGTTAAGTGGCAGCTGTCACAATGATTAATATTTATTGCTGTCTGAAGAACCATCATTCTTTTAAAGGTGGTACCCGCTGCTCTACCTGCTTTCAAAGGAGCGTTTTTTTCATCATACAACAACTCTGAAGTTCTCCCTGTTAGCAGCCACTTGTCACTGACATGGACACGGAGATGAGGCAGGAGAGGTGACCAGAGCTCAAATCAAGATTCTCGCCCATCCTAGCTGTTAGACTTAAGGCCTCAGTTTTTCCAACTGTAAAGTGGAATGGTATCAATTTCAACTGGGCAGGGCTGTTCACAGCTGTAATCCCACCCAGCCTTCCAGGCGGTGAGGCACAGAGCTTGCCTGGAGTTTGAAGTTAGACTGGACTGTACAATGGGGCCGTCTCAAAAGGCAACAGCAAACCAGCAAATTAATTTTGTGGAGCTGTGACGTGAAGAGACTAGAAAATATAAAACACTTAGCAGGGTGCCTTGTAATGTAAGGCAGGGGCTACTTCATTTTCTCTTCCCCTTTGCTTTGTAAAAGGGCAGGAGCCCGGGCTGACAGCCTCCCTACCCCGTCCTTCCATTCCTCTCTGACACCTTTTTCCTGTGTCCCTCCATTCCTCTCTCTCTCTCTCTTCTTTACTGAGTCTCACTGTGTGGCTCTGGCTGGCCTCGAACTGAGAGATCCACCTGCCCCTGCCTCCCGAGTGCTGGAGTTAAAAGCATACCCCATCACAACTGATGTACTAGGATGAAGGCAAGAGCTATTATACCGAGTTCTTTTCTCCTGTTTGTTTTTGAGACGCTAGGCTAGGCAGCCTCAGTTCAGGCCGGTCCTGAACTCATGACCTTCCTACCTCAACCTCAGCCTGTGCTCCCACATAGGGACCCTCTCCTCTTTGAATCAGGGGTAGGGGTCAGAAAAGAACACTGGGACCTGTACTGTTTACAACCCACCTTCCCAAGATGCATCTGGTCACAAGGAATGAGGTTTGTACTGTCGATGTGTTTTAATTTACAGGCATCTGGAGAGCTGCAGGGCTCCTCAAATCACATACTTCTTGGTTCTTCACTCTCCCCTGCCAGGCGGGTAAGGTGCCGGAAGGCAGTCTGCCCGGCGCAGGAAGTAGAGATAGGAAGCAGAAGGGACCTCAGCTCCTGCCTTGGTGTAGCAGGCGCTCTCTGTAGCACAGCCCCTCGTGGCAAATTTCGTGTTGATAATACCTGTGATGGCATTTCAGAGTGGAGTCAACTTCTGCTTGATCCAGGAATCTAACACACACATCCCATTAATATTCACACACACACACACACACACACACACACACACACACACACACACACCATCATCATCATCACCACCACCATCATCATCACCACCATCATCACCATCATCCAGTACATCCAGTACTCAGGAACTTCCTCATCGCCTATAATGGGAAAGTGTGGATCTCTATTTCTGAGACATCCCCTCCCTCGGTCAAAGTCTAAACACTGCTCACCAGCCTGCACATTGCCAGCAAAATAGATGCAGTGTGTTTCCCGGCCCACGCAGCGGGCCGCCTGGGTTCCTGGACAGGTCTCCTGGAAGGGCGCAATGCAGGAGGGACACATCAGGCCGTTCTCGGTCCGGTTGTTCAGGGGAGCTATGAAGGAGGGCGGAATGTAAAACAGGTTAGGAGGCTTGTTACCCCAACACCCCTGAACCCTGGGGAACTGGAGTTAGTTGGTGGAGTTTGTAGGTAAGGAAACACAGGCCCGAAAGCAGTCAAGGCTGTGCCAGATGTCACAGGACAGGCCCACTGTTGTTGAAGTGGTACTTACGGGGCACGGAGCCACTGTTGCAACCGTCACTTTGACAGCAGTGGGCGTTGGACACCATGTAGTCATTGGGACTCATGGTGGTCGACACGAAGCCTGAGTAGCAGTCTTTGAACTTCATGCAGGCCTTGAAGGTGTTCACTGACTTTCGGCCCTCTGCAGAGTAGGGGGCAGGAGCAGAGGGAAGGCGGTGCTGTCAATCACTCCCTCCCCACCCCTTCAACCCCTGCCCAGATCACCGTGTCCTTCTCAGGTACCTGCACTCATATGCACATACAGACACATAGGCATATACACACATACACGTAAATTAAAATAAGCTTTTGAGACAGGGTCTCGCTATGTAGCCCTGGCTGTCCTGCAACTCACTGTAAACCAGGCTGGCCTTGAACTCACAGAGATCCGCCTGCCTCTGCCTCCGGGTGCTACCACACCTGGCTGAGATAAGTAAAGGTTTTAAAGTGTGTGTGTGTGACTTTAGGCCTGGATGCACTCCCTGGCCTCTTGATCAGCAGCACCACGAGCTTCAGCAGCCCTGGTATAACCGGTCTGCCTGTGCTCTCTGAATGGAAAGGTTCCACAAGCTGAGTATGCCGTGAAGGCTGTGGGAACAGCAGTTAAAGCCATTGAGATGAGATATGGAGACGGCATTGTGATTGGAGTAGGAAAGCTAGTTTTTCCTAAAGCTTATAAAGAAGCTCTAATAAATGCCCTTTCCGCATTGATCGACGTGTTGTTGTGGCGGGAGCAGGTCTGCAGGTGGATGCTTGTTTGTTAGCAGACGTTGCAAGAGAAGGATTGTCCAACTTGCAGTCATAACAGTCCTCTAAAACACCTTGCCGTCAGAGTGGTCATGTACACGCTTGCCCAGGCTATGGTGCAGTTGGAACTTTGGGCTACAGTCTCTTGCTAGGGTCTTACGGATTGCGTGATAGTGCACAGCTCTGTGCGACTGACCCATTGGGTGTTTCATTAAGGCAGCTGTGCCACTGGACAGAGAGAAGAGCATCAGGTGATTTGCTGGGATGTCGTTAAAGAGGTTGGAAGAGTAGCTTATGTGGTACTCGATGAAGTTGAGGATGAAGCTCTTCAACGAGAGCTCCGCTTGCTGAATAGATTCAAGGAAGACATGGACCCCCCAGAGATATAAGGAAGGAGACAGAAGGACAGGCTGAGGAACCTCCAGTGCCCTGTGACTACGAATTATATATGACAGTGAGCCAAATCAAAAGATAAAGTACAAGCACGGGAACCCCAGCAGGTGTGGTAAGAAGACAGTTCTCAGGATCAGTTCTTTTGTGTCACCTTGTGAAACTCAGATCCTCCACACCAGGGCTTCCACCCGCTGAGCCATCTTGCTGGCCCCCTAGCAGCTCAGAAAGGCCACACCCACAATCTGTCTTCACGCATGGTTAGCTTGTAGGTAGCCGTGCCCTCCTTGTCTGACCTGGCTCCGCCCATTCCGCCCAATTCCTGTGGCTGTGGATACAAGTCCTTTCCAAACCACCTGAGGCCACGCCTGTGTCTATGTTAGACGGTCTTGTCTTACATTCATGATACTGTGGCCCCCTGCCATGGTCTTTCCTCATAAAATCCAAGATGCTTGCCTCCTGAAGGTTTACAGTACTCGAATCCCTCCCCCACATCCTTCCCTGGCCACCCTCACTGCCACGGCTGCTGGGTGTGTGGGACGGAGTCAGCCTCCAATCCCACCTTCCATTCACACCTGCACTCTGCTTAGGTATCCCAATCCCACCCTCAAAGATGACCTGGGGCTGGAGAGATGGCTCAGTGGTTAAGAGCACCGGCTGCTCTTCCTAGACCACCAGATCCAATTCCCAGCACCCACATGGCAGCTCACATCTGTCTGTAACTCCAGTTCCAGGGGATCCGAAACCCTCATGCCAACACACATAAGACAAAATTAGTTATTAAAAAAGAGAAATGTAGGGGTTGGGGATTTAGCTCATCGGTAGGGCCCTTGCCTAGCAAGCGAGAGGGCCTGGGTTCGGCCCCCAGTCCAAAAAAAAAAAAAAAAAAAAGAAATGTCCTTCGGGACTGTACACACACACACACACACTCAGTCCCCCTCTCAGCTGGGAATCACCCGTCCTGTAGCTAATGTTCTCTCTTCCCATTGAGGATGAACATCCCCCTGCTCTTCCTTATTTTCTTATCGTCTCTGAGGTCTGGGGTGCTCTCTTTGATGTAGGCCAGGCTCTCTCGATGTGCTCCTTGGCCACTCCCCTCCTCTCCCTTCTTCCCTCCTCTGACCCCAACCCTTCACACTCTTCTTGCCTTTTTGCTCTCTCTCATCCCCTTCTCCTCTTCCCCTTCTCCTCCTCCCCTCCCCTCCTCCCCTCCTCCTCTCCCAAAAAAGGAGCCTTCCTTCCTCCTCCCTTCACCTCTCCCTCTCCATATCTTTCCCTTTCCTCCTCCCTCTCCTTCTCCCTCCTCCTCCTCCCCATCCTCCTCTTTCTCTTTCTCCACCCTCTCTACCTCCCTACTCTCGCTTTTGCTTGTTTTTAAGCCAGGGTCTTGCTCTGCAGCCCAGGCAGGTTTTAGACCCGTGACTATCCTCTTGCTCATCACCCCATCTCGGCATCTCTACTTTCTCTAGATCTACCTGCTCTATCCCTCAGGGTTATGGCCTCTCTCCCATCAGACAGCTCCTTTTCCATTTCCCCGGACCCTAACACCATCTCCCCTCCTGTCTCTCTGAGCTTCTGTTCCACCTCCCACTCTGCTTTCTCTTGTGCTCAACAGATTTGCTTAAGAGCATGAACTGATCCAGCTCGTACCACCGGTATCTCGAAATTGCCTGAAACTTTCGCTCCAAGGGAATTTTTTCTTCCAGCCTCCGTAAACACTGTGTTCTCTTGCATAGCACCTCCCTCGATACAAATAATTACCAAAAAAAAAAACCAAACTCTTAACTCTTTCCCTCCTGCTAGTTTCTGTGTCCTCTCAGAGTTACTTTACCGAGCTCCCCAGCCCCATTTTATTTTACATGCATAGTTATTTAGCCTGCGATGTATGTGCGCCACAAGTGTGCAATGCCAGCTGTGACCAGAAGAGGGCGTCGGATCACAGACCATTGTGAGCCACCATGTAGGTATTGGGAATTGAACACCGGTCCAGTGAACTTGACTAATGCTTCATCTCTTTCTTCCCCCATCTCAACCCTCCCTTGATTTTCTTCCTACATTTCACTGTGACTATCCCCCACCTACGGGGGTGGTATCTTCTACCCTGAAGATACGGGTCCCTCCCAACCCCCTTGGCTGAAGCCACACCCTCCTACTTGTGCTGGACTCGCCCACGAGGACCACGCATGCGTCTTTGCCGGCTTCACAGGTCTTCATCTTACCGCTGCATGTGTGCCCCGAGCCTTTGCACACTTCACAACTTAGAGGGCAGCCTGCAGCGAGGAAAGCAGAGAGCCGGGTATGTGGTCATGGCTGGTATGGTCTTCAGACCGTGACTTGGGCTTTGGAGCTCACAGGGAACTGGGAGAGGTGACTTTTGGGGAGGGCTCTTTCTAGGTTTTCATAGGTGGGGCACTGAGAACTGTCCAGGGAACTGTCCGGAGTCAAGGAAGAGATGGCAATGCTAGTGAAATGGCGTCCAGGGCGGGAAATGACTCTACCATAGAGCCTGTTTTACTTAATAATTACAAGGCTTGGGGACTTTGGACGCCAGGGTCCCCTGAACAAGCTCAGAGGCAGGGAGGGGTCTGCGGAGCTTTAGTAAAAGTTCAGGTCCAGCTGGTTCTTGGGGTGTGGAACTTACCTCCCTTAAGAAGGTACCACAGAAGTCTGGTGGCTCAGGCAGGGGTACCTGACTCTGAGGTCTGGGCCCTAAGTTTGAAAGGGAGAATGAGGCCCAGAGTTCTCATCCTTGGACCTGACAGAGGAGGAACCTAGCCATTTGGGTCACAGGGACAGTGAAACTGGCTTGCAGTACTGTGTCTAAGTAGAGAATTAGGAGAGCCTGCATCCCTGTAGGTCAGAGAGAAAGGTCAGCTCTTTACTAATTTTAAAGTTTGCCATTGATAGGCTCTCTCATCTGCTTTCCTAGAATTCAGATGTCATGGTTTGAGACCCTTCCTAGGGGACAGACCATGCAGGAGCCCCTCAAGCCTTCTCAGACCCCAGGTTTCCTTCTTTTTACTCTCCTAAATCTGATTTCTCAGGATATCCCTCTCTTGAGGACATTGCTCAATGCCCTCTGAGGCACCAGGAAGAGGGCCAGGTCCCTTGTCACTTACCGAGACCCAGGAGGGTACAGAGCAGTGTTAAGGCCAGCAGGAAGGTCCTGTGTCTTCTAAACAGAATCATGGTGTGTGAACCCGGAGTCCCAGGTCCTCGGCCCTTATAGGAAGCTGGGGAAGGGCGGGTCTGGTCCCACCTTCACCCTGGGGTGAGAAATAGCTGAGCTCAGAACCCATGGCAGTCTTCCACAGCCTCCGGGTCAGAGCCACGGAGCCAGCATCCACCAGAAAACCGAACAACTTGGACCCAGCCCTTTCCTGCACCAGGGCTCAACTTTCTTCCACCTGGACCCAGAGTTCACTTATGTATGCAAGCACTTTGTTGTTGTTGTTGTTGTTGTTCACAAATCTTAAGGTAGGCGTTGGGTCATTTGATTCCCTGAGGGTGCAGAGCAACTTTGGAGACTGGCATCCCCTCTTCTCCTTTCCCAAGGAGGCGCCCAGCGTGGGTTGGGTCCTAACCTGGGAGCGCCCAACATGTCTAGGCCTGTCCTGCGGGGGCCGGGCGCTTTGTCGCCTTTCCTTTCTCTTTCGTGTGCCTGTCTCACTCTCATGCTTCTGTATCTGAGCTGTGTCCAGCTCTAGCCCCGCCCAGGCTTGTGCCCCTGGGTCTGGAGAGGATCGAACAAAAGAGGTCCTGTCAGCAGACAGAGACGGGCGAAGATAGAGACAAATGCTTATAGGGCACTTGGGAAACCAAGGTATTAGTGGAAGCATGCTATGCTGCTCGTGCGCTCACGCGAGTATATGGTGCATAAATTATATTTAAGATCTTTCTCTCTTTTGGTGTCAGGTCAAGAGCTAAGAGAGGTCTGAGATCTCTGTCGGCCATCTGTCTACCATCTATCTGCTAATGTCTGTCTGTCTGACCGTCCGCCTGTCTATGTTTGGAGGGAGACTGGGAACAGAGCGTGTCCGCAACAACAGGTGGAGGAGATCTTATTTCAAGCAGGATGCAAGCTTTGGGGAACTCTCAGCTTAGCTTCAGCGTTTCTAAGTAAGGCTTCTGTTTGATTGGTGACCCCGCGGTCCAATGAACAGGGCAAATTTCCCGTGGGACCCAATCACTGAGGCCGCTTCTGTTGCTAGGCTCCCAGGAAGCCGAGTCTCCATATTTTCACGTTCTCCGGCAGCGAGGCCTGAGAGTGGTGGAATCAGAGAGAGGCGGGGCCGGAGTGGGGGGGAACGCTTGTTGCTAAGGGGACCTGGCGCCTGGCTCGAGCAGAGGCCTAACCGAGCATGCGCACTGTCGACGTGCGCACCGGCGCGCCGCGGTTTGAAAGGACCGAGCCTCTCGCGCTTGCGCACTGAGTCCCGTGCAGGGCGCGCACCCCCCCCACCTTCTCCGGGGGTCCCCCGGAGCTAGAACCCTTCTTCTTCTTCATTATTTGGTCGGTCGGGCGTCCACGGGCGTGGACATGCCGGAGATCAGCCTCCGCCACGTCGTGTCCTGCAGCAGCCAGGACTCGGTGAGGGGCTGCCGTGGGAGCGCCGGGGAGACAGGGGCTTCCTTAGGGAGGTTTGAGGACTTTGGAAGCGCAAAGAGAGAACTTCCGTGGGATTCTGAGGGGCGCCGCGGGTGGGGTTTCCAGAGGCTGGACGTGCATTCCGAGAGAGACCGGCAATTAGGGAAGTTTGGGCCACTGTGGAGAGTAAGGAAAAAGGGGAGCCCTGGGAAGTCCTAACTGTGAAGAAAAGCTCGAGGCAGGTGTGTGTGTGTGTTGTGAGTGTGTGTTGGTGTGTGTGGTGGGAGTGTGTGTAGGTGTGTGTGTGTAGGTGTGTGTGTTGGGACTGGCGTGAAGTGTGGAGTCGGAGTTTAAAAATTCAAAAATTTGGGGGGTGGGGATTTAGCTCAGTGGTAGAACACTTGCTTAACAAACGCAAGGCCCTGGGGTCGGTCCCCAGCTCCAAAAAAAAAAAAAAAAAAAAAAAAAAATTCAAAAATTTTATGTATATATGTTTAAAATAAGCTTTATTTAAAGAACACCTTTCCTTTCCACCCTTGTCTGCAGACCCATCGTGCCGAAAACCTTCTCAAGGCTGACACTTACCGGAAGTGGCGGTCAGCCAAGGCAGGAGAGAAGACCATCTCTGTGGTCCTACAGGTGATGCTGCCCTCTCCCACTTCCTCATCCCCCCGGGGCTGTGAGACCCCAACTCACATTCCATTGCCAGCTGACTGTCGGTTGAGTCCTTTTCTTTTCTGTGGTAAAGAGAGCATGCTTAGCTAATTTGGGTGGAAAATGGGCTTTAAAATCCCTGTGCCCCCAGGAATCGGTGGGTGCCCCTGAGTAGGTTGATTCTTCCTCTGGGCCTCAGTTTTATCAGCTGGGACAGTGTCAACTATTACTGTTTCCTGTGTCCTTGGTGGATATGAAGAGTATCTCCATAAATCAGTTTCCTTGTCAAGAAGGCAAACATGGAGGGGCTGATGGCCCCGGCCTGTAATCCTAGTTGCTTCAGAAGTTGAGATAGGGATCACAAGTTTAAGGCTAGCCTGGACAACTTAGAACAGTCTCAAAATTTAAAAGTCACTATCCCCAGAGGACTATTAACATAGGAGTAGGCAGACAGCTCAGTGGTACAGGCTTGCCTGGAACATGTCAGACCCTTGGCTCCATTCCTAGTATCTCAGATAATAAATGGATGAAACATGCAGGGAGGGGAAGTTTTGTTTGATTGGTTTTATTGTTTTGTTTGTGAGATAGGGTCTCTCTACAGAGTCCTGGCCATCCTAGAACTCACTCTATAAACCAGGCTGGTCTCCAACTTACAGAGATCCTCCTGCCTCTGCCTCCACAGTGCTGGGATTAAAGGTGTGTGTCACCCTATCCTACTGCCTTTTTAAATTTTTCTTAAATTGAAGCTAATCTTGAACTTCTGATCCTCCTCTGTCCTTCTGGAGCAGAGGAATTCCAAGTGGATACCATTGTGCCTAGCATCTGTCTGTTTGCTTTACCCCCACTTATCTCACAGCACACACACACACTCACTCACTACTGTGCGGGCTAGGCAAGAGGTTACTAATTGAGCCATGTCCCTGGTTCTGACTGACATCTTTCTGACTGCTTTTTCATTTATTTTAAGGTGGTGCTGCACACCTTTAATCCCAGCACTCCTGAGGTGTAAGTTGGTGGATCTCTGAGTTTGAGGCCATCCTGGTCTACAGAGTGAGTTCTAGATCAGCCAGGGCTACATAGAGAAGCTTAGGGGGGTGGGGGTAGTTTCTGACAGATACAGAAATTTGAGGAAGGATCTAGAGAGATGGCCCAGTGGTTGAGAGTGCAAGCCAGTCTCCCAGAAGACTGAATTCAGTTCTTAGCATGCGTGTCTGATGGCTTACAACAGCCTATAAGCCTAGCTTTAGAGGATCTGATACCTCTGGCCTCTGGGGCTACACCCTCCCTCCATACACGTATTAAAAACAATAAAAAGTGTATCTTTAAGGAAAATCAGTGGGAGAAGAAAATTAGATGCTTTTAAGCACCTGCCCATTGCCAGTTGGGTGTTGGTCCCATGATTTTCTGAGTGTCCCTACCATAAAGGCCTTGGTTGCCTCTCACAAATGGCAGTGCTGAGACTCAGTACACACTGAAGGGTGGTTGCTTTTGACAACTCAGCCTGCTTTGTATTTATATGCACCACTGAGCTACAACCCCCAGCCGCCACAGTTATACCCACTGACCTCTTCTTCCCCTCCTCCCTGAATGCTGCAGTCCCAGTGTGGGTCACTGTGCCCAGCTCACACACACTGACTTTCCTTGGTGTTAGCCACATTATTGAGTTCTGAGTGGAGGACTTTGGTGGGGACAAACAAGGTTGACCTTATCTACTCAACTTATTCTTGACTTCTTTCTTGCTTCTGGGTGACAGAATGTTTTAAGGACTATAGAGTGGTTTTTTTTTGTTTTTTTGTTTTTTTTTTAAACAAAGAAACATGAATCCATAACATTTTCTGGCCAATTTTAGGTGTTCGTGCATTTTTTTAAATCCCTAATCAGAGACTGGGAATGAAAACTAACATTATTTACCATTATAACCTGCCAGTCAGCAGCCTTCACACCTCACATGGCTTGATTCATTCTGTCCTTGTAAAGCCTTGTGACCTACAGACTGTCATTATCCCCATTTTACAGATAAGGAAACCGAGGCCCAGAGAAATTATGAAACCTAGCACCTGTCTTTTAAACTGTGTGGGAACCAGGTTGCTAAGCATTTAGTTTGAGGGTCTGGATTCAAATCCTAGCTCTTACTCACTCTGACCTCAGGCAAATGTTTTTAATTTCTCTAAACATACCCATTGAAAGTAAAGACACCCAAGGCTGGGGCGGTTGTTAAAACCTGGTGACACAATGTCTGCAGAAGTGCTCTGTGTACATGTGGGAGTTGGAATAATGGGAGGATTGGTGATTTCATTATGGGATGCTGGTTCTTCCTGCCTTGAGCAGCATCAGGTGACCCCCACCGACCACCCCTCCCCACCCCCACTGTGGGAAGTGACGTTCAGTTCTGTAAGAGTGGTGGGAACCAAAAGCCACATCCACGGATCCTGAGGCGGCTCAGTGGGGGAGGGTCCTCGTGACCAAGCCCGACAGCCTAAGTTCTGTCATTGGACTCCACTTGGTAGAAAGAGAGAACTGACCCACAAAGCTTGTCCTCTGACTTCCATCTATGCACATCAATTAAATCCATGTCCGCTGGAGAGATGCTCAGTGGGTAAGAACACAGGCTGCTCCTTCAGAGGACCTGGGTTTGATTCCCAGCGTCCACACGGTGGTTTGTAACCTTTGTAACTACAAATCCAAGGGATCAGGTGTCCTTTCTAGCCTCTGAGAGGCAAAATACCCATATATGTAAAAACGAAGGTTTTAAACACAAAAGAAAATAGAGGTCAAATGCGAACCTGGAGACAGTGATGTAGAAGGCGGTACTTGGAGGAGTTCGTGCATCACTTCCTAGCTTTGTGGCTAAGGTCAAGGGTCTAGAGTAGCATCATCTGTTCCCTCATTCACTTATTCCACAAGTGTGCGTCTAAGCGCTTGCTTTTCGTGGACACTCTGTGGTCCTGGGTCTGGACAGCCGTGGGCAGCTGTGATGAGCGTTTTCATACCTGACGCTGGGGGTGTTGCTGGACTAGAGAAGGCTTGCCTGGCATACCCCAAGTCTGGGGTTTGAACTCCAACACCCCTAAACTGGGAATAGTACTTTCAGTCTGTCATCCTGGTCCTCAGGAGCAGGAGGGTCAGAAGTTAAAGGTCATCTGCTACACAGCAAGTTCGAGGTCAGCCTGGGCTGCACGCGACTCTCCAGCATAGAAAGGCTGACAGAGGCGCAGTGAATGGACCCTGTATCAGGTGGTGGCCATGAATGCTGTGGAGGAAGTGGGGCAGGGAGAGTAGTGTGTCTAGCCGGAGATGGTGTGGTCAGGTTTTTATTTAAATATGGGGTCTGATGACTTTTTTGAAAATTACTTTTAGTTGAGTATGGTGGTGCACACCTTTAATTCAAGCACCCGGGAGGCAGAAGCAGATGGATATCTGTGAATTCTAGGCCAGCCTAGTCCACAGAGTGAGGTCTCTAATAGCCAGGGCTACTTAGTGAGACTCTGTCTCAAACCACACCCCACCCCCATTTAAAAAAAAAAAGATTTATTCAATGTGTATGCGTGTACATCATGATGTGCGTGTATGGTGCTTTCGAGGTCAGACGAGGGCATTGGATCCCCTGGAACTGGAGTTAGGAATGGGGGTGTGAGCTGTGTGGGTGCTGGAACCAAACCCCAATCCTCTACGAGAGGGTTTCAAGCCAGGGTCCCTGCTCACTCCGCCAGACTGCAGCCTGGAGTCGGGTGACTCTGAACAAAGGAGAATGTTCAGCCACATGGAAGGGACAGAGAGGTCGGCGGGCTTTGTCCATCGGGCACATGGAAGGTAGGTCAAGGAGGTCGGAGAGCAGGGTAGGACCAGGGCTTCGCCAGGGCCTCTGCAGAGGAAAGATATGCTCCTACTCTTGTTGAGAACACACAGTAGGGCCAGACTCAGAAGCAGAGCCCATCACATCAGAGACCCCCTAGGAAAATCCAGTTGCATTTGGCACTGGCCAGTTTGTGGGCAACTGAGTTCGTCCAGTGTTAACTTTGGTTCCCTTTCAGTGACAACAAGGGAGAGATTTCTGGACACCAAGACAGTGGACTCTTGTGTGCTCACCCATTTCCCTGTGTGTTCTTTAAACACTGTTACACAACACTGGATTGCCACACAGGGCTCAGCCCTCTGCTTGTGTCAGCTCCACACGCCTCTTTGTCAGCCATGGCTACTCTGTACCCAGTGGTCACCTGCTTCCAGCCCCACCCGGCCTGGAGGGGACGCTGGGATAGGTCCAGTCGGAACACTGGTGTGTCACCCGAGTGTCAGCAGTGTGATGGGACACATCATAGTGCTTCCTTTTGTCATTGTTGTTTGAGACAGGGTCTCATTGAATAATACAGCTCAGGCTGGCTGCAACTCTGTGACCCCTGCATCAAGGGGTTCAGGTATGAGCCACTATAGTTGCTGTGATTTCCCTTTTTTTTTTTTTTTTTTTTTTTTTCCGGGGCTGGGGCCCGAACCCAGGGCCTTGCCCTTCCTAGGCAAGCCCCCTACCACTGCGCTAAATCCCCAACCCCTTTTTTTCTTAATTTTAAAGATTTATTTATTTATGCACATCTGCACAGCAGAAGAGGGCATTGGATGCTGTGGAGCAGACAGTTGTGAGCTACCATGTGGGTGCTGGGAATTGAACTTGGGACCTCTGGAAGAGCTCTGCACTGGAAGCCAGTGCTCTTAACCACTGAGCCATCTCTGCAGCCCCCCTTGTTTTGTTTTGAGACAGGGTCCTATGTAACTCTGGCCAGTTTAGAACTCACTATGTAGACCAAGCTGGCCTTGGACTCACAGATTTTCCTGCCTCTGTTTTCTGAATGCTTGGATTAAAGGCACAGACCACCCAACCTGACAGACTTTTTGTTTAATGTGTATGGGTATTTGTCTGCATGCGTGTTAGTGCATATGCTAGAGGCTAGAGGAGGGCATCAAATCCCCTGCAACTGGAGTTACAGGTGATTGTGAGGTGTTGTGTGGGTGCTGGGCATCAAGCCTGGGTCCTCAGGAAGACCTAGTGCTTTTACCTGCTGAGCCACGCCCCCAGCCCCTCACTAGGGGATTCTAGGCAGGGGCTCTACACTGAGCCACGCTCCCAGCTGGGGCCCACTCCACGCCCCCAGCTGGGGGGATTCTAGGCTGGGGCTCATACTGAGCCACACCCCCAACCAGCTCTTCAGTGTTTTGGAAAAGACATTCACTGTGTGTGTAGCTCAGGCTGGCCTTGCCTGGTGATCCTCCTGCTTCCCCTGCAGAGTGCTGAGCTTGCTGGTGTGCACCGCTGTCCTGATGTCTGTTACTGGTGTTGCTGGTGTCATTCTGAGACAGGGTCTTACTCCGTACCTCAGACTGGCCTGGAGCTCCTTGTGACCTCCTGCTCCTGCGTCCTACATTCTAGGCCATCACTCTCCTTACTGAGCCTTTTCTGCAGCCCCTCCTTTCTTTTAACTACTGCACACAGGACAGCTCTCTGACTAGCCAACTCTCAGAGCCTTGCCTGGCCTCTGTGGCTGCTCAGTATCATGTACCATGTGAGCATAGGAAAATTAAAAAAATACGAACAAGCGTGCACGTGTAGAACACCCGGGCTGTCTGTGCTGCCCACGTGCTATGTGGCGTGCCTCGCATACATGGTATTCTGAGTTCAATCCCTGACATTGCATTAACCTGGGAAGAGAAGGGGATGGGATCCAAAGTTGGAACCTTGTTGCTTATATAGAAAGTTTGAGGCTATCCTGGGATCCACGAGACCCAGTGTTGGGGGAGGAAATCTTTTTTACATTTTTACATACAAGTTGGAGCCACAGGTATGGCTCCATAGTCGTGGAGAGATAAACCAGGCTAAGGAATAGAGGGGCCCCTTGTGGGAAATGCTCCTTTGTTTGGTCCGAGGCATTGACATCTGGATCTAGGTCAGAAAGAAGGCTTGAGCAGGGAGGGAGGTGTAAGGTGTGAAGTGTGTTCCGGATTCTGGGGTGGCAGGTGCAAAGGCCCTGGACAGGAGGCCTCAGCCTTGTTGGATATAAGGTAGGAGATGTAACTGGAGAAGAAGGATTGAGCACACAGGGTGTTGTCTGGGCTCAGCATCCAGCAGCATCCACGCCAGCCTGCATTCCCTCCAGGCAGTAGTGCTGCGGGCCCGGGAACAAGTCCTGTAAGCAGTGGCTGTCTCCCCTGGGCTTTGCTACACAGTTGTGCCGTACCCACTTCCTGCTCATCTGATTGCAGCACCTGCACTTAGATCCCGGGTGGAGGAGCTGCTCGGCATTGTCTCCCGTTACAGACTGAGCACTCCGTTTTGCTTTTTTTTCTGGTGCCGAGTATTGAACCAGGGTCCTGTGCAGGCCAGACAGGCACTCTGCCATTGACCCACATCCCAGACCCCTCTCTCCGAGGCAGAGTCTTGCCAAGTTACTCCTGCCCTTGAACTCGATCTGTGGCTCATGCAGGCTGTGACCTCTGCACTCTCCTGCCTTTACCTTACCTGCCATCGCTGGGGTTACAGGCCCAGCTGGCCGCCCTTGTGACTTTGGAACATCTTCGCTTCCTGTGGAGGGACACCCCGGACTCCCCTTTCTCACCTGAGTAAACTGCCCCTTGGAAATGTTGGCTGTAGTTTAGAAATGGCAGGGATGGATTTGAACACAGACCACTTTGCTCAAATCAAGGCTCCTTCCTGCCATGGAGCTGTGGTGCCCTGACTGGTCTGATAGAGCAGAAGGGAGAGCAGAGCAGATGGTCCCAGAGCAGAGGGGGGCCATGTTGAGGGGAAGTACATAGGCAGTTAAAAATTTGTTTTTGTTAAAAAAAAAAAAAGATTTATTTTAAATATGTGTACAAGGGATCAGTGTGTTTTAGCGCAGAAGCCAGAGGCATTGGGTCCCTCAGGACCTGGAGTTACAGGATGTTGTGAACCTCTTGTGGGTCTAAAGAGCTCTAGCTACTGAGCCATCTCTGCAGCTCTGACCTTGAACTCTGACCTCTTGCTGTTATAGCCAGGCTGCTCTCACTTAAGGCCACCAGGGAAAACTATGAGGTTTCTATTGAGCCCCACGACTTGTGACTACATGGGTAAGGAGGCGGGTCACCAGCTGAGTGAGCAGGGCGCTTAGAAATGAAACAGCCACAAGTCTGGCAGGGCCCAATGATGCAGCTATGGTGGCTGTTGGTGAGCATGACAGGATATGAACTTTTAATAAGAATAAGGCACAGCTGTCCCACCCTAGCATCACTGAAGCAGAACAATGGCGGGTGAGCGAAGGTTCCTGTAAAGTGTTGTGCATACCTGCGTGTCAGGCTGATCTCCGTTTGAGCCAGATTGAACCAGGTCAGGCTTGAGCGCATGTGTTTTTCACATTTCACTGCCTCCACTTGGGAGTGCCGAAATGACAGGTGTGCTTCATTCAGTATGCAATTACCCATGGCTGGGGATCGAACTCAGGGCTTCCTGCCTCCTAGGTGAGCACTCCAACCGAGCCACAACTGAAGCCCAGACATCTTTGAGGGCTGTAATAGCCCCTCAACCTAGGGCTCTGTTAAAGAGCCACAGACTGGACACTTGGCATTGCCTGTCCTGATTGCCTCACACCCACACACCTTTCTGTGTCCTCAGCCTCAGGCTGGAGCCCCAGGTCCTTTGGTGAGTGGCGTCTTCATAAATAGCTCTTTCTTTCAATGAATAATGAGCCTGTATCAGCTAATGCTTCTGTTCCTGGATAATAGTTTCAGTAGGAAGCCTGAGGCTTTTCTAGGCCAGCACTGACAAAACAACTCCTGTCAAAGGGAAACAGGGACCGGGCAAAGAGTCTCCTGCTGCAATTCTAGCTCCTGGAAGGTGAAGCCAGGGGGATCCCCATAATTTACGGTGTGCCTGGTTATTAAGTGACAACACACGCATACACACTCGCGCACACACGCCAAAAAAAACTACATCTAGGGGCTGGAGAGATGGCTCAGTGGTTAAGAGCACTGACTGCTCTTCCAGAGGTCCTGAGTTCAATTCCCAGCAACCACATGGTGGCTCACAACTATCTGTAATGAGATCTGATGCCCTCTTCTGGTGTGTCTGAAGACAGCTACAGTGTACTCATAAAATAAATAAAAAAAAAAAAAAAAAAACTACAACTAAGCATGTGAGAATGGGGCCAAGTGTGGCAGCCTGTGCTCGTGATCCCAGCCTTTGGATTGTGTGTAGCCTGGACTACAGTGGCCAAGTCTCAAAGAGTGAAATGGGGCGGGGGAGGCTGGAGAGTTGGTTCAGCAGTTATATTTTTAAAGATTTTATTTATTTTATATATGTGCATACACCGTAGCTGTCTTCAGACACACCAGAAGAGGGCATCAGATCCCATTACAGATGGTTGTGAGCCACCATGTGGTTGCTGGGAATTGAACTCAGGACCTCTGGAAGAGCAGTCAGTGCTCTTAACCACTGAGCCATCTCTCCAGCCCTGGCTCAGCAGTTATAAGCACGTGTTGTTCTTATAGAGGACCAGGGTTTGACTCCCAGCACCCACACAGAAGGTCCTCTAGTTCCAGAGGTTCTGATAATCTCCTCTCAGCCTCTACAGGGCCAGGAAAGCAGATGGGACATAGGCATATGTCCAGGCAAAATGGACATACACAAGTAATAAATAAACTTAAGAAAGAAAAAGAAAGTACAACTTCACATTTTGGCCGGATGGCAGTCGTCAAGCTGTCTCAGAGAAATGACTCCAGTCCTGCCCGACCTTTCTGGAATGTACAACGGATTCATTGCAGTCGCCTCCAATTGTAGCGGCTTCTGGGTTCTATATAGTGTTTTGTTTCTTATCTAAATGAATGCTAAAATTGGCTTCACTCTTTTTGCTCATTTATTTTTAGTTCTAAAATCCTTAGCTGAGCAAAAGATACGCTTAAAACATTTTTATTACATTTTTGAAAGAGTAATTTTTATTCATGCGTATATATGTGTCTGCATGCTTATGCGCAGGGAGGCTAAAAGAGCAGGCCAGATTCCCTAGGACCAGAGTCACAGGTGGGTGTGGGCAGCCTGACGTGGGTGCTGGGAACTGAGTTCAGTTCCCGTGTAAGAGCAGCGTGTGCTCAGAACTTCGAGGGTCCATGTCTCAGGTCCTTTTAGTACATTTTTATGTATTTTTACTTGAGTGTGTCTTTTGAACAAAAATCCCTGCAAAGATGTTGCGTCTGCAGAGACTGGTAGGCTGGTTAGAACTCCGTTGTTGTGGCAAGAGTGGGGTCCGTAGCTTCAGAGGCCGATCGCCTCCTCTTGGACTGGTTTGAGCTTCAGGAACAGCCATTCCTTGCCACACTCTATCTGAACTAACACCTCCACCAAGAGTGCTAAGAATATTATCAGATAGCAGCTTGGGCCTATAAAACGGTTCCCCCCTTTTCGACCCACCTCTCTGATATACCCATCAGTGTGTTTTTACATTGCCTTAATTTGGGGGCTGGAGAGATGGCTCAGCGGCTAAGAGCACTGGCTTCTCTTTCAGAAGTTCTGAGTTCAATTCCCAGCAAACACATGGTGGCTCACAACCATATGGGATCTCTTCTGTCTGATGCCCTCTTCTGACATACAGGCTTACATGCAAATAGAGCAGTCATATTCATAAATAAATCTTGAAAAAAATTGCCTCAATTTAAGCCTTTTTTGTTATTATAATAAACTTAACAAAACTGCGTCCACACTGGAACATAGAGTTACCATCTGTAAAGAGATCCGATGCCCTCTTCTGGTGCATCTGAAGACAGCTACAGTGTACTTACATATTATAAATGAATAAATCTTTAAAAAAAAAAAAAAAAAAGGAATCTCAAGCCTAGACATCAACCCTTGCCCCAGTTAGAAATACAGCATTTCTGAACCTGGGGATGGCTCAGTGTGTAATGAGGGAGGACCAGAGCTGGGGTCCCCAGCACCCACATGAAAGCTGGGTGGGCATGGGTAGCCTGCCTGAGATCCCAGTGCCCCCGAGGCAGAGAGGGAATCCCTGGAGAGACTGCCTCAAGAAATAAAGTGGAGGGCCACTGGGGCAGACACCTGACATCAACCTCTGGCCTCCACATGCACCCAGACGTGAATACACAAGCATGCACACTACATGCGAATACACACACACACACACACACACACACACACACACACACACACACACACACACACACACACCACCTCTGTACTGTTAGTCTATTCCTTACAGCTATCATCTTTTTTGATTTCTTTTTCCTTTTCTCTTATGTTTGAGACAGAGGCTCATGTGATCCTGATTAGCCTCCGGTTTGCTGTGTAGCTACGGGTGGCTTGAAACTTCTGATTCTCCTGACCTCACTTCCCAAATGCTGGGTTACACGTGTGCGACACCAAGCCCCAGCTTTGCCTTCCTTCATCTTTTTCAGGGAGAGCAATGTCACAGGAGTCACCAACATTCGCTGCCTGTTGACAGCTCCTTCTGTGTGCCCTGGCCTTCAGCCTTGTTAGTTCTGCGGTGATTCTTGATTCGATGAGCCCTGTTTTATAGACGAAGAGGTAGAGGCTCCAGGGGGTTCTCCAGGAGGTTGTGAGGGCGGGCGCACAGCCAGTGTGAGGCAGAGCTGGGTTCAAATGCAGGACTCGGTGGTATGAGAACCAGAAAACCCGGGCGTGCCTTAGTTTGTCCAGGAACTTCTGTAGTTGTGTGTCCTTTGTGTGACAGCTTGCCCCTAACTGTCTTTGCCTCTTGCCGCCAAGGAGAGCTCCATGACAGGGAGCGGACTGACCAGTGTGGGAGTGTCCCACGGTGGGGATGTCTGTTGGCGAGGCCGGTGCATAGTGCGTTCCTTCAGTGATTTGTCACTGTCATGTCCTGGGCAGCCTGTCAGAGACAGAATGACTGCTCACTACTCCGTTCCAGTCCCCACTGACACACAGGTGACATTCCAGGGGCTGTGGCAGTCCAGCAGGCCCAGGGGAGAACCAAGCACTCAGCAGCTTCTCTCTGCCCCACAGTTGGAGAAGGAGGAACGGATCCACAGCGTGGACATTGGGAACGATGGGTCGGCCTTCGTGGAGGTGCTGGTGGGCAGCTCGGCTGGAGGGGCCACGGCGGGTGAACAGGACTACGAGGTAAGCAGGGTTGGGACACCCCGCATCTCCATCATCAACCCCCACCTCAGCAGCCGCCAGCTGTGGTTACCTGAGCGTGGATGTGAGCCACCCAGCTGCCTTCCGGAGAGTCCTGGGCGTGCTGAGGGGACAGAGCGGGCGTGGGGTGTTAGCCTCATCATCAGGGGAGACGGGCTGCCTGCATTGTGGTCAAGCAAGGAACAAGAGGCCCTCACTTGTTGTAAAGTTCAATTGCAGCTTAGGGCATGGCCCAGGACCTGGGGTTCCACGTTGTCATGACTCTGGTGATCTACTTGAGACAAAATACAGCCCCTTCTGACTGATACTTTAATTTTTTCCTTGAGATGGGTCTTTGATCTTTGCCCAGGCTGGTGTTCACTCCTAGACGCAAGCAGTTCTCCTGCCTCAGCCTTTGAGGAAGCTGGGGCTCTAGGTGTGCTCTGTCCAGCCTGGCTCATGGACTGGCGGAGGACACCGTAGCTCAGAGTGTTAGCGGGTTCTCCAGTGAAGTGGTGGCGGTGAAAACTAAGCTCACCGTGATGCGCCTAACAGGTCTAAGCCTAAGCCAGTGAGGATTAAAGTGCGTGTGTGTGAGGGGCGCCGGGGCCAAGCCTTCTAGATGTGAGGCTGCACCAGCCTTGGTCTTCACTGCACAGCTGTGCCTGTTGAGAATAAAGAGGGTGTTCTGTATGTTTTGTCCCCCGCTCCCTTTTTATTTTATTTTATTTTTTTTAAAGATAGGGTCTCACTTGGCCCACATAGGTTTGAACTCACCATGCAGCTCAGACTGGTCTTAACTCCCTGATCCTCCCACCCTGTCTGACTAAGTGCTGCCATTACAGCTGTGCGCTGCCTTTCCCTCCCTCCGTCCTGCCGGGCACTGTCAGGTTCAAGGGGCAGATGCAGACCCCTTGTCGTCTTCCCGGCCTTAGAGGGAGCGTTGTGTCTTTCACTGTTAAATAGGACGATGCCTGTAGGGTGGGTTCTTAATCTCTGGACTGCCAACTCTTTGGGGTTTGAACGACCAAGACTCCAGAAAACCATCAGAAAACAGATATTGACATCATAACAGTAGTGAAATTACAGTTATAGAGTAGCAATGAAAATAATTTTATGGTTGAGGTCACCACAACATGAGGAACCTTAGGAAGGCTGAGAGCCACTGCTGTAGGGTGTTTTGTTTTGTTTTTAAACTGAGGAAGTTCTTATTTGTTCCCAGTTTATGGAGTTTTTTGCTTGTTTTTTAAAGAGAGGGTCTCACTATGTAGCTCTGGCTGTCTTGGAATTCCCTGTGTAGAACAGGCTGGCCTCGAACTCACAGAGATCTTCCTGAGTGCTGGGGTTGGGAGCTCTTTTCATGAGTGTTGACCTTGGTCTGTAGGCTGGGTTGCCCATAAGCTCAGTCCTTCCTCGACTCCGGACGCCTTGGGATTGAAGGCCTGGGCTACATACCCACCTGTCTGTGTTGAATTTCGTTTCTTTTTCTCACCCTGGAAATGGTTACATGTTAGAGAGGACGCTGCCACTGAGTCACGTCCCTACCTGTGCCACTTGCCTAGAATTTTATCAGGTGCTGTTTTCTGCTCTATAAGATCTATTTTGCAGAATGAGGTTGCCTGTATCCAAACCACTTTTATTCTCAAAATGATATGCTAAGTCAAAAGATTTTGGTATTAGTCCAAAACAGCTCTTTACAGAGCTAGAGAGCTAGCTCAGCCCTTAAGAGTGAGTTTTGCTCATTCTTAAGTGACCCGAGTCACTTCCTAGCACAGGGGTCAGGCAGCTCACAACCATCTGCAGCCCCAGCTCTGAGGGATACCACACTTCTAGTTCCATAGGCACACAGGCACCTACACTCAAACGCACATACCTGCACATAGACACACATACACATAATTACAATGAGAAAATCTTTAAAAATTACTTGCTTCTCAGTCTGGAGAGATGGCTCAGCAGTTAAGAACACTGACTGCTCTTCCAGAGGTCCTGAGTTCAATTCCCAGCAACCACATGGTGGCTCACAGCCACCTGTAATGGGATCTAAGGCCCTCTTCTGGTGTGTCTGAGGACAGTGACAGTGTACTTATGTCCATAAAACAAAAATCTACTTGCTTCTCTTTACAAAACATAGATTGGAAATACTTCATAATACCAAAGACAGGATATTTAGCTAAACTGTTCCTTCTTGCATGTGAGCGTTTACTCGGTATTTGCCTATCTGGAAGGTGACGTGGCAGCTCGGGCGTTTTTTCCCAGAGTCTGGAAACAGCTGTACTCAGGCCTTTGGCTGCTGTGACAAATTACACTTCGGCTAAGCTCAGGGGCCTAAAATGCTCACTTTCCACTCAGGAACTAGAGACAGCTGGAAGAGCAAAGACAGGGAAAAACAAGCAGGTCGGGGTGGGCAAGCAGGGTGGGCGGTCAGGGGTGAGGGTGGTCAGGGGTGGGCAGTCAGGGTGGGCAGTTGGTGGGTGGTCAGGGTGGGGGTGGTCAGGGTGGGCAGTCAGGTGGGGCGGTCAGGGCTGGCAGTTGGTGGGGTGGTCAGGGTGGGTGGTGGTCAGGGTGGGCGGTCAGGGGTGGGCAGTCAGGGTGGGCAGTCAGGGGTGGGCAGTCAGGGTGGGCAGTTGGTGTGGGTGGTCAGGGGGGGTGGTGGTCAGGGTGGGCAGTCAGGGTGGGCAGTTGGTGGGGGGTGGTCAGGGGGGTGGTGGTCAGGGTGGATGGTGGTCAGGGGTGGTGGTCAGGGTGGATGGTGGTCAGGGTGCCCACCTCCTCCAGGTCAAGTCCAGAGTGTGCAGCAGCAGCACTGCTTCCTGCAAACCAACAATGCTTTTTCTCCACTATTCCATCATGCAAAGGAAGACAGGCTTGGCGGTAATGCGAGCTGCTCTGCAGACGGAGAAGGAGTTTACAAGTCAAGACCAGTTTAGGGTACTACATAGAACGCTTGAGGCTAGCAACCTGGCCAAAAGTTTCAAAATTAGAAACAAAAGAAAAACGGGGTGTGGGTTGAGGCTATAGCTCCACGTGGGCGTGATGCTTGCTTTGAAGTCTTCAGTGTGAGCCAAGGCTGTTCCTGAGCAGCACTTGTCCATTCTGTGTGAGTGCCTCCAACTCCGTGGCATTCCTGCTTCTCATTATAGACAAAGTCACAGACACTCGGTTGGAAATAACTTGTGGACTGGGAATGTGGTCTCAGAGGCCACTTCCCTGGAAAAGCTGCTTGGCTTTTCTCCTGCCACTACTGTGTTCCCTTCTTCCTCTCTCCTAATCCCCTGATTCTCTCTGTGTCTCTGTGTGAGCAACTCTCAGTGTCCTCCCCTGTCCTCAGCCATTGACTACTGACATCTTTGTTGATAGAATAAATTCCAGTTGGGAGCAAGGACCTTCAGTGTGAAAACACAGATTCTTGATCAAAGCATCAGAACCAGCCTCTACACCCCTGCCTAGAATCCCCCAGTGAGGGGCTGGGGGCGTGGCTCAGTGGTAGAGCCCCTGCCTAGAATCCCCCAGTGAGGGGCTGGGGGCGTGGCTCAGTGGTAGAGCCCCTGCCTAGCGTGTTTGAAAGTTTAGCTTTCATCTCCAGTACAAGAAATTGTATAAAAGAGTTTCACGTAGCCTAGACTAGAGAGTAAAGGTTAACTTGAAGCATAAAGGCAGTGTCACAACCAGAGTGGTTTTTTTCCTTTACAGTGAATAAGACAAGACATTTGGGGCTTCCTGCCACTTAGTGTTGGTAACAGCTCCCAGCTCTTAGTTGTGTACACACACATGCACCATGCAAAATCCAGCCCTGTGGTTCTGTCCCTTTGTAAGAAGTGAAACAGAGACCAGTGAGTGATTTCTGTTCTGTATGATTTTGTTGTTGTTGTTTCTTTTTAATAATCACAGCTGAGCACCAAGAGGTGTATTGTTGGTTTTTTTTTTTAACCATAGTAAAAGGCTTTTATTTTCTAATCTTGTAAATTTTGCAGTATGTCAGTTAGGAAAGGGATGAAATAAATGAGGCCAGCCTAACTGAACGTTGCTTACAGCATCAGGAAACACTGTTCTGTCAGAAGTGGGTGCTGCTGCTCCATTTACCATCAGTAGCTTCAGAAGCAGCAAGTGGCTTGAGAGAAATACCGTGGCCTTGATTTGCCTCCCCCTCCCTCCCTCCCTTCCTGTTTTCTCCTCCCCTTCCCTGCATGCTCTGCCCCTCCCAGGGGTTTTTTTGAGGAAAGGTCTTATGTAGACCAAAGTTACCTGTTATTAAGTCTGGCCCTGCGTGCCGACCCTCCTGCCAGCATCCCACACGTGCTAGGGACAGGCTTGCAGGGACAGGCTTGCAGGGACAAGCCTCCACACTGGCTCCCCAGTCTCCCCTTCACTGACCTAGAGCCTAGGTCTGCTGTTAAGGGTGGCCGTGCGCTCTGATCCTCCTGCCTCCGCCCCCTAAGTACTTGGATTTCGAGGGTTTGGCACCATGTCCAGTTTTGCTTGCTGTACAGGGCTTGAGCAAACACTAACTAAGCTACACCCTCTCCCCTCCCTCTCGCTCTGTAGCTCAGACTGGCCTTGAACTTGTGATCTTGCCTCAGCCTCCCGAGTATTAGAACTATAGACCCATTCCCCCTGTCCCCCAAACCTGGCTTTCACACCCCGCTCCACCCCCAGCAGCCTTTGTGTTCTATCTGATTGGCCAAAGCCGTATCATGGTCCAACTGCTGGCAGAGGGGTGGGGCTTGCTTTTTCGTGGCTCAGAACTCCGTGGTCAGCTCTGGTGGCCGTTTGTTCCTTCATCTGCAGCATCTCCACTTATTTTCTTTTTTTTGCATCTCCACTTATTTTCTTGAGCTACTCTTAAGCATGCCCGCTGTATGTTTGAGGGCGCGAGTATATGCAGCCTTCCTGACGCGGTTTGTGGTCTGTGGGTTCTGGGCCCCATGGCAGCTGTATGCTTGTAGGTATATTTATCGTTTCTTTCTTCTTCCTCTTACTATTATTATTGCCGTTATTGGGACAGACTCTTACCCTCCAGCCAGTGCTAAGATTGCAGTTAGGAACCACCCCACCTGGGTTATTTAGTTCATTAAGACATGGCTGCACTAAGTAGCCTAGATGGAACTCAAGTGTTTAATCTCCCTGCCTCGGGTCCCTAGTGGAGCACACTGTAGGGCTGCTTGGAAAAGTGCCTTTCCAGGGGACGGTTGTCCCAGGTCAGACAGTCACTGTGGGTTTTAGATAGCTAGTGAATTCTCTCATAAATTACATTTACTTGTTTGTTTAGTGTGCGTGCGTGTGCGTGTGCGTGCGTGCGTGCATGTGTGTGTGTTGTCACGTATATGTGGAGGCTGGAGAACAACTTTCAGGAGTCGATCTCTCCTTCTACTGTGCGGGTTCCAGGGAAGGACGTCAGGTCCTCAGGCTCCTTTACCTGCTGAGCCGTCCTAGCTGTGCTGCTCCCGTGAGGTCTCACACAGAGTCCTGCAGAGGAACACAGCCCTTTGCACTTCTCCAGAGAGAATTGTCTCTGGGAGGCTGAGACAAGCAGCCGGTCCACAGCTGCCCAGAGAGACACTCCCCTGCCTTAGCTTGTGTGGCTGCCGCCTTCCCCAGCTCCCTACCAGGTGCCAAGGGTCTCAGAATCTTCCATGGTGGAGCCCATGTCTTGCCTCCTGCTTTCTCCCAGTTCTGTGGTGGCCCTGCCATCCCCTGGAGCGAGAGAACGTGCACATTATCTTGTGGCCTGAATTTTATATAGGAATGCAGTTACCAACTGTTACTGTAAGACTGGGGGCTGCTGTCCCCACTGGGGTGAGGAACAGAAGGCAGGTAGGAATGAGGGAAACCTCTGTCACAGTGTGGAAGGGTCACTGGGCTGAGCAGGTGTGCCCTTCCCTTTCTACTGCTGGTGTCCCCAAGAGAGGGGCTAGTATGGGATCTGAAAACTGGGTTCCTCTGCATCAGGAGAAGCTGGGGTGATGCTCCCAGTGTCTGCAGACGGGCCAGGCTTACAGCGTGCAGCCTCTGTAGCTCCTCCTGCCGACAGAGCCTGGTAAGGCACCCAAGCTGTCTCCACAGAGCCGCCCCAGCCTGTGGGTGTAGGCAGGGAGGCACTAGGGACCTGAATACTTGACGCTGCTGTGCTCCATCTTTGGATTTGATCTCGTTTCTGGTCCTGTAACTCTCCTGGCCTTTGAGCTGCCTCAACCGTGCATGTCCATAGGGCACTTGAGTGCTGTGCCTCTCACTGAGACACCTCTGCTGGGACAGTCCCTTAGGGCACGTGGTCCTCTGCACTGCCTGATTTTAAGTGGAAATTCGTCTGGACTGCGTGCGGCCTGGTGATCCCACTACTCAGAAGTGAAATCGGATGTCTGGGGACAACCCCACATCATGCAAACAGCCCCGTTAAACTCAGCAGACCATAACAAGACACAGAATCAGGAGAGCTTGTTGGGAAGAAAAAGGGGTCCCCAGGGAGTCAGAGAGGGTCAAGGAAGGGTGGGCGAATATGATGAAAATAGATTGCATACACGTGTGGATATTGTCTGAGAACAATTGAAAACAATCTGTCATGGCAGCCATTGTCTAAAGTCAGAGTAAGGCGGAGAGCAGTGAGGATACCCAGGCCTTCCCAGCCTCCACAGGACACCCACACATGGCACACATGTCCACACACCCATGCGCAGCCGCCATACACAGCAGACATAACAAAGGGCAGGTCTGTTGACTTCCCCCTCTTGCCCACTCCTAGGTGGTGTCATCTAGCTATGGCCTTCATTCCTTACACTGTCTTCTACCTAGGTCCTTCTGGTCACCTCCTCTTTCATGTCCCCATCTGAGAGCCGAAGTGGCTCGAATCCCAACCGTGTTCGAATTTTTGGACCTGACAAGTTAGTCCGGGCAGCAGCGGAGAAGCGCTGGGACCGAGTTAAAATCGTGTGCAGCCAGCCATACAGCAAGGTACCTGGTGTGGAAGCTGAGGCATGCCCAGGGCAAGTGGGGGTCTGAGGGGAGTGTCAGGGTGAGTCGAGGCCGTCGGGCTCTGTTAATGTCATACATAATATCACTGTTATTATGGTACTGGGGCCAGGAACTCAGGCATCCAGATGGTAGAGGAGCAAAGAGCCCTGGGTAGTGTATATTCCAGAAGTGTTCCAGACAGAGACTGGGCATGCAAGAGTGGACTTGCTGCCTGCCATTGGCAGTGAGGGTCAAAGAGCAGTGCGGGTTGAGGGGTGAGCCCTGACTTTGGTCCACAGTCAGGGCTCAGTGAGGTTTAATGACAGCATCACCGCCATGCTCACTGGGCACCAGCTTCAACCAGAAAGGGCTTCCCTAAGTGAAGGGGCATGAGAGCCTAGCTCTGTCCTACGCAGACACCCTCACGCCCTCCCCTGTGTTCCAGGACTCACCCTACGGCCTGAGTTTTGTGAAGTTTCACAGCCCCCCAGACAAAGATGAGGCGGAGGCTCCATCTCAGGTAAGTTGTGCCTGTTACCCGCCAGAGCCTCTCCCTGCCTCTCCACCCCTGCCTCTCCACCCCTGCCTGCCAGCAGCCTTGCCAAACACTGACCTTGCGGGACCTTAGAAGGTGACAGTGACCAAGCTCGGCCAGTTCCGTGTGAAAGAGGAGGATGACAGTGCCAACTCCCTGAGGCCAGGGGCGCTCTTCTTCAATCGGATCAACAAGGCGTCTTCAGGTGCACGAGGGACGCGAGGCACTGGGGATGGCGTTACTCACTTAGCGTAGAGCCTTGGGTTCAGCTCCCAGGCCCAATCCTGAAATCTCAGCACCGGGGAGATGAGGCAGGAGGATCAGACATGTAAGGTTCTCCATGGGTAGGGAGAAAATCTGAGTTTAGCCTAGGCTGTGGGATGCCTTCCTCGTCTCAAAAGCAAACCTGAGAGCCGAGGCACGGCCAGGTCTCTGATCTGGGGAGGAGGCTGTGCAGGAAGGAGGGCTAGGCCTGGGTGGCTGAGTCAGGGCACAGTCTAGACTCCTGGGTCACTTCTGCATGCAGAGTGACTTGGTACCTGGTAGATGGGAGCTGAGGTGACTGTGGCCCTGCCCTCTGACCCAGTCCAATGTGTCCTTCCATAGCCTCTGCAAGTGACCCGGCAGGACCCAGCTATGCAGCGGCTACACTGCAGGCCTCTAGTGCGGCCTCCTCAGCCTCTCCAGTCCCCAAGGTTGGGGGCAGCTCTTCCAAGGTGAGAGCGTCAGACCTTGGGGCAGTGGAGAATGAGGAAAGCCAGAAGCCAACCCATCCCTACCTCCTCAGCTTCAGGAGCCTCCCAAAGGGAAGAGGAAACTGGACTTGGGTCTAGAAGATAAGAAGCCTTCTCCTCCGAGCAAACCCTCAGCAGGGCCACCCGCCCCCAAGAAACCCAAGTGTAAGCAAGCTGGGTTCCTTGATTCTGTAGTGACCCGGGCTTGTGTGTCATAAGGGAAGGGCTCTGGTCTTGAACCTGCCATCTAAGAAGGGGGCGGAAAGCCTGGTTCCCTGCGAGAGCTGGGGCGATCAGTACCAACTGAATTTCTGTTCTTTGGCTCCCCAGTGCCTGTTCCTAGCTGTACCCCAGCTGCAGCTCCAGCCTCTACCCCAGCACAGAAAGCTGTCCCAGGGAAGCCCCGGGGAGAAGGCACAGAGCCTAGGGGAGCTCGCGCTGGACCCCAGGAGCTTGGCAAGATCCTGCAGGGGGTGGTGGTGGTGCTCAGTGGCTTCCAGAACCCCTTCCGTTCAGAGCTCCGGGACAAGGCCCTGGAGCTGGGGGCCAAGTATCGGCCAGACTGGACCCCCGACAGCACACACCTCATGTAGGCCTCTGACCTACCACACGGTTCCCTGCGCTGCTCTGACCCCATGCCCTCTCTTGCTTCATCTGTCCCTGTCCTGCTACCCTTCCTTCCTCCCTGCTTCCTTGTGCCCCCCTGACCCCCACCTCTTTGCCCCCTTAGTTCTCTGCTTTCTGCCTCCCTCCTTAGCTCCATCTCTTTTCTGTCTCCCCCTCACCCTGTCTCATTTGTCCATCAGATCGTGTCTGACATTCCTGTTTTGCTCCCCCAGCTGTGCCTTTGCCAACACTCCCAAGTACAGCCAGGTGCTGGGCCTCGGAGGCCGTATTGTTCGTAAAGAGTGGGTGCTGGACTGTTACCGCATGCGGCGCCGGCTGCCCTCCCGGAGGTGAGGCCGCACGCACACACACCTGCCTCTCAGCCCGGGGCTCGCAATGAGGAGCCTGGGGCCTGGGGCCTGGGGCCTGGGGCCTGCTCCGCAAGCTCAGGTGGTTTCCAGCTACCGTCGCTGTTTGCAGAGACAGGGTCAGGGCCTGCAGGTGGGGTGTAACTTGCCTGCGTGAGTCACCAGATTTTGTAACGACATCTGCTTTGTGCAGAATTGAAAGGACACTGGGTTGTGTCTGTGCAGAGGTGGACAGGAGTCTCAGAACTGATCTTGAAGCATCCTTTGGGTGCCAGGCAGAGCTGTGACTGAGATGAGGACCCTGGTGTTGAACCTTGTGCTCACTTCAGTGAGGGTCAGAAGTGTTAGAACCCAGCTTCCAGGAGCTCAGGAGGGCTGCAGTGAGGGAGAGTCTTGCAGGATGAGAAGCATGTGTAGCAGACCAGCAGAGGGCATGCTGGGCTACAGAACCAGCAGGGACGGGCAGCTGTGCATCTCCTTGATGCAGTGGAAGGTGGAGGAACCATTGGCTGCCGACAGAGGGCGCTGTGGAGGACTCAGCTGGAGAAAGCCAGCTCCATCCAAGCGAGAGATCTGCCTTCCATAAGTAGGGCTAACCCTGGCATGGATTGGTCAGCTGACCTGGAAGAGGCAGGGACTCCACAGCGTGTTTGCATTCCTCGGCTCCCTGGAAGCTACTTGTCCAGCCTCAGTACTGGGATCATCCTGAACAGATGTGAGGAGGGCGTCAGGGGGCTCGTTTACTCCCTGAGGTGTGTAAGGATAGTTAGCTAGTGTGCCACGGTAGGGGCTCACACGCACATGTGCGCACGCGCATGTGCGCGCGCACACACACACACACACACAGTACCAAGAGTCAGAAATCTGAAGATGGTTGAGGATGGAGAGATGGCTCAGTGGTTAAGAGCATTGGTTGTTCTTTTAGAAGACCTGGGCTCAATATCCAGCACCCACATGGCTACTCTGAACCATCTGTAACTTCAGTCTCAGTGTCTGATGACTTCTGGCCATTGTAGGTACCAAGCACATACATGATGCATAGACACACATGATGCAGGAAAAAGATTCATACATGTAAAATAAAAAATCTTTAAATATGCATATGCACAAGGTGCTCATACAAAATGGTATTTACAAAAACTGCATTCTTTCCACAAATTTAAAAAAGATTTATTGTTCTTTAAATTATGTGTGTGTGTGTGTGTGTATGTGTGTGTGTCTGTCTGTCTGTCTGTCTATGTGGTGATTCGCATGTGTGTTCAAGTACATGAGGAGGACAATTGTGTCAAATCCCCTAGAGTTAGAGGCAGTTGTGAGCTATTCCCTGATGTGGGTCCTGGGAACCACATGTGGGTTTTCTCAACAGCACAAGCTCTTAGACATTGACCATCTCTCTAGCCTCACATATTTGTGTGTCTGAGAACTGAACCCAAGGCTTCCCACATGCTAAGCCACGCCCCCAGCCCCTCCCTAGGGGATTCTAGGCAGGGGCTCTACCACTGAGCCACGCCCCCAGCCCCTCACTGGAGGATTCTAGGCAGGGGCTCTACCACTGAGCCACGCCCCCAGCCCCTCACTGGAGGATTCTAGGCAGGGGCTCTACCACTGTACTACTATCCCTAGCCTTTTTGGTTTTGGTTTTGAGGAGGGAGGGTCTTACTAAATTGCTCAGGCTGGACTTCAGTTCACTCTGTTCCCAGGCAATCCTGCCTCTCAGCCTCTTGAATAGTTGAGATTATAGACCTGCCCACTAGGCCAGGGTCCTCTCAGATGTTTTGAATCATTCTGTGGTTTAAAACCAGCACTGCAAATACCATGTAAATCCTCACACCATGGTGTTTAGGGGATAATGGGCAGAAGAAGTCTGTGAATGTTGAATACCACACAGATCTGTGATTGGTTGAGTGTACAGATGCAGAGACCCCAGATTTGCATTTGAGAACTTTCCCTGTTGCTTGACATTCTCCTTTGATTCTCAGAGTAGACCACCTCCCATTGCTCTATGTCTTGTAAGTGGTGCAGACCTTCCCTGTGAGGGGAGAGCCTGGGCTGGCTGCACTGCCTGGCCTGGAGCTGGGAGGTGTCAGAGGGCAGCAGGAGTGGGATTCCTTCTCTATGCCCACCTCCCTTGGACTTCTTGGTTCTCTGTCTAAGGCCCAGTTCCTTCCCTAGGTACCTCATGGCAGGCCTTGGATCCAGCAGTGAGGACGAGGGGGACTCTCACAGTGAGAGCGGTGAAGATGAAGCTCCCAAGCTTCCCCGGAAGGTCTGATGCCCCTGCGGTGCCAGGAGGGAGTGCTGGGTGCCAACCAGGCTCTGCTGAGCTACCTCAGCCTCTCCCTTTTGCCCCCTGCTGGCTGACCACTGCCCCGACCTCACCCAGCCCTCCTTCCTCAGCGGCCTCAGCCCAAAGCCAAGACCCAGGCAGCAGGACCCAGCTCACCCTCAAGGCCACCAACCCCAGAAGAGACCAAAGCAGCATCACCACGACCCCAGGACAATAGTGACACTGATGGGGAACAGTCAGGTTAGAATCTGAGGGAGAGGTCTATACTCTATGTCTGAGGGAGGAAGGCTGGGGCCTGGACCCCTGGGTCTGAGGGAGGAGAACTGGGGCCTTGAGCCCTGGGTTTGGGGGCAGGGCTGGTGTGGATCTGAGGAGGGAGAGCTATGTGAAGGTGAAGGAGTGGAGGAGAGGGCCACTGTGTGTCCTGAAAACTGGATTGAGAGAGCAACTAAGGTTGAGTTCACAGGCCCCGGCTATACTCTTGGGTGCCATCCTGGGAGGGGAGTTACCAGATGTCCCCAGAAACAAGCCTGTTGACTGGGTTGCTACTGGCAGAAGGACGGGACAATGGGGCGGAAGATTCCGGGGACACCGAAGATGAACTGAGGAGGTAGGTAGGATTGAAGGGGTAGGTTGGCCTGACCTTGCTGTGGGGGTCTGCTCCCTGAGTGTTCACCCTCCACAACTCTTGATCATCCAGGGTGGCCAAGCAGAGGGAGCAAAGGCAGCCCCCAGCCCCAGAGGAGAATGGCGAGGACCCGTATGCAGGCTCCACAGATGAGAACACAGACAGCGAGGCTCCCTCAGAGGCTGACCTGCCAATTCCAGAGCTCCCAGGTTGGGCATCCTGACTCTGACATGTCCCCTCGATCCCCTGGGTCTCTGCTGTGTCATACACTACCTGCTTCCTTTCTTGTGACTCCCACTTCACGCCTGCTGGCAGCTTCCTGCTCTGGCAAGCTCCTGTGTGTGACCTTGCTCTGGTGACCTTCCCAGTGTGAACAACCTCATTTGCTGACCAGTGATTCAGGAGTCCCCATCTCACCCCTAAGCTCAGCTCTGTCCTCAGCCTGGCTGGCCCTGGACACCTGAGTGCTGGGCACATCGTATGTTTGCACCCATGACTCACAACGTTAAGCTAACTCTGTGTTTGCATGTGCTATCCAGCATGGTTCTTTCCTGTTCTGTCTTGTTGAGACAGGGTCTCAGGTAGCCCAGGCTAGTCTTAAGTCTGTGGCTTTCCTTCTGCCTCAGCCTCCCAGGTTCTTAGATTACACGTGTGCCGGCACACCCTGCCTCCCAGAGAGCTCCTCAGATATTAAAGCAGCAAGACGGGGGCTGTGGAAGGGTGTCTGAGCCTCCTGGGGTGGAGGAGACTCTGCTATGGTGGTTCTTGCCTATAATCCCAGTACTTGGGAGGTCAAGGCAGAAAGATCACAAGTTCAAGGGCAGTCTGGCTACTGAGTAAACCCTTTTTCAAAAAAGAATGGAGAGTGAGGAATGCAGGAGAGAAAAGAGCAGTCACAACCGGGCAGTGGGGGTCAGGATCACTGCAGGAGCCGTTTCTCAGGCTTGTAGGCAATGTCAGGAAAGTATTGTGAACCCCAAATGAGGGTGTGAATGGTGACCTGGGACATCGTATGCAAATGGGAAGAAAACAGCGCAGAGGCCAGTGTGAGAACCAGCTGAGGTGAAGTGGTGGCCGCCCTAGGCCTGTCTGGGCCAAGACCATAAGAGCCTGGCTGTGTGTTCCAGCTACTGCTCAGCACCAGGCAGAGGCAGGCAGGAGCTTCCTGGTGGCCTCGATGGGTGCTAGATGAGAATTTATTAGTCATGGCCCTCACCTCTGAGCATCTCATCCTGGCTAAGGTGCCGCTCTCTCCCTCTTCTTCTCAGTGCTCAGGAGCTTGGCCAGTGCCTCATGGTCTGCCTCTTCCCTCTCTCCTGCAGACTTCTTCCAGGGCAAGCACTTCTTCCTGTACGGCGAGTTCCCAGGGGATGAGAGGAGGAAGCTCATCCGATATGTGACAGCTTTCAATGGGTCAGTTGTGGGATGGGGTGGGTACAGTTGCAGGCTGGCAACGCGACAGAGGGTGTGGGCTGTGGGAGGATGACCTCAGTGCGCCCAGCAGCATGAACACAGCTGCAGCCCAGCCCAGCTCTGCCCACTGTGCTTGTAGCCCTGGAGGCTCCCCGCACAGAAGGGCAGGTCTCACAGGCAGCTGCAGGGGCAGAGGTCACACTGAAAGCCAGGCTCACAAACAAACAAACAAACACAACAAACCAGTCAAACAAACAAGCCAGAAAGAGGAAGAGTGGGAGACATGGCTGCTCTTCCAGAGGTCCTAAGTTCAGTTCCCAGCAACCACACGGTGGCTCAGGACCATCTATGAAGAAGTCTGATGCCCTATACTGGCATGTAGGTATACATTTAGACAGAAGTTTTAAAAAAATGTGGAATCAAATTTTTTTAAAAAGAAGAGACGGGCTGGAGAGACGACTCAGTGGTTAAGAGCACTGATGACTGCTCTTCCAGAGGTCCTGAGTTCAATTCCCAGCAACCACATGGTGGCTCACAACCATCTGTAATGAGATCCGATGCCCTCTTCTGGCCTGCAGGCGTACGTGCAGGCAGAACACTGTATATAATAAATCTTAAGAGGTGGGGGAGGCGGGGCATGGAGCAGTGGAGCGGGCTCTATTGGACAGTGTCCGTTGGACAGGCACTTCGTCACAGTTTGCCTCCTCAAGCACAGGCAGGGCTACTGAAGGATGGTCTTAATGCAATCTCAGCCTGAGAGCTAAAAAGGAGGTGCTCCAGCAGACAGTGCCCCCCACCCAGCATGTGGGCAGGCCGCTCACAGTCCCCCACCTCCTCCCTCCCTCCCATCAGTGAGCTCGAGGACTACATGAGCGAACGGGTCCAGTTTGTCATCACGGCCCAGGAGTGGGATCCCAACTTTGAGGAGGTGAGCCCTGGAGGGGCAGAGGTGGAGAACCCCAACAAACTTCGGCATTCCCTCTGTCCTCTGATTACATTCCCAAGTGGACCCCTGTCCCCTAGGCCCTGATGGAAAATCCTTCCCTGGCCTTCGTCCGGCCCCGCTGGATCTACAGTTGTAATGAGAAGCAGAAGTTACTCCCCCACCAGCTCTATGGGGTGGTGCCCCAGGCCTGAATGTACACCTGTGTGCATGCATACACATGTGCACATGTATGCACAGGCCTGGGTGCACATGTGTGCACACAGATGAGTTTAATAAAGGAGACTTTGTTTGAAGCAGTTGTTTCTCTCTTAGGAGACTCTGGGTTCTGCTGGGTTCTGCTTGCCCTCTGTGCTGCCCCATTATCCCCCCCACCCCCCACCCCCAGGCTCTGTAGCTCTGTACTGACTGGAGCCAGGGAGTTGGAACTGTGCCACTCAACACTGTCCCCCAAATAGATCTGATCGATCATGTCACATGTCTGGTCAGTGAGCGGAGGCATCAATGCTTATCATATGCACCAGACTAACCAGGTTCCTTCCCAGGTGTCACTAGCATCGCCAGCACAGTTTACATCCAACTGATGGGGGCAAGGGAGGATGTTCTTAGGAAGTTGCCCAAATCCTGGAGCCCCAAGTCTGAGCTGGGGATGGAACAGAGCTGTTCGGGATCAAAGCAGATGGGGTGGAGGGTGGGGCAGAAGCCATGTGGTGGGAATCCGGAAGCTGCTCACAGCAGGGGCTCTGGGGCAGGGGTGACTGGGACGTGAGCTCAGTCCTCAGGTGCGGCCCATTTAATAGAAAGGAGTGAAGGCAGACAGGCCCGCATGAGCTGCAGTGAGAGACCGTATCCACCCCCTTCCTCATGAAAAGCTGGAATAGGGAGGAGAGAGGGATGCAGGCCATGTCCAGGTCCCCAGTCCCAGTCACACATTTCAGAACACTCCATCTCTGGGGAAGTTCTTTGGAGCTCTTTGAACTCCAGGCTGAGGTTTTGACTTTGTTCTGGGGTGGGACCAGAAGGGGCTTTAGACAGGGCAGAGGTCAGGGTCGGACGTGGCCCTCAGGTAACCTCTTGGATGTTTCCTAACTTTAACCAGCCAAGGGTTACGGAACTCCACCCCAACCCCCGCCCGGGACTGTCTCATGACCGACTGTTCACTGTTCTGGGCTTTGTGCACTCAGTCATTGGGTCAGTGACTCTTCCTTTCCACTGCCCTGACCTTTCCCCTGTCTCTCTCCCCATACTGCAGCCAGATACCACAAACTTGGTCCAGACAGAATGTTCTGTCCGATGTTCTCCAGCAGGTCTGGTCGGCTTGAGATCTGGATGGGTACTAGGACTGGTGTGACAGGAGCTGGTCTTCCTGAGGTTCCAGGGATCAGTCTGCTGCTTTTCCAGCCTCTAGGGGCTGCCCACAGTCCCTCCATTTAAAGGCAGCTGTGGCTGGCTGCATCCGTGCACATTACACTGCTGTGCCACGTGGGGCAGTGCACGCCTGTCATCAAGGAGATGATGTCATACTTGGGGGATAAAAACAAGAGAACCCGGAGTTTAAGTTTGGATGGGGCTGCCCTGTAGGGTTGTGATAACATCCTTGGCTATATAGCAAGTTCAAGGGCAGCTTGGATGACAATGAGACTCTCAGTGAACTTAAAAAGACCCCTGTGATGTGATCCCCACTGGGGCTAATATTTTTTTGTGACAGTACTGGGAATTTAACCCAAGCCTTTAGCACATGCAACCATGCCACCTCTGAGCTGAGTCCCCAGCCCTGCACTGGTCTATGTAATGACCACTGATCCCAAATCTTTGATTCCTCCCACCTCCTCCCTCACCACATGCCCTGGACCATGAAATGACTGTCCTTAGCCACTGTTCTGTGCACCACGCTCCCCATCTGTGAGACGCTGGTTGCTGAGGGAAGACATCCCTGGTTTCATGGAGTTGTGCTTGGCACGGGGAGTAGCTATGCAGTGCAGTTATGGGGCAGTGGCAGCTCGGTGTGGCACCTTGAACAGAGCAGAATGACAGTGGGGCAGGATGGGCTCGTTTACATAGGGTTATAGGGAAAGGCCTCTCAAAGGAGTTGTAGCCCCTGCAGGGACCTGGGACCAGGCACAGGAGCACCTGGGAGAGCCATTGTAGGCAGAGGGTGGGTAGGAAGTAGAGCATTGGGCTGTCTAGTGACCCACTTCATTCACTCAGTCACTGTCCTGTTGGTTGTGGGTAAATCCTCTCAGTCTCATTTCCCCATCTGTACGAGGTAAGGTGGACCAGACCAACACCTTTGGTTTCTTTGTTTTGGGATCTGTTGACGTGGGCAATCAGTGCTATGCAGATTAACCCTGACGTGGCAGCTTGTGGTCCTCCATACCCACTCCCGTGTTCTAGGTTCTCTGAATGACAGACAGACACACGCACACACTCACACGCACAACCTTATATTTAATGTGCCTTAATCAGCTCGAGGGCTGGGCCACTCCAAACCTCCACGTGGCTGACACACTCCCCTCCAATATTGCTGAATTATTACTTCTAAAGCCTACATTCCCTCCTACTGGGCCATGGTCCCATACTCTTATGTGTTGGCAATCTCTCTGTCCTACACTTCTCAGACCCGGTCTTTATCCTTTACTGGTATGGCGGTTCTAAGTCCTCCTTCTTCTCTCAGTCCCCTTTCCTGTGAATCCTAAGGCCTGCTTCTGTCTCTCTGCCCAGCCACTAGCAATTTTATTTACCAATCAGAACCAACTGGGGACAGGAACCCTCAGTGTCTTACAGTCGGATTTTCATGCAACTTTGAGAACCCAATTTAACATAATACAAACATTAGACCAAATTCACAACAGGCCGTCTCAGCCCAGGGGGGTCTCAAACTCCTCTGTAGCAGAGGGTGACTTTGAACTCCTGATTCTCCTTTCTGCACCTCATGAATACTGGCATGAAATATTTGCTACTGTGCCTCACTTGAGTTTGCTTTTGGGCAACCATCTTTGCTGCGGGAGTTTTGGAAGGAGGCTTTAGCAGGGCAGGTAAGCATAGACAAGAGACCACAGGGAGGGGCCTGACCCCTTTCCTCCAAGGCCTTCCCCATCAGCTTTCAGCACAGCAGCCTGCTCTCTTCCTCTGCCACTTCCAGAACATTCAGATCTCAGCTCCACCATCATCTCAAGACCTTTCCCCACCTCTTCAACTATCAAGGTGCACAAGCTAACATGCTCCTCTGGTGGGTCTCACTGGTGTAACTTTATACCCACTCTCTTTGTTCATGACTTGTTCCTTTTTAGTTTCAAATAATACACTCTCTGGTCTCTAAGAAATTACATTTTGGAATTTTACTCTTTAGATTTGTGTCTTCACCCAGGTCTAGATGCATTTAGCCGGCAGACTGTAGGCTTCAGGGCCTACAGAGTGGACAGTGATGGACAGTAGTGAACAATGGTGGACAGTAGTGGACAGTGGTGGACAGCAGTAATGGACAGTGGTAGACAGTAGTGGACAGTAGTGGACAGTAGTGGACAGTGCTGGTGGGCATGGACAGATGGTGGACAGTGGTGACACTGACAACAGGTAGTGTGGACAGGACAACAGTAGTGGACAGTGGCGATCAACGGACACAGTGGACAACAGTAGTGGACAGGGGCGAAAAACGGTAGTGGGCAGTGGAAAACAGTAGGGGAGATTTGTGGGCATAGTGGACAATGGTGGACGACAGTAATGGACACTGGTGGACAGTAGTGGACAGTGGTGGACAATGTTAATGGACAGTGGTGGACAATGTTAATGGACAGTGGTGGACAACATTAATGGACAGTGGTGGACAACAGTAGTAGACAGTAGTGGACAACAGTAATGGACAGTGGTGGACAGTGGTAGACAATAGTGGACAGTGGTGGACAGAGTGGACACTGGTGGACAGAGGTGGACAGTAGTGGACAGTAGTGGACAATGTTAATGGACAGTGGTGGACAATGTTAATGGAGTGGACAATAGTGGACAGTGGTAGACAGTGGTGGACAACAGTAGTGGACAGTGGTGGACAGTGATGGACAGTGGTGGACAGTGGTGGACAATGGCGGACGACAGTAGTAGACAGTGGTGGACAGTAGTGGACAGTAGTGGACAATGTTAATGGACAGTGGTGGACAACAGTAGTGGACAGTGGTGGACAACAGTAGTGGACAGTGGTGGACAACAGTAGTGGACAGTGGTGGGCAGCAGTAATGGACAGTCGTGGACAGTGATGGACAATGGTGGACAGTAGTGAACAGTGGTGGACCAGGCCTGGGCTACACAGTGAGATATTATCTTTGGAAAAATAAAAATAGAACTTAGGGGCTAGAGAGTTGACTCAGAGAATAAAGAGCACCGGTGGCTCTTGCAGAGACCCAGGTTCACATGGTGGCTCACAACCAGCCCTGCAGGATCCGATTCCCTCTTCTGATGGCGGAAGATGTGCACATGCATGGTGCATAGACATATGCAGGCAAAACACCCATGTACATAACATAGTAAACTCTAAACTGAAAAAAGGTGGGACTTCTAGCCAAATGTGGTGTTTAATCCCGGTACTCAGAAGGCAGAGGCAGATGATCTAATGGATCTCTATGAGTCCAAGGACAGCCAGGACGACACAGAGAAACCCTGTTTTGAAAAACCAAAACGAAAGAAATCTTGAGACGTAGGCACCAGTGAGAAGCTCAGTGGGTACAGCACTTGCTGTGTAAGCCCGATGACCTGACTTCGATTCCCAGAAGCCGCATAGGGGTACAAGTGGAGAACTGACTATACGAAGTTGTCTTCCGCCCTCCACATACATAATGTGGCACACCCTCCATCATGCATACACACACGATAATAAACTAAACTTAGCCGGGCACGGTGGCGGGCATCTTTAATCCCAGCAGGCAGATCTCTGAATTGTAGGCCAGCTTGGTCTACATACATAGGCAAGCCAGAGCTACATAGTGAGACCCTGTCTCAAAAATAAAAGAGAGAGAGAGAGAGAGAGAGAGAGAGAGAGAGAGAGAGAGAGAGAGAGAGAGAGAGCCTAGGTTGTCTACATAACTCATTTTAGACCAGCCTCGGGATAACTGTCTCAAAAAACAAACAAAACAGTTTTTGCTTCCTGATCCAGGAAGTGTCTGAGCAGGCCATGCTATCATCTTTAATTTTTAAGAGTTTATTTTTATGTACATGAATACAGTGTAGCTGTTTTCAGACAAGCCAGAAGAGGGCATCGAATTCCATTACAGGTAGATGGTTGTGAGCCACCATGTGGTTTCGGGGAATTGAACCCAGGACCTCTGGAAGAGCAGTCAGTGCTGTTAACCACTGAGCCATCTCTCCAGCACCCATGCTTTAATGTCTTTAATGTTCCCACTGCCATGGACCTAACCCCTGCCCGCCTCAGCCATCATACTTCCTACATCACAATGGATTCCAGGAACCCTAGCTAAGAAAACCTCTCATTTCATCTCTTAAGATAACAACCCCCCGCCTCCCCCACACCGGTGTCAGCGAGATGGCTCGGTGGGTCAAGGCACTTGCTGCCAAGCCTGACAACCTGAGTCTGTTCGATCCCTGGGCCCCTCCTGGTGGAGAAAGACAACTGATTCTTGTAAGTTGTCTGGTTCCTTTCTTACAGGAAAATGTTGCCATTCCAGGTGACAGGCAGGAATCGGCACATGTGTGACAAGCCCAGGACTGTGATCTTCTGAGATCATAGATGTCACCATGTCTAGACAGGCGCTTGCCAAGCCTCTTAGACTTGTTCTTGCAAACAGACCTGGCATGTGTGTTGATAGTATAATTTATTTGTAGACAAAGCTTCACACGATAGCCCTGCCTGGCCTGGAACTTTCTGTGCAGACCAGACTGGCCTTGAACTTTTGCAGTCCTCCATCCTCTGCCTCCTGAGTGCTGGAACTACAGGTGCGTGCTACCACTCCCTGCCTGGTTTTGTCATTTATCACATTTATTTAGTGTGTGTAGGGGGTATACCTGTTATACGTACTCCCTGCTCTCGGGAGGCAGAAGCAAGCAGGTGTCTGTGAAACTGAGGCAGCCTGGTCTACACAGTGAATTCCAAAGCTACGTAGTGAAACCCTGTCTTAAAAAAAGAAAAGATGGGGCTGGAGAGATGGCTCAGTGGTTAAGAGCACTGACTGCTCTTCCAGAGGACCTGAGTTCAATTCCCAGCAACCACATGGTGGCTCACACCCATCTGTATTGAGATCTGATGCCCTCTTCTGGACTGTGTCTGCATGCAGGCAGAAAGCTACAGTGTATGTATACATAAATAAATTTAAAAAAAAAAAAAAAAAAAAAGATGAACAGATAGCCAAAGGGGAAGGGGTGTGTTCACTGGGGCTTAACAGATGGCTGTGATTAAGAGCACTTGTTGCTTGGGCAGAGGGGCTGGGCTCTGATCCTAGGACACACATAGAGGCTCACAACTATCCCTACATTTCCAGGGGATCTGACAGGCACCAGGCACAAATATGGTGCATATCCTAAATGCAGAGAAAACACTCAGATACACATAAATCAAAGAAGGAAAGAAATAAATCCAAAGTGTATGTACCTGGATATGTAATGCTTGGCTAGCATGCACAAATCCCTCAGAACCATGAACGTTCAAGGATAGCCCGGAGACAGGAGACCCTGTCACAAAGCAAACATCCCACAAACTCAAAAGTGCCTTCAGAGAAGGCACCCGAGTCCCCAGGAACCACAAACCTCATCCAAGGTTCCCAAGAGATTCAGAGACACTCGAGTCTTGAGCTCGCCAGTATGTGTGCCCTCTGTTCTGCCCCTGTCACCTCCTGTGGCCACCTTCTGTGCTCACAGCTCCATGTACACACAACACTGGCCTCTTTCCTATGGCCACCCATTCCTCTCTGTTCACCGGCCCCTGGCGGTAGGCATGTGATGGGCTGCTCCCAGTGTGGCCACCCCACAGTGCTGTGGTGGACATCCCTCATGCCTTTGTCACTGGCTTCAGTGTGCAGGGTAAAACTGCATCAAGTAAGGCTGTGCTGCAAACGCCAGATGGCCAAGGCAGAGGCACCGAGTTAAACTTTCATGTGCCTCACCACCAAAGACGGCAGCCGACTCTTTACCTTTGCCGTGTGTGTGTGTGTGTGTGTGTGTGTGTGTGTGTGTGTGTGTGTCTGTCTGTCAGAGAGGGGGGCAGTGGGGGGGAGAGAACAGGCCCAGCCAGTGTCACCACAACCCCCACAACTCCAGGCCCAAGGTTTGACCCCAGCACCAATCAGATGCCACCTACCTCTGGCCATGAACAGAAGTCCTCAACCTTCTAAATCAGATTCCAGTAGAGCCAATAATCCCAAGCCACCCCGGGTACATAACTAGAACATAGGATTTGGAAGGCTGCCAGGAGAAGACAAGGTCCAGGCCAGCTTGGGCTACATGTATCAAGACCCTGCCATTCTCCCGGTTAGAGGGAAGTCCACACATACAGCAGGGCTTAGAAATTCCAGGTCTTTATTGACAGGAGATGGAGGCAGAGAGGGCAGGTGAGCTCACTCCCTCTCTCCCTGGCCCTCCGGCTGGTGGTGGCTGCGTTGATGAACCAGCAGGAGGCGTCTCTGGCCAAAGGCCTGGTTGCAGCTGGAGCATCGGTGGCGGCCAGTGGTCTGGCTGCTGGGCGCAGTTGGGGGATCGTGGCACAGGCGGTGGGCCGCCAGTTTGGAGGGAAACGAGAACGCTTTGGGGCAGTGCGGGCAAGGGTAGGGGCGGGCGTCGGTGGCGTGGTGCGTGTGGCGGTGGGCCGCCAACTTGGACGGGTAGCAGAAGGACTTGGGGCAATCGGGACACGGGTAGGGACGGGCGGGCGCGTGGGTCCAGAGATGCGCCGCTAGCTTGGAGCGGTGGCCGAAGGCCTTGGGGCAGTGTGGGCAGGAGTGTGGGCGAGCTCCGCTATGCGTGAGGCGGTGCGCAGCCAGCTTGGAGGGGTAGGAGAAGGCCTTGGGACAATCGGGGCACGGGTGTGGGCGGGTGCCGCCGTGCGCTAGCCGGTGTGTGGCCAGCTTGGATGGGTACGAGAAGGCCTTCGGGCAGTCTGGGCAGCGGTGTGGGCGCTGGGGAGGGGGCCTCCGGCGGGGCCCGGAGGGCACACTCCCAGATACAGCGGGCTGGCTGGGCCTCGGCAGGTCCTGGTGGGACACTGGGGGACAGGAGAACTGGTGGGCTTCTAGAAACAGACACACTTTGTGTACAGGTCAGGCTCCCCCTCCCTTCAACACTGTCTAAAGCAGGGCCTCACTATGTAACCTTGGCTGGCCTGGAACATTCTCTGTAGGCCCCAAACTCACAGGGATTGCCCCTGCCTCTACCTCCTGAGTGCTAGGACTAAAGGCGTGCGCCACCACGCCGGGCCCTGCCATCTCTTAATACTAGAGGGGTATCTCAAAGTGTCTGAGAAGGCACATGTCACACTGGTGTCCCATTAAGGGACATTTCTGCTTACCCTCTGACCCCACGTTCTATGAGCGCCTCACAGAGTTGCCAAGCCAGTCCCGAAAGCTTCTAAAGTGTCCATTTCCAGCACTACCCATAACCCCCCACAATCTGCTGAGAGTGGTGGTTGTGGTGGCCCCAAATGATCATAAGGTTGGTTTTCCTCCGTGGTCGTCCTGGGGAATGATCCCTGAGAACCTGGGCTGCTCTCACCTTTGGTCTCCGGGTCCTGAGAAGTGGGACTAGGTTCTGAGACCCTGGCCTCGGACTTCACGCTTCCACCCAGCATCTTGCTGGCAAAGGAACCAAGGGGCAGCAGGGCAAGGGGCGAGGATGGCGCCAGAGGTTAACACGTTCATGGAGACAGGGGTGGAGGCCTAAAATCAAAAGATCAATCACACACTAGGAGGGGAATATGAAAATAAACCCAAGAATTAACCTTTTCATTGGGTGGGGCTATCTCAGAGTGGGCGGGGCCGCTAAATCTGGGGTGGGCGGGGCTATACAAAAAGATCACAGTGGCCTGGCCACCCAAGCCCAGGAGCCGGTCTTTGAGCGCAGTGGGCGTGCCCTTGGCCTCACCGTCCCAGAAATGCTTTGGGTACAGTGAGTGGGAGGGATTCTAGTAGAAACGGAGGCTTACCCTCTCTTTAGTCTCAGCCTACTGATGCTGTGCCCATCCTGTCCTTCTGGTCGCTAAATCGCATCTCTGGCATAGAATTGGGGAGCTCGGAGGATTAGGGAAACCTGGAGAAAAAGACGAAAGGAAGGTGTGGTGTATAGAACGATCTAGAGATCCAGAATGGACTTTCACTGAAGGGAGTCCGAAATGTCTGGCATCGCATGCACTCCTCAAAAACCAGGGCACCGGGACCCATATCTACCCTTCACGGTGGGATCCTGGCGTCCAGCCCCCAAGCCATCTCCAGGAGACCAGGACCCAGCCCTTCTCACCTGCAGGGCGGTCCCTCCCGGGGGTGGGGCTCCGGAACCCTCCCGTCTCAATTAAGCCTCAGGAGCTACCTTGTAGCCCTCGGACCTGCACCTCCCAGCGGGCGCTGGGACGCCGCTGGAGGAGAGAAGAGCGGGAAGGAGCTTGCCGAGCCTTGGGGCCCAGCTTCACTTCCATCCCCTCCTCCCATCCGGGGCTGGAGGGGGCGTCGGCACGCATGCGCACTCTCGGCCAGCAAGAGGCTGCAAAGGGGGAAGATGTGGAAGGAGGGGGTGGCAGAAGCACCCAGCTGGCACGTTAATGAGCAAGCGCGAAGCTTCCGGCCTAAGGACCCTAGGAAAGTGCACATCTGGAAGGATGTGGTCAACAGGAGTGTGTGCACATCCCTCCTTTTTTCTTCTTCTTCCTGTGATAGGGTCTCAAGAAGCCCAGACTAGCATCAAACTCCCTACATAGCAGAGAATGGCCTTGAACTGGTGATCCTCACGCCTTCACCTCCCAAGTGCTGTGCTGAGACAGACTGCACAGCCCCATCCCTTGCCCCTCCCCCGCATTCCCATTCCCGCCTTTTTAAAATGTCTGTTGCTATTTTCTTTCAAACGTTAATTACCTTTATTTATTTGTCATTTGTGGATGTATTTGAGTGTGGGTCAGAGGACAACTTGTGGACTCTTGTGGACTCAGTTCTCACGGTCCACCATGTGGGTTCCAGGGATCGAACTCAAACCTTCAGGCTTGGTTGCAGCTGCCTTTTAACTACTGAGGTGTCTCTTTGGCCCTGTGTTGAGAATTCCATGTATGGTCTGAGTTCAGCCTTTGGGAGCAGTTCAAACAGCTCCAGTCGATTTGATTCTGTTCCTCCAAGCATTTACAGAAAGTCTGGCTATTTCTTCAAGAAAGGGCAAGGGGCAATACTCGGTGATACCCAAAGGCATTTGCATAGTTCTTTAACCACCCTTCACCGACATCCACCACTTGGTGGCCAGAGCCTGAGACCACACCTAGCACCTGTGCTACCTGCCACTCCTCCCTAGGAGTGCCAGGCCAAGGGTGACACTGAGTGCTTGGCCTACTTCCAGGCAGTGACTGTGCAATTTCCTGCCCAGCACTGGTATGACTGTGAAATGCTCATAAAAGTCCTCCTCACTCAGGCGGATAATCCACAAAGTCTGGCCAGCCCTGGGAGCCGCAGGAGTTATTTGGTGGGGCCGAGTAACTGGTTTGCACCGGACTCTGCCACTTTCTAGTCTTCTGAGCATGAATAAGTCACTTCACAGTTCCGGGTCAGCTCGGTGTCTTCACGTATATTAAACAATCAATGGAAACTGCTTACAAATTGCTAGTGTTCCCACAGTGTTGTCGTTTTTTTGTTTTTGTTTTTGTTTTGTTTTGTTTTGTTTTGTTTTGAGGCAGGGTCTTCCTACATAGCTCTGGTTGTCCTGGAACTCGCTCTGTAGGCTGGCTTCAAATACACAGAGATCTGCCTGCCTCTGCCCCTCCAGTGCTTGAATCAGAGGTGTGCACCACCAAGCCCTGCCCCAGTTACTGCCGTTAAGCACTGAGCTCTCTCTCCAGACCCTTGACCACGATTTAAAAAATTACACTGAATGTGGTGGCCCACGCCTTTAATCCAGCACTCAGGAGGTAGAGTTCGAACTCAGATCTCTGAGTTTGAGGCCAGCCTGGTCTACAGAGGGAGTTCCAGGATAGCCAGGGCTACACAGAGAAACCCTGACTTAGAATATATATATATATATATGTGTGTGTGTGTGTGTGTGTGTATGTATATATGTATATATATAGTATATATACATATACATTGATATTTATATTTATATGTGCATCTGTGGTATCCATATTTAGAGGTGAGAGGGCAACTTATGGGAGTTACCTCTTCCCATTGGTGAGTCCTAGGGATTGACCAAGTACTCAGACTTGGAGGCAAGCCTTACTCACTGAGGCACCTTGCAGCTCAATATTTTCTTTTTTACCAGGCATTAAATTAAGCCCAGTGGGGTTAAATTGTCTTGGGAAGAGCAGGTGAGTTGTTTCCCTTTTAAAGAAGGGAAGGACCATGCTGTATACAGAGGATGTCCCCACCAAGTGTTCCCTTCCCCAGAGTCTGGCTGGCCTTCTGCTTCTTGTGCATGCTGTGGCCAGTCCTACCTCAGGGCCTTTGCACTCTGTATTCTCCCTTTCCCCAGGAGCCTTCTTTCATTTCTTTGCTTACCTGATTCCCTTTCCAAAAGTCTCAGCTCAGAGATCACCATGGCAGGAGGGTTCCTGGTAACTCTCCCCTTTATGCTTTTCTCCTCTCTGCTCCTCCCACTGTCTTCTAGAATATACTTTGTTCAAATGGACAGCTTACTAATTGTCTCCTGGGGAAGAACACCTGCCTAGAATCACCCAGTGAAGGGGCTGGGGGTGTGACTCAGTGGTAGAGCCCCTGCCTAGAATCCCCCAGTAAGGGGCTGGGGGTGTGGCTCAGTGGTAGAGCCCCTGCCTAGAATCCTCCAGTGAGGGGCTGGGGGCGTGGCTCAGTGGTAGAGCCCCTGCCTAGAATCCCCCAGTGAGGGGCTGGGGGCGTGGCTCAGTGGTAGAGCCCCTGCCTAGAATCCCCCAGTGAGGGGCTGGGGGCGTGGCTCAGTGGTAGAGCCCCTGCCTAGAATCCCCCAGTGAGGGGCTGGGGGCGTGGCTCAGTGGTAGAGCCCCAGCCTAGAATCCCCCAGTGAGGAGGCTGGGGGCGTGGCTCAGTGGTAGAGCCTGCCTAGAATCCCCCAGTGAGGGGCTGGGGGCGTGGCTCAGTGGTAGAGCCCCTGCCTAGAATCCTCCAGTGAGGGGCTGGGGGCGTGGCTCAGTGGTAGAGCACCTGCCTAGAATCCCCCAGTGAGGGGCTGGGGGCGTGGCTCAGTGGTAGAGCCCCTGCCTAGAATCCCCCAGTGAGGAGCTGGGGGCGTGGCTCAGTGGTAGAACCCCTGCCTAGAATCCCCCAGGGCTGTGCTGAGGGAGGGCTGTGGGTCAGGTAGAGCTTAGCCGGGCATTTATCTGGAGTGTAGCAGGCCAGGAATTCCCTATGAGGGAAAGTCTTGCTAAAACACTAGGGAAGGGAGGCCCCACAAGTATGGGTCCTTGTTTCCCTCCCCTTTCTCTCTCCCCAACCCTCCTGGCTTCCATAAACCTAGTATCTCCTGATTGTACCCACTGTTCCTCTCTGCAGTGGGCCCGGTGGCTTTCCTCTGGGTCCTAGTTTCTTCAAGCATGGGCCAGGGAGGCAAGGGACTCCATGAGTAGGCAGAAGGATGAACAATGCCGTCTCCTCTTTCTCTTGGCCATGTCTTCTTCCCCCTCTCTTTCTCCGTACTACTTCCCTCTCTGTTCTCCTGTGTTCATTCATCTCTTCCTGTTTCCTGCATCGAGTGTGTTACCTTTCTGAGAGAGTCTCACTCTGCAACCCAGGCTGACCGCAAAACCATGGCAGAGCTGGGCACGACAGCCCGTGTCTTTAATCCTAGAACTCGGGAAGCAGAGAAAGTAACTCTCTGTGAGTTGAAGCCAACCTTGTCTACACAGCAAGTCACAGGACAGCGAGAGCTACAGAGAACTGTCTCAAAAAAAAAAAAAAAAAAGACAAGCAACTAGAATAACTTTTATGCTCATCCAGCCTTAGCCTCCCAGTCGCTTCATAGGCGTCAGTCAGCCATACCTGAATTCTCAGTCTTTGCAGTCGTGAACCTGCGTCTCTATTTCATCATTAGACATGCCTGGCCGTTCCTCTGTTCTTTCATGTGTCTCTTTGTGGCCATCTGGCTTCCTACCTCCTGTCCCACTCAAGTTTCGAGTATAGCCATATCTCTGGGCCTCTTTCATGATAAAGACCTCCAGGGTTGCTGGGGTGTGTGTGTGCGAGTGTGCACGCAACATGGAAACCTGCGGATGTCAGGAGCCAGCTGTGAAACGGTTCTCACCTTCTGCTGTGTATCGAGCCACTCCAAGGTTTCAACCTTGCGCTTTATTGACTTGAAGCTTGGAAGAGAAGGACCGGGGCAGACGGAACCCCTGGCTGGTTCCCCAGAGGGAAGAATGAGGTCTTGGAAAGTGTAGCTTCTATGTAACTTTTGTGAAACGGTCCAGGGTCAAAGCAAAGGAGGCTGTGTGAAGGGTTTAACAGTGTGGGCCCAAAAGAAACAAGTAACTGTCTGTGCTACCTAGCGGCATATAGCGGCATATCGTAGGAATGCTGGCCACCAGGCTCTTCGGTATCACAAGTACTGGGGCTCCTCTCAGCTCTTCTCACCTCTCCCCTACGCTAAACGTCTCTGGCTCTCAGTCTTCCCCCTTTGCCCACACTCTTCATCTTCCTCTCTTAGCTAACATCGCAGACTCCTACCCTGGATCCACTCTGCCGTCTGTGTTCAGTCAGCCTCTTTCTCTCCCTGTTAGGAACTCCCTGTTAGATGCCTCTGCTGTTCTCTCCCTCATCTCGACGATAAAAAACCTTCCTCTCAGCCATCCCTCAGAGCGGTCATGTACTTAGTTTATACGAACAGGTCTTGTTGTGAGTCACCCTGGAGGCAGGGTTTGCCTGGTGAGAGCTCCAGGCTTCAGAGGGAGGTGGACTGTGGTTGCGGGACTCAGAACCTCAGCGCCCAGACTGAGCCCCATGGCTGCGTCCCTATGACCGTGTGCAAGGCAACTTGGTCCACTGGAATGGAGGGTTGGGGTTTTCCGCCCTTGTGCTGGGGATGTGAACCAGGGCTTTATGCAAGTTACACGGGCTGTAAGGCTAAGCCACACCCTTCACCCTCAGCCTAGGAGTGCCTCCACTATCGATAGGATTCCGGGAGTGAAATGTTGATAGTCTGTGTGCTAAGATAACGTAGTTTACCGGCTCTGACTGTCTTTGTTTTTGAGACAGTTTGGTGGGTAGGAGTGCTGGCTAGTTTTACGCCAACTTGACACAATTTAGAGTTATCACAGAAGGGAAAAGCCTGCAGAAGGTCAAGCTGTAGGCAAGACTGAAGGACATTTTTTTTTTAAATTCATCTTCTTTGCTGTTTGCCTGCATGCATGTCTGTGTGAAAGCGTTGGAGCCTATGGAACTGGAGTTACAGACCATTGCGAGCAGCCATGAGGGTGCTGCGAAATTAAACCGGGTTCCTCTTCAAGGGCAGACAGTGCTCTTAAAACCACCAAGCCATATCTCCAGTCCTCAGGGCATTTTCTTAATTAATGATTGATGTGGAAAGGCCCAGACCACTGTGAGTGAGGCTACCTCTGGGCAGGTGGTCCATGGTTCTGTAAGAAAGCAGGCTGAGTAAGCCATGGGGCACAAGCCAGTAACCAGCACCCTCCATGGCCTCTGCATCAGCTCCTGCCTCCAGGTTCCTGCTCTTTGTGAGTTCCTGCCCTGACTGCCTTCAAAGAGGAACAGTGATGTGGAAGTGTAGACCAAATAAACCCTTTCCTTCCCAAGTTGCTTTGGTCATGGAGTTTCATTGCAGCGAGAGTAACCTTGATAGGACAGTAGGCCTAACTAATGTACTCCGGGCTTGCTCTAACTTGTAGCCAACCTCTTGTCTGAGTCTCCTGAGTGCTGGGATCATAAGGACGCATCCCAACCCCCATGCATCTCAACACCCAGCATCCCAACACCCATGCATCCCAACACCCAGCATCTCAACAACCATGCATCCTGACATCCTTGCATTCCAACACTCACACACACATCCCAACACCCATGTATTCCAACTCCCATGTATCCTGAAACCCATGCATCATGACACCCATGCATTCCAACACTCACACATCCCAACACACATGCATCCCAACACTCATGCATCCCAAAATCCATGTATCCCGACACTCATGCATCTCAACACCCAGCATCATGACACCCATGCATCCTGACACACATGCATCCTGACACCCATGCATCCCGACACACATGCATCCCGACATACCTAGCTTCTGCATCCTTGACAGAAGTGATCTGTAAAGTTTTTAGAGTCTTTAATCCCCCAAAGATGACAAATGACTCTCACACTGAACTCCCAACACATAACATGAAGCATGTGTGTGTGTTCATCCTAGGGAAAGAAACAAAACAAAAAACACAAACAAACAAACAAACAAACAAAATCCAAAGACAAAATCATTAAGTCAGGTGTGGTACTACACACCTGTAATGTCAACATTTGGGAAGTGAAGATGTGTGTGTGTGTGTGTGTGTGTGTGTGTGTGTGTGTGGTGTGTATATATGTGGTGCATGTGTACGTGTTTGTGTATGTGGGGTGTGTGTATGTGAGTGTGGTGTATGTGTATGTATGATGTGTGTGTATGTATGAAGGTTGTGTATGTGGTGTGTGTGTGTATGTGTGGAGGTTATGTGTGTATGTGGTGTGTGTGTGTATGGTGTATATATATGGTGCATGTGTATGTGTGTGTGTATATGTGGGGTGTGTATGCGTGTGTATGTGTGTGTGTATGTGGTGTGTATATATGTGGTGCATGTGTACATGTGTGTGTATGTATGTGTGGAGGTTGTGTGTGTATGTGGTGTGTGTGTATGTGCGGGCATTGTGTGTCTATATGTGTGAGGTGTGTGTGTGTGTGTGTGTGTGTGTGCACCTATGCACACAAGCAGTTCCAGGTCATTATAAAGTACAGAGGAATTGGAATCCAGCCTAGGCTACAAAGTCTAAAAAAAACAATAATGAGAGAGGGAGGGGAAGAGGGAGAGGAAGAGGGAGAGAGCTCACAAACAACAAAAGGAGGAGAAAGAAGAAAAAACAAAAGAAAAATAACTATTTCTGATAAAGGTGCTTAAATAACCCTTGTGAGGGGCTAACAGAAGGCTCTGTTGCTAAGCAACCATTGCTGGCAAGTTTTGTCGGTTCCTGGAATTCATGTAAAAGTAGAAGGTGGAAACGGACTCTACAAAGTTAAACTGCACATATATCCCTTCAAAAAAGAACACACACACACACACACACACACACACACACACGAACTGGAGAGCATGTACTGCTTTTTTGTAGGGGACCCAGGTTCTGTTCCCAGCACCGACACGGCAGTACACACCCTCCTGTAATTCAGCTCCAGAGGAACCAATGCCTTCGACCTGCACTGTCACGTGCTCTCGTCTGCACACCCGATTCAGACACAATTAAAAATTGTACAGAGAACATCTCAAATATTTATTGTTGTTGTGTCCTCCTTGGAAGACTTAGGCAGGATAGCCACGATTCTATGGTCAGCCTGGGCTATATGATAAGATCCTGTCTCAGCGGGGCATAGTGTTTGCACAGCCTTTAATCTCAGCACTAAAGAGGCAGCGTCTGAGTTAGAGACCACCCTGGTCTACAGGACGATTTCCAGGACAGCCATAGCTTTGTGGTGAGAATCTGTGTCAGATATTTATCCAACAGTTCCTAAAAATACTAGTGATCTTGAATTTCATTTTTTCCCTTTCACAGGATGACTAGCCGAACACGTGTTTTCCTGGAAGACGTCCTCTGGCTCTAAATGTCTGGGGGCGTTCTACTTCTCTCTTTGGTTTCTACAGCAGTATTTCCGAATGCCTTGAGTCTCTGGTCCCTTTCCTGCCGGCTTCAAGGTCTCCCCGCAACCCTTGCTCGCAGTCTTCCTGGGTCGTGTGAATTGCGGTTCCTTTAAGGCAGGCCCCGCCCCGGCCCGCCCTCCCGGGTCAGCCCCGGTGCGTAGGACTCTGGCGGGGCCGGCTGCTGGGCTCAGTGTGGAGTGGGCTCTGGCACCATGGCGAGCACGGCCGTCAGAGTCGCCGGGCGGCGGCTGAGCCAGCAAAGCGCATCCGGAGCGCCGGTCCTCCTGCGTCAGGTGTGGAGAGGCGAACCGACCTGACTGAGCCCGGGGCGGAGGGAGGGGCAGGAATCCTCTGTCCTTTAAAGGAGATCTTTAAAGGAGTGTCCTTCATGCCTGGCTGTTGGAAATAGAGTCCCGATCCTTTAACAGGGAGTAGTCAGGGGACCCTGGGCGTGGGGTCGGGGTCTGGAGCCCATTACCAGAGAAGCGCGGGCTTCTTGACTTGGGGCTTGTTTGAAGATGGAGTTTCTCGATTCTGCTGGAGGGATCTGGGGGACACTCTGATTCCTTGGGCAAAGAGGGTTGGGACTGTAGCTTCAGTATTCTAGGAAGATGCTGGGGGAGAGGCCTGGATTCCTGTGTCCCCCTACCCCCAAACGTTGGAGTCAGGTCCGGGAACTCTCTCTGGTGTCTCACCCCTCGCAGATGTTTGAGCCCAAGAGCTGCACCTACACCTACCTGCTGGGTGACCGGGACTCCCGAGAGGCGGTCCTGATCGACCCTGTTCTGGAGACAGCGCACCGGGATGCTCAGCTGATTAAGGAGCTGGGGCTGAAGCTGCTCTATGCGGGTTAGTCCAGGACCAAACTTGGGCGTGAGAGAGGCGGGGCCACTGAGAAAGCGCTCTAGGAAAACAGGAACCTGGACGCCTGAGTCTGGGGGAGGAGGGCTGGACTCTGGATGAGGGAGGACTAGACCCTGTGGTCTCTGGGCCTGAACGAGGAAGATTGGGGTCTGGATCCCTGAGTCTGGGGGAGGAAGATTGGGCCTAGACTCCTGGGCCTAGGGGAAGAGGGCTGGAGTCCAGACCTCAGAGTCTGAGGGAGGAAGTCTAGGTAGGGTCTGCCTCCTTGAGTCTGAAGGCTGAATACTGTGGGCTGAAATCATTCTCTTTTCTATGCCCTCTTCTCTCCTAGTGAACACCCACTGCCATGCTGACCACATCACGGGCTCAGGGGTTCTCCGATCCCTCCTCCCGGGCTGTCAGTCCGTCATCTCTCGCCTCAGCGGAGCTCAGGCTGATTTGCATATCGGGGAAGGTGATTCCATCCCCTTTGGACGCTTTGTGAGTTGGGTGTTGGGTCTTAGAGAAAAATGGTGTTGACCCGGGTTCCTTAGAGTTGGAAGAGAAGAGGGTACTGGGGGAATGGGCTGCTGGGCCCTGTGGAAGAAGGGTTGGTCGTTTAGCCTCAGATTCCTCAGCTCTGTTCTCTGTGGACAGCACCATAAACCCAGGTGGAGCGCCAGGGCAGGAGGCTGTAGGCAGGCGTGGCTCTGGCCGATCCCCCTAAGTCAACAGTGATGGCGGGTTCTTGCCTGGCCATTTCCATAAAATTTGCCCTGGGTTGGGCATCCTGAGTCTAGAGCTGAGGGAGGCACCTAGCCCTTTGGTGAGAAAGGAACACCCTATTGTTTAGCAACAGGTCAGGGTGAGTCTACTGAGGTCCCGGGGGTTACCAGTTAAGGTGACATTTCCTGGCATGGTGGTATACATTCAGGGTTAACCATGTATTTGTGGGTTCTTCCTTAAATGTTGGCCTTGGAGCCTCCTCACCCTAGCCACAACCCATTGCCTCACCCAGGAGAGGGGTGAAGGTTCTTCCTCCTCCTCTCTCTCTGCTACAGGCTTAATCAGCAGGTTTCTAGCCAGCTTTGCAACCCAGGGTGCTCTGGACAGAGGTTGGGGGAGTTCTACCCAGAGGGAGGAAAACAGGTCATCAGAATTGTCCAAGCTGTCGTCTGGCTGATGTAGGGGACAGAAAGACTGGTGACAGAGTGAGGTCCCCTGCCTCTCTTGTTGGTCTTTTGGAACGGGACAGTTTATTTGGGGGTGGTTAGCAGACAGGAGGGCTGTGTGCCGGGTTGAGTGGGTGTAGCTGCTGTTAGGAGACTTTGATTTCAATCCTGTAAATATTTAGAAGTGGATGAGGGACACAGCTCGTCTGTGTCAGCCCTACTGGTTAGAGAGTAACAAGAGTTTCTGGATTGGAGGGGGAGTGTGAGAGGTTGGAAGGACGTGGGCTCGTGTGAACAGGGGCCCTCAGCCCAGTGCTTCTCAACCTTCCTAGTGCTGTGACCTTTAATACAGTTCCTCATGTTGTGGTGACACCCGCCCCCAAACCATAAAACTGTTTTCATTGCTACTTCATAACTAATTTTGTTACAGCTATGAATCCTAATGGAAATATCTGTGTTTTCTGATGGCCTTAGGGGACCCCTATAAAAGGCTTGTTCAACCCTCAAAGGAATTGTGACCCACAGGTTGAGGACCACTGTAGTAGGGACTAGCTGGTTAGCTTAGCAGTTACGGCTAGTCGCTGTTCTTCCAGAAGACCCAAGCTGGGTTCCCAGGCTGCTCACAATGGACTGTACCGTCAACTCCAGGATGGCCAGACGTCCTGACTGGCCTCTGCTAGCACACGCATGCATTTGCACAGATACACACTCAGATACACATAAATAAATGACTGCTTAAAAATCTTAAAAACAAGCTGGTCACATAGGCACCCGCTCCGGTGAGGCAGATGCTAAGACAGGTGGATCTCTGTGAGTTCGAGGCTAGCCTGGTCTACATAGAGAGTTCCGGGATAGCCAGGGCTACACAGTGAGAATAAAATAAAATCTTTTTTTTTTTTTTTTTTTTGGTTTTTTTTTCGGAGCTGGGGACCGAACCCAGGGCCTTGCGCTTCCTAGGCAAGCGCTCTACCACTGAGCTAAATCCCCAACCCCATAAAATAAAATCTTAAAACAGCAACAACAAGGAGCCTTAAAACGGGCATGATGTCATCGTAGTGCCTGGGAGGTAGAGAGGAAGATCAGGTGTTCAAGGTCACCCCCAGCTACACATCAAGTGTGAGGTCAATCAAGGCTTTATCAAGGTTACGTGTGACCCTGTACCAAACAGTTAAAAAAAGGAAAGCTGGCACGATTGCTCACGCTTTTTCATCCAGACAGAGTCAGGAGGGTTCAGGGCCAGCCTGGTCTATGCGAGACCCCTCTCAAAACAGAAGAAAACAAGACCGTAAGTGAACAGGAGGCCCTTCTCCATGCACAGTGATGGTTCCTTCAGTGGATGTGTGGAAGGGCGTAGCTGTACTTGGCCTCCATGTGTATCTTTTCTTTACTGCGTCTTACTGCAGTAATAACTCGAATACCGTATGAGCCGTGGCGTGTTCCTAGAATGCGGTCTCCATCGTTTCATTACCTGACTAGTCATCACCCTTGGCCTCCTTCCTTCTTCCTCCCTCCCAGCCTTAGGTAAATCTCTTTCTTTTTCCTTTTTATATAGTGCTGTGTAGCCCAGGCTGGCTCATCATTCCCCTGCCTCAACCTTCCATTGGTAGTGTGCCTGTACTGAAGCACCAGTCGTGAGGTCACATTCTTCCCCAGGACTGGGGATAAAACCTATAATCAGATTGATGCTAGGCAAGGCCTCTACTGGGGGATTCTAGGCAGGGGCTCTACCACTGAGCCACGCCCCCAGCCCCTCACTGGGGGATTCTAGGCAGGGGCTCTAACACTGAGCCACACCACCAGCCCCTTACTGGGGGATTCTAGGCAGAGGCTCTACCACTGAGCCACGCCCCCAGCTCCTCACTGGAGGATTCTAGGCAGGGGCTCTACCACTGAGCCACGCCCCCAGCCCCTCACTGGGGGATTCTAGGCAGGGGCTCTACCACTGAGCCACGCCCCCAGCCCCTCACTGGGGGATTCTAGGCAGGGCCTTGAACTTCTGATCCTTTAGCTCCAGCCTCCCTAGTAGCTGACAGTGCAGATCTATATGCCACTATGGTTGGTCTTTAAGTCACTTTTTTTTTTTATTGTATGTATATATACTGTAGCTGTCTTCAGACACACCAGAAGAGGGCATCAGATCTCACTACAGATGGCTGTGAGCCACCATGTGGTTGCTGGGATTTGAACTCAGGACCTCTGGAAGAGCAGTGAGTGTTCTTAACCGCTGAGCCATCTCTCCAGCTTTAAGTCACTTTTATTTACTTTTATTGTCCTTTCTGTCTGTCTGGATTTGCCTGTCTGCACTTTTCACAGAAATGGGAGCATACGGGCTGCAATCTTTGCCTGACTTCCTCCGTGAGCCGTCAGGTCCACCCGGATCCCAGCCCCCATTGCTATTTCATTTCCCTCCATTGCTTAACAACATCCTGGAGTGTGATGGGCGGGCCTAGCGTGTTTCACCCTTTCATTCATGAGTTGATAGGCATTTGAGTGGCTTCCACCTTGGGACTGCTGTGGGCGGTGCTGCTGTGGACGTTCTTGCACAGGTCTTTGTGAACAGTTACAGTCCTACTATCCCTCTGGAGGTCCCAGTTCTCCACAGCGGTTTCAGCGCCTCTTAGTGTAGTGTGTGTTCGTGTGGCTCTGTCTTTGTGTGAATTATTTACACATCTTAAGGGTCTGCTTTTCCTCACTCTTGGGTTTCCTGCCCCCTTTATAAGTCAAATTAGAGTCAGGCGGTGGTACACAGCTTTAATTTGAGCATTTAGGGGGCAGAGACAGGCAGATCTCTATGAGTTTGAGGCCAGCCTAGGCTAAGAGAGTGGGTTCCAGGGCAGCCAGGACTACACAGAGAAACCTTGTCTCAAAAAACAAAAACAAAACCAGAGGGGAAAGTTGAATTTTAGCAGGGAGTGATGCCATAGCTTATAGTCCCAGCACTTGGGAGGTGGAGGCAGGAGGATCGGGATTTCTGGGTCATTCTTGGCTAATAATGAACTCAAAGCCAACCTGGGCTGAACTCCCACAAATTGTCCTTTGACCGCCACAGTTGGAGTAAGGTATGCACATCCCTTCACATTATTAATAAATAAAATGCACCAAAAACATTAGAAATAGGACAGGGGACAACTTTACCCCCTCCACACGCACACTTTTTTTTCCAGAGCTAGGGACCGAACCCGGGGCCTTGAAGCTTGCTAGGCAAGCGCTCTACCACTGAGCTAAATCCCCAACCCACACTTTTTTTTTTTTTTTTTTCTGATAATTGTTCTTTTTCCCTTTCCCTTTGGAATCCCTTTGGTTTTTGGTGCCGGGGGTTTTCTTGGGCACCCAGTTCTGTTTTATAGCCTTGTGTCCTCCTTTCCAATGGCTTGTTATTTATTTTTATTAACTTCCCATACTTTTTTTTTTTTTTGTTTGTTTCTTTTTTTGTTTATTTATTATAAGTACACTGTAGCTATCTTCAGACACACCAGAAGAGTGCATCAGATCTCATTACGGATGGTTGTGAACCACCATGTGGGTGCTGATTTGAACTCAGGACCTCCAGAAGAGCAGTCAGTGCTTTAATCACTGAGCCATCTCCAGCCCCCACACTTTTTTTTTTTTTAAATAGTGTTTCACCCTTTAGTTTAGGTGACCAATTCATGAACTGGAGTTGATTTATTTATGTATGTGAATACACTATAGCTCTCTTCAGACACACCAGCAGAGGGCATCAGATCCTGCTTGTGAGCCACCATGTGGTTGCTGGGATTTGAACTCAGGACCTCTGGGAGAAGTGCTCTTAACCGCTGAGCCATCTCTCCAGCTCTCAGCTCTCCTCTTGCGGGGTGAAAATACTTGGCACGAATGGAGCAGTAGAAGCCTGGCTGTGAGCTCCCAAGCTCCTGAGATGTGAGTTTCACAGTGTTCCACCCCCTGGCGTGGACTTGGTGCTCCTGCAACTCACAGAGATCCTCCTGTCTCAGCCTCCTAGGGCTGTGCTAACACACCTGGCTAAAATCCCCGCCCCACTTCCTCTTCTGACATGATGTCACTCAGAGCAGGCTGGCTTTGGGTGTGCCATATTGCTGAGGAGGACCTTGAATTCCTGATCTAATCCACCTGCTTTCACCTCCGCAGGGCGAGGTCACAGGTGTACACACCCACGGTCCATGGCAGCCAAGAGAAAATGTAAACACGCTCGAAGTATAGGGCTTAAAACGAGGTGGTAGGTCAGACTTGGACTCCTCGCCAGTTTTGCCGACCCATGATGTGAGCCCACAGTTGACTTATTCATGCTCTTTTGGATGGCTGTCCAGGGTTTTCACAACTGTAAAGGATGTTGGTGTTGATATTCTTGTTAGTACAAGTCCCTTGGCAGAAGTTGATCTCAGTTCCTAGGAATTGCATTGCTGAGTCACAGCAAGGACATTCCTTTAACCTTAGCAAACTTGCTCTTGCATTGCTGGGGATGGAACCCAGGACCCTGAACATGCTAGGTATGCTCCCTACCACTGAGCCACGCCCCCAGCCCCTCACTGGGGGATTCTAGGCAGGGGCTCTACCACTGAGCCACGCCCCCAGCCCCTCACTGGGGGATTCTAGGCAGGGGCTCTACCACTGAGCCACACCCCCAGCCCCTCACTGGGGGATTCTAAGCAAGCATGGTACATCTGATCTACATCCCTGTTCCTCCTTTTTTGTTGTTGTGTTCATTAGGCCTTTTATTCTGTTTTGTTTTGTTTTTTGCTTTTTCAAGACAGGGTTTTTCTGTGTAGCCTTGGCTCCCCTGGAGCTCTATACATAGGCCAGGCTGGCTTTGAACTCAGAGATCCGCTTGTATCTGACTCTCAAGTGCTAGGATTAAAGGCACGCACCTTTCATTAGCCTTTTTCAGTTAAAAATTACGGTATTTGTTATGTCTATGTGCAGGGTGCATGTATTGAGGACAGACAGGTTTTGGGATGGACTGTTTTTCCTTTCTTTCACAGGACTGAACTCAGATTATAGGTCTTGACAGCAAGCACCTTTACCTGCTGAGCCATCCTGCCAGCCCCCCCCACCTCTCTCTCTCAGAGTTTTTATTTATTTTTTTAATGCGTTTGCGTGTTTTGCCTGCATATATGCAGTACATGAGCCTGGTGCCTGTGGGGGCCGGAAGAGAGTATGGGATCCTCTGGAACTGGAATTATGGACAGGTGTAAGCCTTCATGTGGGTGCTGAGAACCGGACTTGGGTCTCATGCAGGGACACTTAACCGCTGATCTATCTGAAATAACTTTTCCTTCACAAAATAAAGGAAAGGTTTTAGCTGATGGATGACAGTGGGGAAAAATGAGATTTGTGGTTTAAGCTCCCAAGACGTAAGACCAGCAGAGGGCGCCAACACCACCTAGGGCTTGAGATTGGAGGAAGGAGCCAGAGGACCTGGAGCCAGGAGCTTGCTGACCACTAGGTGGCGGTGCAGGCCACGGGAGCTGCGAGGCCTCCTAAGAGTCTGGGAAAGGAGGCTGTGGGTGGAGATAGTGTCCTGTGTTTTATGCCTCCCGGAAAGAAAGAGGCATTGTTGATGGAAAGATGGGTCAGGCCGCCCCTGGCCAGCTGTTGCTAGGCCGGCAGGAGGCTTCCGGAATATTCTGCAGCTGAGACGATTCATCAGTCAGCAAGCTTCACAAACAGGGGAGGCTGTCTTTTTTTTTTTCCCCCCCCATGGGGAATGAACTAGGGTCTCTGAGTCTCTGAGTGCTCTACCACGGATCTAGGTCCTCAGCCTTATTATTACATAATAAATGCACCATATTGCTTAAAAAAAAAAAGAAAAGAAACATGATCTCACATTCCGGGGGCAGGGGGGGCAGCCTGGTTTACAGAATGAGTTCCAAGACAGCCAGGGATACTCAGAGAAACTGTCTTAAAATAAAAACGAAAAAGCAACATATATATTTATGTATGCTTGCTTTGCCTGTATGTATTTGCAACATGTGTGTACCCCGTGTTACAGATAGTTGTGAGCCATCCTGTGGGGATTGGAAATGGAGTGGGGTCCTCTGTGAGAACAGTATTTGCGCTTAACAGCGGATCATCTCTCCAGTCCCTTCCCTACGTTTACTGTGAAGCACCAAAGGTGTGCTGAGGTCTTTTTCTAAGTACTTTGTATACCTGAAGCAGTTTTATCCTCATAGCATATGGTGGGGCTGGGGACAATACTTATCTATATTTTGCAAATAAGCAGATAGGCCAAAGGGCAGACAGATCTGAGATTAGGACCGAGGTTATCTGCTTCCAGCAATTTCCTTTTGTTTATAACTATTTCGATCTATTTACATAAAATTCTAGAGCAGGTCAGTTACAAAGCAATCTGTAGTAATAGGAAGCAAGCCAGAACTTGTCTGGGGACAGGGTGGAGGAAGGATACTTGAAAGGGGTACGAAGAAACTCTGGGAAGTGATAGGAACGTTTGTCATCTGATGGTCTTGATGGTCGTGGGAGCATCTTAAAAGACGCAAAGGGCCTGAAATCCCAGCTCTGGGCACTGAGGCAAACTCAAGACCTGTCTGGACAGTTACTGAGCAATTTGGGGGCTATCTGGCTGCATGAGACCCTGTAAAAAGGAAACAATACAAGCTAAAGAGGGCTGAGAACCCAGCTTGGTGCCAGAACTCCTACCTCAAGTTCTCCGGTGAGGGGCTGAGGTGTGTCTAAGTGACAGAGACACCTAGAGTTCTCCAGTGAAGGGCTGGGGGCGTGGCTCAGTGGTAGGGCCTCTGCCTAGAATCCCCCAGTGAGGGGCTGGGGGCGTGGCTCAGTGGTAGAGCCCCTGCCTAGAATCCCCCAGTGAGGGGTTGGGGTGTGGCTCAGTGGTAGAGCCCCTGCCTAGAATCCCCCAGTGAGGGGCTGGGGCGTGGCTCAGTGGTAGAGCCCCTGCCTAGAATTCCCCAGTGAGGGGCTGGGGGCGTGGCTCAGTGGTAGAGCCCCTGCCTAGAATTCTCAATGTTTGGCATTTAATTACCAGCACCTATCTCTCTGCACACAGTAGTTGGAGAGAATGAATAACTATCCGCATGAGAGAGTCCCTCAGTACTTACTGACAATAACCCTGCCAGAACTTTTCAAAGTGTTTCAGTGCGTGGTGAAAGACGGGAAGCCTCTGAGTGCTTTTTATGAGACTGTCATAATTCTGACAGAGCTGCTCATGAAGTATTATTAACTGGATCCCAGCAGCCCTGCAGCCCACAGGGTTTCCAGATTTCAAAAAGGTTTTGTACATTTATTTCGTGTGTGTGTGTGTGTGTGTGTGTGTGTGCTTGTAGAGGGATGGCGAGCACATGCTACAACTCCTGTGTGGAGATCACAGGACAACTCATAGGAGTTGGTTTCCCTCTACCATGTGTGGTCCTGAGATCAAACTCAGGTCGTCAGGCTTAGCAGCAAGCCCCTTTACTTACTCAGCCATCCTGCTGGCCCTCCCTTGTAGATTTTTATGCTTATTTTTAATTTTCAGAAGTTATTTTATCCTGTTTTATTCAGAAACAAGCTCGTATAGCCCAGGCTGGCTCAAAAGTCACCACACAGTAAGGGTGATGTGATTCCTCCTGTTCCTCACTTCATGGACCTGTGCCACCAAGATGGGCTGCTTTTCCCAACCCTTATTCCCATGTCCCTCCATGTTGAGGTCTTTGGCTGTTAGTTTTCTGTCACTGAGACAAAAACACTATGATAAACACCATTTCAAAGTATTTATTTTATTTTAATTGTGCGTGTATACATGTGACTGTTTGTCTTTAGTATATGTGAGAAAGTGTTTGTGTGTGTGTGTGCATGTGAGTTTCAGCATGTAAGTGTGAATGTGTATTTGTGTGTATGTGAGAGCATTTGTAGGTGTGTTTAGTGTATCTGTTTATTATGTGTGTGTATTGGTGTGTGTGAGTGTATTTCTTTGTGTGTATATGTGTGTTTGAGTGTGTGAGCATTGTTGGAGTGTGTATTTGTGCGTACATGAGTGTGTGTTTTTTGTGTGTGTGTCTGTGTGTGAGTCTGTGTTTAGTGTATGTGAGAGTGTTTCTTCATGTGTGTTTGAGTGTGCATTCGTGTGTATGCAAGAGTGTGTGTTTGTGTGTATGAGTCTATATGTGAGCATGTGTGAGTGTGTGTGAGGGTGTGATTCTTTTTTTTTTTTTTTTTGTTTTTTTTTTTTTGGAGCTGGGGACCGAACCCAGGGCCTTGGGCTTCCTAGGCAAGCGCTCTACCACTGAGCTAAATCCCCAACCCCAAGGCAATTCTTATAAAGGACAACATTTAATTGGCACTGGCTTACAGGTTCAGAGGTTCAGTCCATTACCATCAAGGCAGGAGCATGGCAGTGTCCAGGCAGGCATGGTGCAGGAGGGGCTGAGAGTTCTACATCTTCATCTGAGGCTGCTAGTGGAAGACTGGCTTCCAGGCAGCTAGGGTGAGGGTCACGGTGACACACCTACTCCGACAAGGCCACACCTCTTAATAGTGCCACTCCCAGGGCCAAACCTGCACAGACCATCACACCTCCCATTGCAGAGATGAGGGTGGCAGATGCCTGTAATTCCAGCACTTGAGAGGCTGAGGCGGGAAGATCTGTGTATTCAAGGACAGCCTGGACTACATGGGAAGATCTTGTCTCAGAACACCACCACCAAAATCAAAACTATACACCAATTATACATTTATTATTATTTACCATACATTTTACTATTACATAATAATAATACTATATCACGTAATGCTATGAGTTACTATATATTACTAGAGATTATTATTTACTATACATTTGTTAGTAACTTTTTTTCTTTTCTTTTTTTTTTTCAGAGCTGGGGACCGAACCCAGGGCCTTGCGCTTGTTAGGCAAGCGCTCTACCACTGAGCTAAATCCCCAACACCAGTAACTTTTTATTTTATCAAGATCTTCACTTTTTTATTTGAGTCAGGGTCTCACTCTGTAGCTCAGGGAGCCTGGAACTTTGCAGTTTAGACCAGTTTCAAGATTGCAAACCTTCTGCCTCAGCTTTTTTAGCACTGGGATTGCAGGCACGAGTTACCATGCCTAGCACAAAGATCACGCTGTAGCAGTGGCTTTGTAACTTGTATTTTGCCCCCCACTGGATCTTAAACCTTTTTTGGGGGGAGGTATCAATAAGTATTTTTGAAATAGTATTAAGCTTCTTTCCAACAGTATAGCTTAATTTTTATTACGTTTATTTATTTGTATGTGACATACCATGACGCACATGTGAAGGTCAGGGGATAATTGGAGGAGCCCTCCTGGGGATAGAACTCAGGCCCTCAGCCTTGGCAGCAAGCCCTTTACCTACCGAGTCATTCGCCTGTGGTGCTGAGGGGCCAATCCAGAGTCTGTGTGTGCACAGCCTGCAGAAATATTCCCCCAGCTTGGTGTTTATTTTTCTATTTTCTTGTTGAGATGCAAACGCTCTTTGTGCATGATTCTGGTTACCAATGTGTGTCTCTGACTATCTGGCTCCCTTTTCTTTGGAAGCCATTTGTGGTTTTTTGTTTGTTTGTTTTGCTCTTCAGAATGTTAGGCTGGGTTGGGGGTATGGCTCCGTTAGCTGCTAAAACACTTGGACAGCATACACAAAGCCCTAGATTCCATCCCTAGCATGGGATAAACCAAGCCTGGTGGAGCAGGCCCATAACCACAGAGCTTGGGGGTGAAGGCAGGAGGATTGGAAGTTTAAGGTCATTGATTTAATAGTAAGCGTGAGTTTACGCTGGATACAAGAGATTCTGTCTCAAAGAGAGGGAAGGAAAGAAGGAAGAAAAGAAGGAAAGACGGAAAGAAGATTTCAATTTGATACTCCCACCCCCCAAGACAGGTCTTGTCTTATGGCACAGGCTAGCCCTTCAGTCTGAGTTCTCCCGCCTGAGCCTGTATTTGATGTATTTGCACTATGTCCAGCCCTCAGATTATCTTTAAGCAAGACGCTCTCTGTATTTCTTTTTCCAGTTGTGTCCCTCAGGTGGATGGGCTTTTGGGGACCCGTGAGGCTTGCTGGTGACTGTCTCTATGCACTGCATCCTGACAGGCTTTGGAGACTCGGGCCAGCCCTGGCCACACCCCGGGCTGTGTCACCTTTGTCCTGAATGACCAGAGCATGGCTTTCACTGGAGATGCCCTACTGATCCGAGGGTGTGGACGGACAGACTTCCAACAAGGTGACCCGTTTCTTTATCCAGCCCAAGATCTCCATGTAATGGTATATGTGAGAGTGTTAATAGGCAGCCACGTGATGGGATGATAGCTGTGTGTTCAAGGCTAGCCCAGTCTACATAGTGAATTCCAGGGTAGTCAGGGTTCAAAAGGAAAAGAAAGGGGGGGGAGGGAGAGAGAGAGAAAGGAAGAAAGAAAGGAAGAAAGAAAGAAAGAAAAGAAAGAAAGAAAGCAAAGAAAGAGAAGAAAAGAAAGGAAGAAAGAAAGAAAGAAAGAAAGAAAGAAAGAAAGAAAGGAAGAAAGAAAGAAAGGAAGAGCCATAAGAATGAATGAATGTGTAGCTGGGACTGTGTAGCTCAGTGGGTAGAGGGTTCATCTAGCATTCAAGAAGTCCAGGCCTCAGTCCTCATACTTCATCAGCTGGGCATAACTGAAGCATGCCTTTAATCCAGCTCAGGAGGTAAAGGCAGGAGGATCAAGAGCGCACGCGTGTGCGCGCGCACTTGTGTACACACACACACACACACACACACACACACACGCACACACGCACGAGTGTACATGAAGGTTGTTACTGTACATTGCTTGATCGTTAGGGGGCAGGGTAACTCGGGGCTTGGGTTTAGACAGCACTAGATTGATTGAAGTGTTCCTCCTAATCTCCCGCTTTCACCTATCCATATGAACCAAGGACTCAGAAATTCTTTATGTGTGCTCAAGTTGTGTATGTTCACATGCGTGTGGCTGGGGGTGTGATGGGAGGCCAGCAGTGCACGTCAGGTACGGTTCTCTGTGCGCTTCATCTGGTTTCCTTGGGACATGGTCTCAAAAAACCCTGGTCCGGGGCTGCCAGCCAGCCAGCCTCCGTTGTCCTGCCTCTGCTGCTCATGGTGCAGGGCTTACAGGAACACAGGCCACCCCCAGCCACTGGTGCTAGGGATCTGAACTCAGTCCCCAGACTTGCACGGCAAACACTTTTACTCCCTAAGTATTCCTTTAGCCCCAGGACTCAGAACTTCTTATCCAAATCCTGGCTTCTCCTTCTCCTGCTCCTCATGTCTTGAGTCTTACCCCTAGCCCATCTTCCTGGCCTAGAGCCCTTCCTTCACCTCCCCAGCGGGGATGTCACAACCCTTGATACTTCAGGCTCTCAGTCAGACCTTATTGAATCACAAATTACCCAAATGAACTTCTTACCATTCCCAGGGCTTTGTACATGTTGTCCCACCTCCTACAATGCCCTTCCCCTTCTGTGTCTCCACAGGAGATGAGAGAGAGGGTTTAGCCATATACCTCCGTCCTTCCCTCCTTCTCTGGGAAAGGGAGTCAGGGAGCTCCTCTTGTCTCTTTGATCCGCTGACCTGTACGCTTTCTTTCCTCAGGTTGCGCGAAGACTTTGTACCACTCAGTGCACGAGAAGATCTTCACACTTCCAGACAACTGTCTAATCTACCCAGCTCATGATTACCACGGTGAGGGCTTGCCCGAGGCCATGACAGGCTGCTATCACTTATCACAGGGAACATTCCCTCTGCCTGTCGTTCTCACAAGGCACCGAGGCTACAGAACCCAGAAATTCCTGTGGCTGAAAAGATTATGTGCTTGGGCGTGCTGTGTGGATGTAGAAACAATAAGACACATCTGCAGGGCATAGGTTTTTCTGGGACGTCCCCAGAGATGCGCAGGCAACTGTGGGAACTACATTTCCCATAGTGCCCAGAGAGAAAGAGAGAAGGGACCGGTTTTTAGGGACCGCTCAGGGAAGTCCCAGTCGAGGGAGACAACCCCAAGGCTTCCTGGGAAATGTAGTTTTAACTGCCCAAGTCAATGGGCCCCTAAGTTACTTTCCTTCCCCTCCCCTTTGCGGACAGGGCTCACAGTTTCTACTGTGGAGGAGGAACGGACTCTGAACCCACGGCTCACTCTCAGCTGTGAGGAGTTTATCAAGGTCATGGACAACCTGAACTTGCCCAAGCCACATCAGATAGGTGAGTTACCCAGGGTCGGGACCCTGGGGTCTGAGGAAAACTGGTTGGGGTATGAATCTGTGAACCTTAGAGAGGAGGGGGTCTTAACTTCTTGATTTGAGAGGAGAGCTGGGTCCTGGAGCCCTGGGTCTGAGGGAGGAGGGCTGGGGCCTGGAGCCCTGGGTCTGAGGGAGGAGGGCTGGGGCCTGGAGCCCTGGGTCTGAGGGAGGAGGGCTGGGGCCTGGAGCCCTGGGTCTGAGGGAGGAGGGCTGGGGCCTGGAGCCCTGGGTCTGAGGGAGGAGGGCTGGGGCCTGGAGCCCTGGGTCTGAGGGAGGAGGGCTGGGGCCTGGAGCCCTGGGTCTGAGGGAGGAGGGCTGGGGCCTGGAGCCCTGGGTCTGAGGGAGGGGGGCTGGGGCCTGGAGCCCTGGGTCTGAGGGAGGGGGGCTGGGGCCTGGAGCCCTGGGTCTGAGGGAGGAGGGCTGGGGCCTGGAGCCCTGGGTCTGAGGGGGAGGAGGGGTCTGGGGCCTGGACCTTAGGTCTGAGGGAGGAGGGCTGGGGCCTGGAGCCCTGGGTCTGAGGGAGGAGAACTTCGAGCCAAAACTATCATCCCTCATAAGAGCCCTGGGCATTTCTAGGTGTCCGTGGGACACGAGGTGTCATTTGAGGTTTCTTCTTTTCAGACATTGCCGTTCCTGCAAATATGCGCTGTGGGGTCCAGACTCCACCTTCCTGATTCATCCCAGCCAGCTGCTCACATCCGTTAAGAAGGCACTAGGTGGGGTGAGGGGAGGGGTGTCACCCCAGGGCCTCTCTCCTCTCCTACCCCTACTCTCACCAGCTACTTCAGCTTCTTAAATAAAGTTTACTTTGATTTTGCCATGAGTCTGGGCTCTGCTTGCTGTCTTGGGGGAAGGAATTATGTTTCCAGATGAACTCAGCCCTGGTCCCTCAAAAAGCCAGGGGTAGCCATTGGTAGCCCGCTCACCTGGCATGTATAAAGTCCTGTGTTCCATCCTCTGTTCTGCATAAAGCAGGCATGGAGGGGCAAACCTGTAACCCCTGCACTTGCCAGCTGGAGGCAGGAGGTTCAGAAGTTCAAGGTTATTCTGCATAGGGAGTCGGAGGCTACCCTGGGCTAAGCAAGACCCTATCTTAAAAAAAAAAAAGAAGTGGGGGCAGGGGGGAGTGTCTGGAGAGACGGTTCAGTGGTTAAGAGGTTAAGAGGTTAAGAGGCAGAGGACCTGGGTTCAGTTCCCAGCCCCCACATAGTGGCTCACAAGCATCTGCATCTCCAGTTCCAGGGGATCTGGCCTCTGTAGTTACCAGGTATGCACGGACATACATTCAGGCTAGGCAGCCATAAACATAAAAGGGAGGAGAAGACACAGCTAGCCGTGATCAGGGCTATGGGGGCAGGAATGAATGTCTAAGGGATGGGGGGGGGTAGATGGAAGTAGATAGCAGGTGCACGCTTCGATGTAGGGGAGGTATTCTCACAGCTTTGCATCGCAGCACGTAATCCTGTGTGAGCCCCTCCCGCTGGGAGTCCCTGGCCAAATGAGCCCCTCTCCACCCCTCAGCTTCCAGATCTGTATAATGGAAACAATAACAGGGTGTTTCAATGAACGGATAGATCCAGATGTCTGACCCCTGGCACCCAGCTCACATGACCAACTTCCCTGCCCCTATCATTTCTATTGTCCCTCCTGGCTTGCAAAATAGGTATGAATACAGATTTCAAGAGACAAAGCAGGTGGTGTGGGTTATTGAGAAGGCTGAGAGTGTAGGGCTCTTGCCGACAAGATGACTTGAGTTCCATGCCTAAATCCCATGGTGGAAGGCAACAGTTTCCCAAAGTTGTCCTATGACCGTACATGGGGGTGGGGTGGGGGTGGTACTTAATGTGCCTGAACTATCTTTCACATACACAAATAAAAATAAACAAAAGCCATTTAGAATGGCTGTAGATCCTGGGTCTATTTGTTTCCTTCAGCCTCAGTTCCCACAACTGTAAAACCGGGACGGTCGATCTCTTTTTTCTATGGGCTGTGGTGTGGTATGACACAGAGGTGTGTCAAATGTTTTTACCCAGCTCCTGACGACTAACAGTCGGGTTTGGCATACTAGATATTTTCCTGTTTCTGCCCGGAGAGGAAAGGGTCTGATTGTGACCTTTAACCTCTGCACTCCACCCCATAGTAAACTGTGTGCACGTGGGGCACATTCTGTCTCTGGGCAGATCGCTGACTCAGTCCGGGATACCCCCTCCCCTTGTCCGGCTCCCTAAACCGGTCAGGGCCCTTCCAAAGGGCTTATTAGAGGGGAGAGGCCCCCATCTTCATTCCTATCTTCCTTTGAGGATTTCCTGGGTCTCGGCCTTAGGGAGGCTGTTGTATGCAGGTGGCTAAGAAGCCCAACCCTCCGGGGGCACGGGAATGGGGGCACGAGAGGCTGAGTGGGAGGTCTGGGCGCTGGGCTCTCGCTGGGTGGGGCTGGAGGGGCCGGGATGGCTGGGTGCCTGGGCTGCGGGCGGGGCAGGCTGCTGGTTCCCTCCTCCCAGGAGAGCTGTCGGACCTGTTGTCCCCCCCTCCACTTCCGGGCTGCTGGGGAGGGGGACGGGGCGGCTTCTTTCTCCTCCCTCCCTCCAGCCACCTGTTTAGCCACAGAAGCAGCAGTGCCCCGCGCAGAGCCAGGAAGGAGGCTGGCGATCTATGAGGATCTCCCGGGAAGGAACGGAGGCGTTGGGGCCCCAAGCGCATCCGGAGAGGTAGACATTGCGAGTCCCGAGTTCTGGATCCTGGGGTGAGGAGCCTTGGACGCTGCTGCCTTACAGGTAGATCGGGACCCAACTGTGGAGCTCCAGGGAGGAGGGCCCGGCTAGTACCGAGGGGTTGGAGGAGATGGGGTCTCTTGGAGGCAATCCGGGAAACTGGGGAGGGCTGAAGAAGGGGTTCAGGGATGACACCTACAGCAAAGGGAAGGCTCAGTGTGCGACGCCCCAGCACGGGGAGCGCTGGGACCCCGGATTCAAATTCCCTTCCCACCTCTAGGTGTGTGTCTGTGTGTCACCTTCGGAGCCGACAGCCTCGCCCCAATCACGAGCGGGTCCCCAGGAAATCCACGCCCTCGGAATGTTCGGAGCCAGTCTCTGAACCTTTGGGTTCCGCCCCCTGGGCACGCTCGCGGCGCTCTAGGGCACGCCTACAAACATCGGACCACGCCCCGAAGCCCTGGCCACGCCCACCCCACAGGAATCCGAAGCGGCCATGGGGACACCCAGCACCCTAGAGGAGGGCTCCTTGCCGCCTCAGGTTCCGGAATGCGCGGTCGAGGTCCAGCCTCAAGGGGTCGTGCAGCCTCAGGGCCATCCCGAGGATCCCCAAGAGCACAAGGAGCCCGAGGTCCCAGCGGAGCTTCCAAGCTGCCAAGGGGCTGGGCGGCAGGAGGAAGAGGAAGAAGTGGAAGAAGGTAGCAGCACCGAGAGCTGCCGCGAAGAGGTGAGGGATGAGCCCCCTCCCCCGGGGGGCTGTCTAAACGGACAGACAGACACCCAAGAAGACATAGAAGAACATATGGAGAGAGACTAGACAGAGACCCAGAGTCAAGGAGAGATTATCAATAGACAAGCAGAAACACCCAGTTAGACAAAGTTGGATTTGAAGTCAGAGAGACTCGGGTTGAAACAGAGAAACTGGGTACTGCAGAGACACAGGGAGTGAGACATAGACCCCAAAGAGAGACACAGGGAAGACACACAGACCTGGGGACTGGGGGGAAGAAATGAGGAGATAGAAGAGTGGGGGGGGGGGGCAAGGAGAGAGATCCAGGAACTCTGAAAAAGAGATGCCAAGAGGTTGAGACTCAGGAACAGGTGAGCTCATCGAGTAGAAAGGCACTTGCTGCCAAGTCTGATGACCGGGTTTGATCCCCAGGACCCATATTGATGTAAGGCAAGAATTCTCGGACTCCCACTGGCATTTCAGGTATAAAAAAAAGAAGGAAGGAAAGAAAGGAAGGAAGGAAGGAAGAAAAAAGAAAGGAAGGAAGAAATGGAGGAAGGAAAAAGAAAAGGAAAGGAAGGGAAAGGAAAGGAAAAAGAAAAGAAGGGGTTGGGGATTTAGCTCAGTGGTAGAGCGCTTACCTAGCAAGCTCAAGGCCCTGAGTTCGGTCCTCAGCTCCGGGGGAGGGGGAGAGGAAAGGAAAGGGGGGAAGAAATGGAGGAAAAAAGAGAAAAAAGGAAAAGAAGGAAGGAAAGGAAAGGAAGCTCTACAGTTCAGCTTCGGAGCATGGTGGCTTTGTAGGGTTCCGAACTTGCCGCCTTCCCCTCTTCACGCTCTTGGAGTAGTTTAAGGCATCTCGTGACCCCCAGAGGCACTGCTGGGTTGGGACCAGACCTGTTTGGTGACTATAGGGGGGGCGAGACTTCGTACTTCTCACACCCTCTCTAATTTCAGCCCGAGGCTACCCTGGCCGCACAGATTCCAGCCACACCTTCCCCATGCCTTCCTGGGGAAGAGCTGCGGGGGGCGGCGCGGCGGCTGCGAGGACAGCAGCTGGAGGCACTGACACGCGTGGCTCTGATGGAGCAGCGTGTGAAGGAGTTACAGCGTCAGAAGAAGGAATTGAGGATCGAGGTGAGGATGGGGAGTTCTTGGGAAATCAGCCCGTGAGGGAACCTGCTCCAGAGGGACACCCAGTCCAGTCTAAGCCGTAGGATCCCCTTTGATAAGCAAGTGCTCAAGGCCTGGGGTGTCTTCCAAACTTCCCGTCTCCCAGCCCTGGCTTCACTGACTGCTGCACCCAAACTCTTGCTTTGCTTTTTCTGCAGATGGAGGTGGAAGTGGCCCTGCTCCGGGGTGAGCTGGCGGGAGAACGAGTGGCCGCTCGGCGGGAGGAAGAGCAGCTGCGGGAGCTGCTGGGTCAGCGGGTAGAGTCCCAGCAGAGCAGCCAAGAACAGCGGGAACAGGTTGGTGTGACCAGCGACTTCATCATCACGTTCCTTTCTTCCTGGCTTGGGCTTCCCGGCTGGAACATCCCCTGGTCAGACCTAATGGTTGCTCTTGTTCTTCAGAGAGATTGGGTTCCTGTTCCTCATTTTCCTCTTTCCCAGGCTTGATTTGGATGCCTGACTACTGAGGTCTCTTTCTTGGCTGTCCCATTTAATTTCACAGTTTAATGGTGTACTAGGAAACATTTCAAACCCTTAAAAATTAAATACTCAGTTGGGCTGGGCTCTTGTGCTCCTCAGCTTTAGTAACGATTCATCATCTCACCCAGTTCGCCCCTGTCTTAATATCCCTGGGTACTAGGAATCTAAATCAAGCATGCAAGGCTGAGCCACGCCCCCAGCCCCTCACTGGGGGATTCTAGGCAGGGGCTCTACCACTAGGCCACGCCCCCAACCCCTCACTGGGGGATTCTAGGCAGGGGCTCTACCACTGAGCCACACCCCCAACCCTTCATTGGGGGATTCTACTCAAAGGCAGGGGGGTCTACCACTGAGCCACATCCTCACCTTGTTGCAAGTTTTAAATGCTCATTGTAGAAGTCTTATTATCTGTATATCTTTTAGCAGGTCCACAGAAAAATGAGAACTCTCTCTCTCTCTCTCTCTCTCTCTCTCTCTCTCTCTCTCTGTGTGTGTGTGTGTGTGTGTGTGTGTGTGTGTGTGTGTGTGTGTGTTATTTGAGACTTGTTTTCCCTAAGTAGCCCTGATTGGCTTCGAACCCATGTTTCTCTTGTCTCAGCTTCCTGAGTGCTGGGGTTAAAGGTGTGCATCAGGCTGGCATGTCGTAATTGGTTATCTCGAGTCTTGTTTTGTCTCTAACGGCCCAGTGGGCCTCCCCTACTTGTCTGATTGCTTATTGCTTGTTGAAGAACTAGGTCTTCTGGGTGATACTTTATGGTTCTTCTGTTTTGTGCTGTGTTTTTCGAGCTGGTGTCTTATGTAGCCCTAGCTGGCCTGGAACTTGCTATGTAGACCAGGCTAGACTCAAACCGTTGGAAATACCTGGTTCTGTCTCTTAAGACCTTTTTTGTTGCTCTTAAGACCCGATTAGTCTACTTCTGCCTCCCAAGTGCTGGGATTAAAGGCTTTGTGCCACCACTGTCCAGGGTCTTAAGGCCTTTAAAAAATATTACTTATTTATTTATTTGGTGTGTGTGTGTGTGTGTGTATTCATGACATGCATGTGCATGGTCTCTGACCCCAGAAGAAGAAGAATTCAGAACCCCGGGGGCTGGAGTTACTGATCGTCTGCTGCCTGACATGTCTGCCAGAGGCAAGCTCAGCTCCTTTGCAAGAGCGGAAGTGCATGCTCTAACCTGTCCAGCACCATTGTTTTGTTTTTGAGATAGTATCTCAGATAGCCTGATAGTATCTCAGATAGCCCAGGCTGGCCTTAAACTCAGTATGTAGCTGAGGATGACCTTGAGCTCCCGATTTTTCTGCTTCTCTCTCCCAAGTCCTGGGATTTCGGGCAGCACAGGTCCAGCTGAATTCTGTGTTATTCTTATAGCAAAAGCAGCTGGTGCTGCCTCCTCTTCTTCCCCCTCCCCCTCCTCCCCCTCTCCCCCCTCCCCCTCTCCCCTCTTCCTCCTCCTCCTCTCCTCCTCCACCCTACCCAGGGTCTGTAGCCCAGACTGGTGTTGAACCTGTTGTATTTGAGGATGACTTTGAACTCCTCGTCCCTTGGCCTTCACCACCCAAGTCCTGGAATTTCAGGCCTGCGTGTTAACTCCCAGCCAGGATCTGAGTCTTCAGTTCGTAGCCAGGATGTGGCTGACCATGTGCCTGCGGGGCCAGTCAGTGCCCCCTCTGTTCTCTGGGAAGACATGGTCGCGTGGCCGTAGAGGCGTGGCGAGCTTACAGCGTGCTTTATGCCTTCCCACTGAGTCTAAGGGACCTCAGCTCTGAGTGTTCAGACCTCAGTGAGTCACCCTGATCTTAAGACTCTTTTATCTAAAATGTTGACATCCCTCCAGGTCACGGCTTGGATCAGCCTGAGACAGTCAGTGCTACAGCTCTGTTGTCAGCTGTGCCTCTGTCTGTCTGTCCAGGAGCTGCGTCCCATCACCCTGAGCCCTGATTTCTCTTGAGGTCTGGTTCTGTTTGTTTAGGATTCTAGGTTCTAGTCATTTTATTTTCCCCTCAGACCCAGAAATCTGAGCCCTGAGCCTTTCTTCCCTCAGACTTATGGCAACAGCTCCCTCCCTCCCCTCAACCCACCCCAACTCAGACCCAGAGTCTAAGCCCAGCCCTCCTCCCTCAGACCCACTGGCCCAGCACTAACCTTTCCTCCCTGAGACCTAGGACTCCAGGTCCCAGCTCTCCTCCCTCAGACTCAGGGGTCCAAGGCCCTCCTCCCTCAGACCTAGGGTCCAGGTTACAGCTGTTCTCCCTCAGACTATGTCTGCCCCTTGCCTACCATATCTAGAACTATCCTGAGAATCCCTCTTCTCCACAGTGTGATCTTGGTGTCCCTTCTATCACCACACCATAATCCTACCCCTTCCCCTGCATGCTCCCGTCTGCCCCCTTTGAGACCAACACTCGCCATGCTCCCTCCTTCCCAGCTGTCTTCTTTCCTTATTTCTTTTCCAGTCACACTTCCCAGGCCTGGCTCAGGCTTGCACCTTCTTTGCCGAATGGAAGTTATTCTGAATATGGAGATCCGCTCGTTTTACCATGACTCCACATTAACCCCAATGATAACACTTGACCAAACCAAACATGAACTATACATACGACATTCTCCATGTCATCCCCTACTACAGCATCAGATACTCCTGGGCTGGGGCACTCAGTGGTATGCCTAGAATCCCCAATGGGGGCATGGCTCAGTGGTGACCCCTGCCAAACCCCCAGTGAGGGGCTGGGGCTCAGTGGTGAGCCCTTGCAAATCCCCCAGTGAGGGCTGGGGGCTCCATGTCATCCCCCAGAATCCCCAGTGACAGGGGCATGGCTCAGATACCTGCCTGGGCATGGCTCAGGGGAGCCCTGCCTGAATCCCCAGTGAGGGGCTGGGGCAGGCTCAGCCCCCTGCCTAGAATCCCCCAGTGAGGGGCTGGGGCATGGCTCAGTGGCCCCTCCAGTGAGGGGCTCCACAGTCCAGCACTGGTATATCATTCAGAAGATTCAATCCACTCGGCTGCAAAAAGCCTTAATTAATCAACAGTAATCATGAAGAGGAGGGAAGAAGTGGAGTCCATGCTGCAGGTCCCATGTTGCATGTTTCTGCCCTCACAGTCCCCAGCTGAAACAGCTTTGTGCTGTGCTGGAGGGCAGGGCCTGAGGCTGACCTACCTTAGCTCTCCATTTTCACACAGCACGACTGTGCTTTTACATTGATGCCTTCGTTTGTCCCTCCCTCTGACACCCCTCTTTCCTTTCCACCCCTCTGGCTTCTCCTTCCTTCTTCCTGTTCGCCCCTTCCTCCTTCCCTCCCTTCCTTTAAAAGGTCTGGCTCTGTGACCCAGGCTAGTCTTGAACCTGCCACTCTCCTGCCTCCATCTATCAAGTGCTGGGTTTATAGGCGCATGCCGCCTTCTCTGGCTGTCTCCTGTTTCTTATACTGTTTCCTTGGTAACTCCTCTAGGGCAGGGCCGTAAAGCAGACCTGGGGGTCCTGCTGTGAGGAGCAGGCATCCCAGCAGGGCCTGGGTCCTGGTTGGGTCGTTTCCTTGCCTCAGTTCAGGTCCACAGCCTGCTTGTTCTCTCAGGAGCAGAGGCAGCTGAGCCAGGAGCGGGATCATGTGGAAAGTCTTCGCCAGAGACTTAGGGAGGCCCAAGGACATCTTGATTCACAGCCAGAGGACCAGAGAGAGAGGCTCTCACAAGGGGTACAAGAGGTGAGGGCTCTTCAGACCTGCTTAGAAATGGATTCCATGTCTGTCTTTCACTAGGACCCCAAAATCTTGGCCCAGCCCGCCTCCCTCAGATGTGGGGTTCTGTTCCCCAGCCCTCCTCCCTCAGTTGTGGGGTTCTGTTCCCCAGTCCTCCCTCAGATGTGGGGTTCTAGGCCCCAGCCCTCCTCCCTCAGATGTGGGGGTTCTAGGTCCCAACCCTCCTCCCTCAGATGTGGGGTTCTGTGCCCCAGCCCTCCTCCCTCAGATGTGGGGTTCTGTTCCCCAGTCCTCCTCCCTCAGATGTGAGGTTCTGTGTCCCAGTCCTCCTCCCTCAGATGCAGGGTTCTATGCCCTAACCTTCCTCCCTCAGATGTGGGGTTCTATGCCCCAGCCCTCCTCCCCCTGAGGTGGGGTTCTGTGCCCCAGTCCTCCTCCCTCAGATGCAGGGTTCTATGCCCTAACCTTCCTCCCTCAGATGTGGGGTTCTAGGCCCCAGTCCTCCTCCCTCACGTTGTGGGGGTCTGTTCCCCAGTCCTCCTCCCTCAGATGTGGGGTTCTGTTCCCCAGTCCTCCTCCCTCAGATGTGAGGTTCTGTGTCCCAGTCCTCCTCCCTCAGATGCAGGGTTCTATGCCCTAACCTTCCTCCCTCAGATGTGGGGTTCTAGGCCCCAGCCCTCCTCCCTTGAGTCCATGGGTCCAGGCCCCAGTCCTTCTGACCCAGCAGTGCTGACCTGTCTTCTCCCTCAGGTCTAGGGGCCTGGGTTAAGCCCACCAGCTCACTCCTTCCTCAGTCTAGGGATCCAGTCTCCAGTCCCTTGTGTCCCCCCACTCAGATCAGAGAGCAGCTGGATGCAGCCCAGCGTACCTATGAGGATCTGGAGTTCCAGCAGCTGGAGCGTGAGAGCCGCGTGGAGGAGGAACGGGAAAGTCCTGATGTCCCAGCTCCGGACTCCAAGGTCCGGGAACTTCAGGCCAGTGTGGCTCAGCACAAGGTGAGTTCCCCAGACCAGCCCTGCCTCCTTCTCCATCCCTCCCTCTCCCCCATTTCCATGGTAGTTCTGGAAATTCACTGTGTGTCAGACACAGTGATGACCATCCACGAGCCACCGACCAACTCCTATGTGTTAGAGCATGAGTGCCACTGTATTCATGGAAGTCAGAGAGCAGGAGTCCATTCTTTCCTTCCACTATATTCCCTGGGATCGAACTCATATTGTGAGGTTTGACAGCAAGCACCTTTACCTTCTGAGCCCTCTCGCTGTCAGTTTTATGTCCAGAGTTTGGCCCTGCCCTGTGGGGACAAGTTTAGCTATACAGCTCAGCTTCCCTCCCAGCCGTTTGTGGTTAAACAGTCCTGACTGGGGTCTCCCTCTCACACTTCTTCCGGTAGATTGTTGTTCTTTTCCTTCCCTTGGTTTCTGTGTGCATGGCACCCAGGCTGCCTGGATCCAGCTGTGTAGCCGAGGATGACTTTAAACTTGTAATCCTCCTGCCTCGGCCTTGGGAGTGATGGGACTGCAGATGTGCTCCATCACATCCCGTTTATGTTGAGGGTGGGACCCAAGGCTTTGAACTTCCCAGGCAAGCACTCTGCCAACTGTGCCACAGGCTAGCCCGAAGACTCACTATGTAGCCCAGGCTGGCCTCATATCTGAGGCAATTCTGCCTCAGGCTCTTGGGTGTTGTAATTCCAGATATGGCTCCCCTTTCTCTGTTTATTATTATTATTACTACTACTATTATTATACTATTATTATTATTATTATTGTTATACTATTATTAGGGTTTTTTGTTTTGTTTTGTTTTTCAATTTTTTGAGATAGTAGTTCTCTGTGTAGCCTTGGCTATCCCGGACTCACTTTGTAGACCAGGCTGGCCTCAGATTTGCCTGCCTCTGCCTCTCACATGCTGGAATCAAAGTCATGCACCACCACTCCCAGCTTAAGGTTTATTTTTATTTATTTACTTTAACTATGTGCGTATGAGGCTGTATGCAAGTGTGTGTGTGTGTGTGTGTGCGCATATGCATCTGTGTGCGCAGGCACACGCAGGAGTCCATGGGGGCCATAAAGGAGTGTCAGATCCATCCCTTGGAGCTGGAGAAGTTTCCTGTTGTGGGTGCTGGGAACCGGACTGGAGTCCTCTACGAGACCTCTTTTTTTTTTTTTTTCTTTTTTTTGAGACCTAACCCAGGGCCTTAACTTCCTAGGCAAGCGCCTACCACTGAGCTAAAAGTCTCTCTGATCTTGATGAGTTTTTGACCTGGGTCTCCCTTGGCTTCTGTCACTAACCCTAGATGTCTTCTGGGCCCTGGCCTCCAAAAACCAAAAAAGAGCGCTCTCCCTCCCCAGTTCCTGAGGTATCTGGGGTGGGGATGGGGATACAGGGCACCCGTGGGAGGGTGTCCTGGAATCGTGAGTGACCACAATGGGGGTCCCCTGCAGCGCCGCATCCTGGTCTTGGAGGAACAGCTCAGGTCTCTGGGGGAGCAGATGGCTGCAGAGAGCTGGGGGCTGAGCAGGAAGAAGGAGGAGGCTGTTCAGGCTCTTACTCAGGTGGGTTCCTCCCCGAGACCTGCCCCACCCCCTCGCCTCCCAGGTAGCCCCCAAAGTCAGATGCTCAATGGGTGTGGCCCTTCTGCTGAGACATCGCCACCTCTCTCTCTCCCTCTCCTAGGAAAGGAGCCGGCTGTTTGAGCTCAATTGCCTTCAGGGAACATGTGGTGGGGACTTCTCTGAGCCTGACCAAGCGCTCACCAAGGTAGGGGACTTCCTGGACCTGCTGGTCCTCCCCCTTCCCTGAGGGCCTGGGTCCCAAACTCTTCCAGGAGCCGGGAGTGTGAGCTTTTGGCCTCTCCTCCCTCAGACTGGAGTCCAGGCCTAGCTCTTCTCCCTCAAGTCTATGCCTTAGACCTCTTCCCTCAGACTTCAGAACAAGGAGTCAAGGCCCTAGCTCCCTCAAGACCGGGGTATTGGGGGTGGGGAGGTGTCGGGAGGAAAGTTTGAAGTGCCAGCCAAAGAACTGGCTTTCAATGCCCATAGCCATGGCTCATGCTGGGAGATTGAACGGTGAGGACTATATTCTGGTTCTCTTGTGATCAGACCTTTGCTTTTCCATCTGAGAAATGGACTGGTACTGGCAGTCTGGGGCTAGAGCATTTGTGAACTGTCAGTGCTGTGTGGGTGTGGGTGTGGGTGTGTGGGGGTGTGTGTGTCCTGAAACCAAGCAGTGCATGCATGTGTGATCCATCTGTCTGTGTACTACATGCATGCCCAGTGCCCAAAGAGGCCAGAAGAGGGCACTGGATCCCCTGGGCCTGGAGTTACAGATGGTTTTGAGCCTCCATATGGTTGCTCAGAATCAAACCTGGGTCCTCTAGAAGAGCAGCCAATGCTCTTAACCACTCAGCCACCTCCCCAGCTCTCCACCCCAACCCCCGACTTTCTGTAACCATTGCTCTCTCTTCCCAGCTGCTGTTCACACAGAAGACAGACCGCCAGCTGCTGGTGCTGCAGGACCCCCTTGCGCATGCGGCCGCCAGCTCCACCTCTTCGTGTCTCTTCTCAGTGCACAGCTCCCTGCAGGTGCTGCCCCGCTCTGTTTGCGCATGTGCACACTGGGGAGGGAGGGGCTGGCAGCAGAGGTGCATCAGGAACCTCCGCTGGTGCGCTCTGCCTAGGGATGAGGGGATGGGAGGATAGGTGGGGACACAGCTCACAGGATATTAGATGACACGAATTTATTCTTATTATTAATCTTCTTTTTGTCTAACACCACGTCTCCCATGCAAGATGGGAGCCTGTAACCTAAGAGTGAAATTTACGAGTGACCAACTGGCTACTTTAATGAGGTCTTCTCTCTCTACCCCTCCCGGCCCAGCACTCTGCCTCAGTGTCATATATAGATATCTGTACCACATGCGTTCTGATGTCCTCAGAGGCCGGGAGAGGGCGTCAGGTCTCCTAGAACTGGAGTTACAGAGGGTTGTGAGGCACCAGCTGGGCATCAAATATCAAACCCGGGTCCTACGGAAGAGCAGCCAGTGCTCTTAACCACTAAGCCATCTCTACAGCCCTGTTGATCACTTTAAAAACTATCCGTATCGCTTCTCAGCCTTTTGGGTAAGATCAAGTGTAAAAAATATTTGTCGGCGACTTGTTTTCCCTTTTGAGAGGTGTACTCAATTCACTGGCCTATTCTTGTTCGGCAGATTTGGGTTTCCTCGGTGGTGTGTGTGTGTGTGTGTGTGTGTCTGTGTGTGCGTGTGTGTGTGTGTGTGTGTGTGTGTAGAATCCATCTGAAGTCCTGCTGGAGCGATAGCCTGGGTTCTGTGGCCGCCTCTTCACTCTGCTGTCCTTGCCTGCTGTACAAAGGCTTTTTAACTCTACAAAACCCGGTTTCTCGGTCCTCAGAATTATTCCCTGTGCCGTCTGAATCCTTTTCAGAAAGTTCTTGTCTATGCCTCTGTCTTGAGTATTTTCCTCTAGCAGTCCTAGTGGCTAAGGTTTTATTTTAGATTGGTTTGTCTTATTTATGTGTATGAGTGTTCTGCCTGTGTTTCTGTGTGTGCTGTGCATGCAGTACTGGGAGTGGCCAGAAGAGGGTGTCGTATCTCCTGGAACTAGAATCGTAGATGGTTGTGAGCCACTATGTGGTTGCTGAGAATTGAACCTAGGTCCTCTGGAAGAGCAGCTGGTTCTCTTAACTGCCGAACCATCTCTCTAGCCCTTTATTTGTGAGGGTCTCACTCTGTAGCCCAGGCTGGTGTCCTGCTTGCATGTCCTTCCACATACTGGAAAACATCTTTCATGTGTGTTTGGTGGTGCATGCTTGTAATCCCAGCACTCAGGAGGCAAAAGAAGGAGGGTAGACCCTGGCCAGCCTTGGCTACACAGAGAGATGCTGTCTTAAAATAATAAAACTAAAGCCAGAGGAGGTGACAGGCGCCTGTAATTCCAGCACTTAGGAATTGGAGGGAGGAGGATTGTGAATTTGAGGCTAGCCTGAGCTATAGCAAAATTTAGGGCCAGCCTAGGCTACACAACAAGATCCTATCTCTGAATGGATAAGTAAATAAATAAAAACTAAAATTAAAAAAGCAAATAAAAACTAAAATTAAAAAAGCAAATAATCTCTAGATAGCTCTTTAAAATAAATGAACTCAGCAGATCATATTTACTTATTTTTTAAAGATTGATTTATTTCATGTATATGAAGCTCTATCTGCATGGTCAGAAAAGGCATTGGATCCCATTACAGATGGATGTGAGCCACCATGCTGTTGCTGGGAATTGAACTGAGGATCTTTGGAAGAGCAGCCTGTGCTTTTCACCACTGAGCCATCTCTCCAGCTCTTTAGATGACTTTTAATCTCCAATGGGAGGCCACGCTCTGCCAGTAGCCACCATGTTGTTTTGTTTTGTCAATTTCTGTCACTGGTGTATTGGGTCTGGGGAGCCGTGACCAGCTATATGAAATAGGGTGGATAATAAACTTTATAACAAATATTGGCCACTAAGAAAAATTTTTTTTTGAGACAGGCTCTCATGTAGCCCAGGCTAGCTTCAAATGTACTGAATTGCTCCTGAGTGCTAGGATTAGAGGCATGTACCACCATGCTCAATTACATGTGATGCTGGGGGGTCAAGCCCATGGCTTTGTTGGGCCAGCACTCTACTGAGAAACATCCCCAGTCCTTTAATTATTTTCTGATGCTGGAGTTAAAATTAGGGCCTCAGCTGGGACAGTTAGCTGGTGGCTTTCCTAGGCAGTACTCCAGACCCTTTGGTGTCCACATGTGCACGGATCTCCACATACGCTGAGTCTGCGGTGAGCTGAGGCACAGCATTATGGTAGGAGGGTGTGACAGAGCAGGGGCTGTTCACCTCATGTCAACCGAGACGCAGAGAGCATAAGAGTGGTTGGGGGCAAGAGGAACCTGCCCAGGAGATACCCTAAGAAACCTACTCTCCAGAGAGACCCTCTCTCTTGCTGGTATGTGTGTTCCTGTTTATGTGTGTGTGGATGCCAGAGTCAACCTCTGCTATTGTTCCTAAGGAGCTGTATCTCTTGTTTGCTTTTAAAGATTTATTTCTAGCCAGGTGTGGCGGTGCACGCCTTTAATCCCAGCACTCCAGAGACAGGCAGGAGGATCTCTGTGAGTCTGAGGCCATCCTGGGCTACTTCGAGAGCTCCCGGCCTCTGGAAGTGCTGTGTGTATTCTTAGCCATCACTCAGTGTCCCTGACCCTTTTAAAATATTTTTTCTTTTCTTTTTTTCGGAGCTGGGGGCCGAACCCAGGGCCTCTACCACTGAGCTAAATCCCCAACCCAAAATATTTTTTTTTAATGTATGTGTGTCTGTGCGGCCGGTGGGTTTGTACACATGAGTGCAGTACCCACAGCGACCAGAAGAGGGCGTTTGAGCCCCTGAAAGTGGAGTTACTGGTGGTGGTGAGCTGCCATATGTAGATGCTGGGAACCGAACTTGGGTCGTTTGTGGGAACAGTAATTGTTCTTCTGACTCATCTCTCCAGGCCCCATCTCTGTTTTTTGAGGCGGGCTCTCTCACTGGGTTCTGAGGCTTATAGATCGGGCCAGGTCAGTAATAGCCAGGGATCCATCTGTTCTACCTCCCTAGAGGCGTTACTGCCACACTGGATTTTATTTCTCACATTTGTCTATTTATTGACAGGGGTGGGGGTGGGGAGTGCAATGCATGATTAGGCATACCCTGAACATCACCGAACAGCCGGTAGGAATCATCAATCTTATTCTTAGACTTGGCGTCCTGGGCTTGCGCCGTCTTGCTGGACAATGACTTCCTACATGGATGGATGTCTGGTGTTTAGGTTTACATGGAAAACTCTTTCTGAGCTATGTCAACAGCGTTCGCTACACGGGGCCAGTCTTGTAGTTGGCACCGCCTCCAAGTGATGCCGTCCAATCAAGAGTGCACTCACGGGTTAATTGACTGATAGAGTTGGAGACTTTTCCATCCACTCAGCCCCCAGAGGCACAGCTGTCAGTGAGCGAAGCCATTATTCTAAGCACCTCTGGGGGACGCTTACCTTACAAACACAACCTTTGTGTGTTTTCAGGGGTCTATTGGTCTCCAGAGGACAGGAAGCCTGCCCCGGAGGAGGGGAGACAGGGCCAGCCAGAGGGGATCCTCCCGACCTTTGTCCGTCCACTGTACAGGTGAGGACACTTCTGTTTTCCCCCTGCCCTTGTCCTCAGCCATCCTGCAGCGGAGGATGGAAAAACAGCTTGGGTGTGGGCTGGAGAAGTAGAGGGATGAAGGAGGAAACGTCTGGCCTCCACATCCCGTGCCCTCTTCCTCAGGACCCCTGGAGGCCTCTGCTCTTACACAAGCTGTGGGGACCCCTGGGAGACACCCTCTCTATCAGCTGCTCAACTGTGGCCCTGGGAATAGGTGAGACGTGAGAGGGAGTGGGGAGAGGGAGAAGGAGGCCAGCCAACGTAACCATCATATAATCTCTGCTTTGTCCGCCTAGAAACTCTGTGCTTCACCCAGACATCGCACATATGGAGCGACTCCTGAAGCAGGCTGTGGCCGAGAGGGAACGGCTGCTCAAGGCCAGGGTGAGACCGCAGGCCCTGTTCCTTAAAAAGAGGCATTTGACCCTAACCCACTTTTTTACATGCACGACTACAAACCCAGCCCTCCTGCCTCAGACTCAGGGTCCCATGTCCTAGTCCTCCTCCCTCAGACCCAGGACTCCAGGCCCTAGCCCTCTTCCCTCAGATACAGGGGTCTAGCCCCAACCCTCTTCCATTAGACCCAGGAGTCCAGAACCCAACCCTCCTCCTCCCTCAGACCCAGGGCTCCAAGGCCTCCGCTCTCCTCCTTCAGATACAGGGTCCAGCCCCACCCCCACCCCCTTATTCAGATATTTCTCTGTCTTACACGTTGGATTCCCATTGATTCTCCCTCATCAATCCACAGGAAGGGATGAGAAGAAGCCAAGAAAGTTCCACAGACCCTGCAGTTCCCGCCATCATGGTTAGTCCCCTCTGTCCTCCCTGGGTGCTTTTGCCTTTTATTAAATGCCACTGTCTCCTGCTCTCCGACCAAAAGGGTCCTGAAGTTAAGTCCAGAGGTCCCGTTCCTACTCCTGTTTCACTCCCCCACGCCCATGGTCTTTGCTTAGGTTACTGACTGCGTCTCTTTGTTCTTTTTAACTATTTATTTACTATTTCCGTAAGTCGTGCGTAGCTAGGCAGGCGAGCACATGCCACGGTGCACATGTGGAGGTCAGAGGACTTGTGAAAGTCATTTCTCTATTTCCGCTACGTGGGTCCCAGGGATCGAACTCAGACCATCAGGGTTGGCGGCAAGCGCTGTTTCCCAGCCGCACGATCTCCCCATCCCCTTGTTCTTGTCTTTCTGTATGGTTGGGTGTTTTGGAGCCCTGTGTGTTCATTCCAAGCTGCACCCTGAGCTACCATCCCAGGTCTTCTCCTGTCCATACGCCAGTAACTATTTCAGCCGTTATTATTATGAAGAGCAAACATTTGTGGCAGTTTAAACATTTTAATTATAGAAAGACTTCGTGGCACCAGGGACCGAGTTCCGTCCCCAGCACTACATAAGCCAGTAGTGTCGGCTTTATGCCTGTGATCCCAGCACTTGGGAGGCAGAAGCAGGGAGACCAGAAACTCAAAGATTGTCTTCCATGACAGAGCCAGCATGGGCTGAGAGAGACCCCCGCAGGAAGGGCGTTGTATCTTTCAGGGTTGCTCTGCACAAACCCATCCTCATTAAAAATGCAGCGCCAGTCACATCATTTATTAAACAGCCCCTGCTGAGTACATTGTGTGACCCAGCTGTGCTTGTGTGCACAGACCAGCATGGCTCTGAGACTGGTGCCTCCATGATCAACGGCTGGCTGATGGGGAGGATGCTGAGGGAACTGGGGCTCTCAGGTGGGCGGAGTCCATGAAAGTGGCTCACTTAGGAAGGAGGGTAAGGGTCACTGTCCCGGTCCTGCCTCACAAACTTTGTGACTTCGATGTGACTCTTCTGTCAAACGGAGACTTTCTTTGGTTTTGATTTGGCCTTTGAGATGCCCTTCGTAGCCCAGGCTGGCTTCGAACTCACTCTGGAGCCAGGGGTAAACTCACTCTGGAGCCTTTGCAAAGGCTGCATGGAGCTGGCCGGCTAGGCTGCAGTCCCTCTCTTTGCTCCTGGCTCCTGGGTCAATGACCCCTTCTCTGTGTTCTACAGGCCCCACCACACCCTCCTGGTCCCCAGGACCTGGACCTCGCCCAGCACCTGGAACGCTGGGGCCACAATCCGGAAAGCTGCCCCCACTTGCGGGTGTCCGGGGGCTACTGTCGTGGGCCCCTGGTGAAGATGGGCGGCCGTATCAAAACGTGGAGGAAACGCTGGTTTTGCTTTGACCGGCAGGCGCGCCGTCTGGCTTACTACGCTGGTAAGCTGGGAGACCAGGCAGCCAGGAGGCTTCAAGCCTGGGGTTGGAAAATCAAGACAGCCCCCTTCCGCCCCCACTTCCCTGCTGCCAGGGGACCCAGGGGTTAGGCTCCCAACCCCTTCCATACACTCAAGTCTAGGTTAAAGTCCTTCTGTCTCATAACACAACTCCCAACCCCTTCCTCCCTAAGCCACCGAGAATCCCCCCAGCCTCTACTCACCATAGTAGTAGAAGGTTCCAAACTCCTCTGTGTTAACAGGAATTTGAAACAGTTCTGGCTCCAGATGGGAGCCTAGACCAGTCAGTGACCCACCCACTGGATCACCCAGAGCCCTGACCATCCTTTCTTTCCAGAGGGACCCAGGTGCTCCAGAACTTCTGTCCCTGAACCCATTTCCAGGTTTCTGTAGTCTCTAGACCTGTGTGTCTCCCATCTAACATAGAAATCCACCTCCCTCCTGCCTTAGGGTTATCACAGTGTCATAATCTATATTACAGCCCAATGACCCCAGTACACACACACACACACACACACACACACACACACACCTGTCTCTAACTAGATCTGTTTCCTCCCTCTCTTCCCACCAGACAAGGAAGAGAGCAAGCTCAAAGGTGTCATCTATTTCCAGGCCATCGAAGAAGTGTACTGTGACCACTTACGCTGTGCCTCCAAGGTGACTCCCTGCTCAGTGCCACGGTGCCCTCCCACTGAGCACCTATGGCTAAGCCTCAGCCTCAGCCCATCTCTAGGTCACCCTGGGAGAGCCCACTCTTGCTCTACTCACAGTCCAGCACTGGAGCGTAACTAGAGCTCAGAGCCTGGGGCTGCACTGTACACTCAGTCTGTAGAGAGCTTGCCTAGCATGCACAGAGCCCTGAGTTCAAGCCCCCAGCATCGTAGACACTGGGCACAGTGGTATACAGCTGGAACTTCAGCTCCAGGAGGGCAGGGGCGGGTGAGTGAGTGTGAAGCCAGCCTAGAAAACATACTGAGTTCCAGAACGGTCAGGGCTCCGTGGAGATCCTGGAGTGAGGGGAGAAGGGTGGTGTCAGATTCTGGTTTAGCACATGCTTGTGGGTCTGAAGCTGGAGGCCCGGATTATAAGGGAGACAAAGTGTAAGGGCAGAAAGAAATGTTGGCAGCTGATATTAGAATCCTCTTTGGAAAGGAGCCAACCATGGTTGGTTGGGTTTTTTTTCCTTATTTATTTAATTATTTATTTATTCATTCATTTATTTATTTATTTTTGAATCAGGGTTCCTCTGTGTGACCCTGGCTGTCCTGGAACTGGCATTACAGATGGCCGTGAGCACCATGTGGGTACTGGGAACTGAACCTTAGTTCTCCAAGAGCCGCCAGTGCTCCCAACTGCCCATCCATCTCTCCAGCCCCCAGCTATGGCTGAATTGGAGTCACAGTTGATTTAAAAAAACAAAAACTTAAGTCTTAGTCTTTTCTTCCAAAAAAACCCCCCAAAAAACCAAACATAATAACACAACAACAATAACAACAAAAGCTCAAAACGGCACATTCCAACCCCTTCCCTCGGGACTTAAAACAAAATGGATAGAAGAAGGGGTTTACCCATTTGGTGGTCAGTATATAGGCTCCAGCTGGGAGTGGTGTAATCTCAGCCCTCAGGAGGCTGAGCAGCAAGCCTGAGGCTAGCCTGAGCTACGAAGTCAAACCCACTCTCAAAAAAGAGAGGCTGGAGAAAGACGAAAATAAAAATTAAAAAGTCAGGTATGGTGGCACACACCATTATCCCCACACTGAGGTGGCCGACACAGTTTGATATCTGAGGCCAGCTTGGACGAGTTCTATGGCAGTCAGTGAAGAAAAGGGAGCAGGCATTCTAGCCGGGTTTAGGAAGACAATCGTAGACATTGATCCAACCACCCTCCCCCTTGCTTATTCCAGAGCCCCAACCCCCTCCTGACCTTCTGTGTCAAGACCTACGAACGCCTTTTCTATATGGTGGCCCCCAACCCGGAAGCCATGCGAATTTGGATGGTCGTCATCGGGACAGCTGCGGACGAAAACCACGCCCCCTGACCCCCTAGCGGTCCCGCCCTCTGAGAAAGGAGGTTCCCGCGAGCTGCGCCCCTAGACGCACCTTCCGGCCTTTGAGGCCCCGCCCACTTCAGGAAACTCTCGGCCCCGCCCCTTTGGCCTTCTCCTGAGCGCTGCAGCCGCTCTAGCTCAGCGGGCCTGAGCCACGGAGGTCTGGGCTGCAGGTGGCTTCCAGGCGGCATCGCCAGGCCCTGGAGGCCCCGCTTGGGGGCAGGAGGAAGATTACAGGGGCGGAAGGAACTATTTATTGGTGCTCCTCTGATACCGAATTAAACGTGGTGAAAAAACAGGGTTGCTGGTGTGGATTCCAATGCTGAAGTCCTGAGGCCCCTCTGCCCTTAGGCAGAACTCCTGAGCCAAGGGTTTCCCTAACGATAGAGACTTCTCACCCCTAAGGTCATGCATGGACGGGAGAAGAGATGGGCAGACATCTGCGATTTGGAGTTTCTAATATGTAGATTTATCTGCCTTCGTGCATTTTTGACCCGTCAGCTTCGAGCAGGCTCTAGAAACGTCTGTGCGCCCTCCTTCCTGAATTTTCTTTAGGGTTTCCCCCTCTGCCCTCTTCCCTGTGTAAGATTTTAAGTTCAGTGGCCCCACCTGAAAGCCCCCTACTTCGATTCCCAGATGACCAAGCGCTTTCCTTTGAGTCCTCCCATTATGCCCTGTTGTTCCCAGTGACACCTGTCATCCCATGAGAGTTAGACAGAAGGGAGAGGGGCCTTTGCCACCTCTGGGTCATTACTTACTCAATTTGTTTAGGTAGTTAGCCCATCTCTGGTTCCTAACTTATATGAGGCATGTTCCCTCTTCCAGGAAGCCCTCCCTGGTTGCCTTGGCTGAGTCACACGGTTCTGCTTGCCTGTCCTTATTCCAGTCTGACTGTTCTGTCCTGGTCTTAACTGCCCTGGTCATTCCTGGCAACAGATCTCCTAGGCTGTCTCATGACTAGTGTGCCTTTGGCAGGATGGAAAGGTCTGGGTACCAACTGCCTTTAACACTTGAATCAGTTTGTAAGAAAATGATTCTGAGGATGATGGCAGCTGCTGAACAAGGACATCAGAAAACTCTTGGGCTGTTGTCTCTCGTCATCCCTTAGGTCTCATCTGGGGTGCCCCCTCAGCTGGTCCTCGGGCAGAATCAGATGCCTGTGAAGCAGTCAGCTTTAAGAAGTCTGGTGGTCAGAGTAGCCCATGAGTCTCGGGAGAGCGTCTGGCTACCTTTAGGCTCAATTCTTAATTTAGATTTCAGTTTGTGTTTTGTAAGTCAAACGTGGGGAACAATGGAATGGAGCAAGCTTGCCTGGCCTCTGAGGACCAGAAACCCTTCCCAGATAAGGCCCCAGGCACATTGAGGCTTGCATCATGGCTGCCTCTGACAGAGACCTCTGTTTATGTGGGAACCCCTCTCTGTATCCTAGGTAAGTGAGGAGAACCGGGCAATCCCAGTGAGTGAGGGAAATAGTTCAACAAGGGGACCTGGCCTAGCAGGCACCAGGCTCCTAGTTCCTTCTTCAATACAGCAAAAGTAAAGATCGCAAGAAAACAAACATAAACAACAAGCAAGAAAACAAATAAATAAATATGCAAATCAACCACACGGCCTCCTGCTCCCTGAGTCCTGGCTCAGGTCAGCAGCCCAAATCCAGGCAGGCCCGAGCAGGAGTTGACTCCCCACCCTGGGTCCCACTCCCTCCCAAGATGCTCGCTCTTCTGGTCTGACCAGTTGGGGTTCCTCCCCTGAAACTCTCCCACACTCCACTCTGCTCCGGGGCCTGTGGGGCCTCCTGAGCCTAAAACAGAAGTATCACCCGTCAGCTACTCACTAGGGCTTCTGTCTCTCAAGTTTGCAGACCTATTTGACAAAAGGAGTCCTCCAGAGAGAGAGGGGGTGGGGGAATTACCTGGAGTTGCACAGCAAGATTAAAATTTCAGACTGTCCGGTTCCAGACTCCATCCCCTGCTCACTCTGTCACCCTTTTCCTTTAGGATAAAAAGGGCACCTTGAGCCAGACTTGGTGGTGCCCATCTTTAATCCCAGCACCCGGGAGGCAGAGCCAGGCAGATCTCTGTGAGTTCAAGGCCAGCCTGGTCTACACAGTGACTGCCAGGCTCAGCAGGGCCGTAAAGCAGGACCCTGTTTTTAAAAAAAAAAATCCGTTTAAAAGATACCTTGGAGTCTCAGAGAGAGAGAGAAGAGCATTAGTTCTGGGTCACACAGCAAAGATGTGGGCCTGGCATCCTGAGGTGGGGGTAGTGCAGCCGAGCCAGTTTTGAATGACATCACAAGCATCGCTCTCTCACTTTCTCTCTCTGAGTCTTCCCCGGATGACAGGTGACCCCACCTAGGTGACTGGGGTGCTTGTCATTGTTGGGAACAGAGGTGCTGGGTAGGGGCCAGGCGGCAGATATCACTCTGAGCACAGCTGTTCTAACCTTCCGCTGTCATCAACCTGGCCAGCTGGGGCTGACTGCCCCTCTACTGGCCTGTGGAGAACAGTAGCTTTCTCTCTGGGACTCAGTTTCCCCCTCTGAGGAATGGCTACTGTGTTCCACTCCTCTGAACAGGCTGCTTATAACAGGACTGGTACATACTCTCTCTCTTTTACAATCTCTCCCACAATATGGGTCCTGGGGACCAAACTCAGGTTGTCAGGGTTGGTGGCGATCTCTTTTACCCTCTAATCTATCTGGAAGGTCCACCATTTTGTAGCCCAGACTGGCCTTGAATGTGCAATTCTCTTGCTTCAGTCTCCTGAGTGTGGGGATTCTGGGCCTGCGTCATGCCACAATATCCCGCCCGGGAGGCAGCCAGCACCAAAGACCTAGGAGCTATAAATAATCAACATAAACATTAGACAATAATATCACAATCTAAGACTTTCACAGCACCGAGAATTGCTTGAAGCTTTTCACACACATCTGACATTGGTCCCCGAGCAGCCTCTGAGGTAAGCTTACCACTAAGGTCTCCAGTAAGCAGATGGGAGACGTGGAGACCCAGAGTCAGGTGATTCCCACACACATCTGGAACCTCAGTTTGGGGAGGTAGAAGAAGGAGGATTATTAGGGCCTGCTGGCTGCTAGCCTCATTCTGGATTCAGCAAAAGACTCTGCCTAGAAGGAATATGGCAGAATATGGAGAATGATGTGGAGCAGGACATGGGACATGCCCTTTGACTTCCACAGTACGAGCATGGGTGTGTTCACCTGCAGACAGGTGTGTGCATGCATCCTTCGTGTGTGTGCACACACACATACACATACATATATACCTATACATACATACACACTCATACACACATACATACACACATATGCACACACACATAACACAGGCATTCACACATATACACAAACATATATACACATACATGAACATATACGCACACACATACACAGACATATACACATACACAGATACACACATGCACAAACATACACGTACACACATGCATACACATACACACCCATACATACACACAAACAGATAAAAAGAGATCTGGTGATGTAACTTCAGGGTAGAGCATTTGCCAAGCATTTGCCAACTACCTGGGGTTTTATACCCAGAGTCAAAAACAAAACAAAAACAACTTTGCATCACAAAATAAGTGAAATAAAATAAAATAAAACCAAGCAACCAAATAAACAAAACAGCAAACCCCAGAAGAGACTCTGACAGTGACAAGTGACATTAAAGTGGGATGTGACAGCTGAGCTCACATCCCACTTCTGCTACTCTCAAGCCTCTCCCAGCCTCGATTTCCTCTTCTGTGAAATGGGCTCCATCCTCCCTTTGCAGAGCTGTTCTGGCCTAAGAAACACTGCAGACAACAGAAGCTTCCCTCAAGACTGATGGGAACCACGCAGGCTGCTGTTCTGAATAGTTTCTGGCAAAGCAAAGGCTTGATTTTTGGGTATCCTTATCGTTCGTGTCACAGTTATTATTCATGTTAGAGTTTATAACAAAAAAGATCAGAAAATGGAATTAGAAACCTCCAGCTTACTCTCCCCTTTTTCTTTAATATGCTGGAGATTGAATCCAGGAAATCATGAATGATAAGCAAGAGATTTACTGCTAAGGCACGCCCCCAGCCCCTCACTGGGGGATTCTAGGCAGGGGCTCTACCACTGAGCCACTCCCCCAGCCCCTCACTGGGGGATTCTAGGCAGGGGCTCTACCACTGAGCCACTCCCCCAGCCACTCACTGGGGGATTCTGGGCAGGGCTCTGCCACTGAGCCATGCCCCTCAGCCCCTCAATGGGGGATTCTAGGCAGGGGCTCTACCACTGAGCCACTCCCCCAGCCCCTCACTGGAGGATTCTAGGCAGGGGCTCTACCACTGAGCCACGCCCCAGCCCCTCACTGGGGGATTCTAGGCAGGGGCTCTACCACTGAGCCACGCCCCCAGCCCCTCACTGGGGGATTCTAGGCAGGGGCTCTACCACTGAGCCACCCCCCCAGCCCCTCACTGGGGATTCTAGGCAGGGGCTCTACCACTGAGCCACACCCCCAGCCCCTCACTGGGGCATTCTAGGTGGGGGCTCTACTTCTGAGCCACGCCCCAGTCTCTCACTGGATTCTAGGCAAGCTCTGTACTGCTGAGCTACACGAAGCTGAACCACACCTTTAGGCTTCCCTCCCATTTGATTCATCAGTAATCCCTGCTAGTTCTTCCTCTTGCAAATGTTTTGGGTTCTTCCCCCCCCCTTTCTCCAGTGTCTCATGTAGCTCAGGCTGACCAAAAACTTGCTATACACCTGATGAAGGCCTCGAACTCTCCATTTACCATGTGCTGGGATTCTAGGCTGGATCGCCACTCCTGGCTAAGAAGACACATTTGTAAAGATGTGGATCTCTGTGTGGTGGTTTGGGTGGCAGTTCCAGGAAACGGGGTTTTGCTCTGCACTGGATCTGTCACAGAACAAAGACAGAGTTAGAGTCTTTATAAATGTGATTTATGCGGCAGGAAGAGCGAAGCTAGGCTTAGACAGTGATTTACAGTAACACGATAACCTGAGCCCCAGCATGTGGGCTTGTGGAGTCACGTGGTGATGGGCGTAACGATGTTGTTTGTTCCTGTGTACTGGCAGAGTCGTGTGGGTGGTCGTGTTTTTGCATAGATCATTCATGGTCACAGGCGACCCTGGCCTAGGTCAGGGTGCTGTAAGATTATTTGAGTCCACTACAAACCGCCTGGCTCTTATAGTAACAGGGACAAGTCCTGCCGGTTACCGGTTGGTTCCTTTCTCTTCCTTTCCGTGCCCTCGCATCCCAGAGAGTATCCCGTATAGCCCAGGCTGGCCTCAAATTTCCTATAGGACTGAGGATAAACTTTACATCCTTCTGCCTTCACCTCTGTCGTATTTATTTTTTTCTTCAAGCTCTGGGGATAGGAGCAGGGCTTCATCCACACCAGGCAAACCATCAAACTTCCCTTTTTCATTTGGAAGACTGCCCAGTGACCCCAGTCTTCCTGCGTCCTTTATCAAGCCTGGGGAGGAGTTTGAGATAGGGTCTCACTATGTAGACCAGGCTGGCTTCAAACTCAATACAATCCTGTCTGAGCTTCTTAAGTCTAGAATTTTAAGCAGGAGCCATTATACCCAGCCCTCCCTTCCTCCCTCTCCCTCCCTGCCCTCCATTCTTGTTTTTATCACTCTTGATTTCTCTGCAGGTTCATTGTCTAGGGTCTGTGATTCTGTCTCATTACATTCATTTATTTATTCATTACTTGGAGGATGTGTTGTGGTACAGATATGTGGAAGGCAGAAGATACTTCTTAGGAATCAATTCTTGTGTCTCTCTTTCTACCATGTGGGTCCCAGGGGTCCAACTCGGGCCCTCAGGTTGGAGACAGGCGTTTTTACATGCGAACCATGTCACCCTCCCGCCTCCCACATACAGTCTCTCTCTTTTTAGCCCAGACTCCGGTCAAACTTAGGTTCTGTCTTGGCCTCCTACAGGGAAGCCCTGGCTCAGCTCCCAATGTACAACCAGTGAAGATCTAAGTGTGCGGCCCAGCGATGCTGTAGATCGTACATCACAGGCACACGCACAAGGCCACCCTCCCTAGAAGGAGACGAAAGAGGTATCTTCCGGGACAAGACTCTCTGAGAGGGAACCTCTATTCATTTTCTAAACCGACCCATTTCTGTGGGTTAGATTGGACTGTTTCAGAACTCCACATGAACAAAGTCACACTGTGCGCTCGCTGCCTTGCTTCTGGTTCCATCGAGTCATTGTTTTAAAGATCCATCTATGTAGCTGCATACACCATCCACTGAAACGTTCCATTGCTAAGCCACAGTGCATGGGGTGAAGGGACCACTCGTGGTTTTATTAATTAATTAATTAATTAATTAATTGAATCAGACGATATTGGGGATGGACCCCAGGGCTTCGTTCATGCTGAGTGAGTGCTTTACCACTAAGCCTTAAGTACTATCATCTCTCACTGCAGTAATCTAGGCAGAGGCTCTACCACTGAGCCACGCCCCCAGCCCCTCACTGGGGGATTCTAGGCAGGGGCTCTACCACTGAGCCACGCCCCCAGCCCCTCCCTGGGGGATTCTAGGCAGGACTCCACTGATGACCCCTAATGCATTATCCGAACTCTCCAACCACTATTTTTTTTTAATTTAAAGGACTTATTAGAGTGCCCAGCACACATGATAGTTGTGCAAGACTTGTTTTCATTTTTATTCATTTTTTGAGACTTTCAGCCATGTTTGCAATGTATTTTGATTCTATATACCTTTCTTATCACCTCTCGATAGATACCCGATATTATTTCCCAGCTTAACCATATTGAAAAGTCTACTTCTCAATTTCAGCTCGACTTGTAGCCCTTTATCCGTATTCCTCCACGGCCTTAATCTCTTGTAAGTCATAACCCACTTGTTTGTTTTGGCTTTTTGAGATAAGATCTCTTTCTGTAGTTCAGTGAGGCCTGGAATCACCATGCCTCAAACTCATGGCAATCCTCCTGCCTCAGCTCCGTGAGTGCTGTGATTACAGGCATGAGTCACCACGCCTGACTTGTAAATAACAGTTTCCCAATTATTTAATTAATATCTGTATCTGCCATCAGACTGGGAGCTCTGCTAAGACAGACAGTAGTTCTGCCCCAGGGTCGCCAGTCCCGGAGCGAAGGCAGGCAGGCGGGCACACCACAAAAGCTCAGGCCCCTAGCAGACCCTGAATGTCCCTGTCTCTCTTTGAGCCCTGGTACTTCCTCTGCCTCTGAAACCCACACATACTTTTATCCAGGGGACTGGAGGGAACCTCTACTCCCGCCCTTTCCCTTCTTGGCAAAGGCACAGGGCAGGGGCCGCTCTCCCTGTGGGTGACGCACCTAGAGGCGGGCCCGCCCCACAGCGGACGCTGAGTTGGCCTGGTTGGGCAAGGCCAGGGTTGCCCCGGGGTAGGTTACTCATCTAAGGCTCAGGTAAGAGGGCCCGGGTTGGAAGGTGGCACACCCAGGGGGGACGCGGAGAGAGCAGGACACAGCTATGGATGCTGCCAGGAGAGGAGATACACAGCCAGTGATGTGGACCACCAGATGGCTGCTGCTGCTACCGCTACTGCTGTGTGAAGGTGGGTGTGTTGTAGGGAAGGTAGAGTCGGGGCCCCTAAGGAAAATGATTCCCCAGCTCTTCCCAGAAAGTCCTTTAAGGAAAGTTGAACACAACCAAAGGCAGTTCAGCTGCCCCTGCCCTGGACAGAGGGGCTGTAGGAAATTCTCCTACACGGAGCAGGCACCTGAGAGAGTCACCCCTCCCCCTCCCTAAGAGGGGGGCTTCCCCGGCGGGGATCCCCTCCCTCGGGCATAGGCAGCTAGGAGAGGGGGAAACTCTCAATGCAGGCTCAGGGTGGAGAAGAAAGGGGCCAGTGTGTCCTGCACCCCGAAACTTGTGGGAGGGCTTCTACTGCTGTGTTGGACGCACAGTAGAATCATCTCACCCCGGGACAGAGGCCACTGGGAAAGACGTTGTCCTGGTGGGGAGAAGGCTTTAACAAAGAACACTCGGTTCTCCCCGGCCCTCGCCCGCAGGAGCGCAAGCCCTGGAGTGCTACAGCTGCGTGCAAAAGGCGGATGATGGATGCTCTCCGCACAAGATGAAGACAGTCAAATGTGGTCCCGGAGTGGACGTCTGTACCGAGGCCGTGGGGGCGGTGGAGAGCAGTGAGTGCAACCTGGTGGTCCCTGACTACCCTTTCCCGACTCCTCCTGTGTGGCTCTGCCTCCTTAGAGACCTTTCTGATTCTGGCCACGCCTTTCCCTTTCAGCCCTCACCTAGACCCTGCAGCACAGACTCGCCCTTCTTTCTTTGGGCTTAGGCGGGTAGACAGGCTGAAGGCGGGGAGTCGGAGGCTGGGTGGGGGAGGGGAGGAGGGTCGGCGCGCTCTGATAGCTGCAGCCTGTAGAGGACCCACACCTTTACCACTTCTCACTCCCTGCAGGAATGCTTTCCCACCAACAGGGATTATTATTTAGTGGGGCCGAGGTCACCGAGAGTCCTTTGAAAGGGATCACTGAGGTTCCTAGTCAGACTCCACCCTTAACGCCTCTAAGTTTCCAGACCCCTTACTCAGGAATCCCACCTTCCCCCAAGTCAGATACAGGACCTCCTCTCTATGCATCCTCCTGAAGTTGTGGTCTGAAGTCAGGGCCAGCACACACATGCGGGATAGGCACTCCACACCAAGCTGTTTCCTCAGCCCGTTTAAGCTTGTACTTTGAGACAGGGTCTTGCTGAATCGCTCATTTGGCCCTTGAACTCACTATGAAGTTCAGGCAGGCCCTTGTGGTGGGGAGTCTCCTCCCTCAGCCTTCTGAGTCACCTGGTGGCAGGGTCTCCTTATGCGGTACAAACTAGACTGGAACTCGAGACCCCACTGCCTCAGCCTTCCCAGTAGCTGGGATTGCAGACTTGTACTGTCATGTTTGTCTCCAGACCTTTTCTTTTTTTCTTTTTTTTCCGGAAAGAAAAAAAAAAAGTTTTTCTTCCAGTCTCCTTATTGGATCCTTCTGAAGCTACTTTCTGAGGCTCCTCCCCCCTTTGACGTAATCCTCGAGGCTTCAGTTTGAGCCCGGCTCTTGAGGCTGTTGCGTTTGACAATCAGCCTGTTCTCTGTGGACTGTATTCTTTGAAGCTCTTCCCTTTGACCACACCACCCTCCCTCCACCTGTAGCTCTTTGCCCAGGGATCTGCTCTCTTTGAGGTCCCCGCCTGCTGACCCAGGTGACCATCCAAGACTATTGTTCATTCAAAGCTCCGCCCCCACCGAGCCTTGTCTGCTCTGACCCCACCCCCTTTTCCACCGCAGTCCACGGGCAATTCTCTGTGGCGGTGCGGGGCTGCGGTTCCGGAATCCCCGGCAAGAACGACCGCGGACTGGACCTTCACGGGCTCCTGGCCTTCATTCAGCTACAGCAGTGCACCGAGGACCGATGCAACGCCAAACTCAACCTCACTTTGCGAGGCCTCAACCCTGCAGGTCGGTCGTGGGCGGAGCCACACTAGGGCTGGGAGCTGAGGCTTACTGCAAGCTGAGGCCGGGCTGCGGAGGTGGCGGGGTTGAAGACTGCAGACGTCAAACGATTTGTGCACCAGAGGTCCATACTGGGGGTGGGGCTAGGAGATAAGGGGTGGAGTCACAGGGACAGCTGGCCCATTGAGCTGTGGTTGTCTAGATCTCTCTGCGGGACGGGCTGGCCTTGAACTTGTTATCTTCCTGCCCTAGCTTCCTGAGTAGACCATCGCACACTCTTGATCCTTCCTTTTCTGTTTCTGCTTCCCCAGGCAATGAGAGTGCGTATGAGCACAACGGCGCAGAGTGCTACAGCTGTATGGGGCTGAGCCGCGAGAAGTGCCAGGGCGCTATGCCGCCTGTCGTGAACTGCTACAATGCCAGCGGCCGTGTCTACAAGGGCTGCTTCGATGGTAACGTCACCTTGACGGCAGGTGAGTCAACCCCCTGAAAGAACTTGAGACTTGTAGGAATTGTGATAGTTGTCCTAAGGAGAGCGCCTCACCGAAAGGATCACCCCTCTGCCCTCTCCCTACCCCAAACACTGGGGACTGCTTTTAACTTGCTTTGTCCTACAGCATCATGGGAAATGTAGGCTATAGACTACCTGTATAGACTATATAGCCTACTTATAAACTCCCGCGATGGAGAGAGAGAGAAAGAGAGGGAGAGAGAGAGAGAGAGAGAGAGAGAGAGAGAGAGAGAGAGAGAGAGAGACCACGCCTATAGAAGACTGCAGGATACAGAATGGAAGACCATGAATGAAGACTTGGGTTTAAACTTAAAAGCTTTTTGTCTGTGTGACATGGGGAATCCGGTTTGAGCCCTGAAAACTTAGGTGTCCCACTTGTTCCACAATATTACAGGATGTAGTCCATAGTTGGAGTCATAGGTTCAGTGGTAGAGCCCCTGCCTAGAATCACCCAGTGAGGGGCTGGGTGTGTGGCTCAGTGGTAGAGCCCCTGCCTAGAATCCCCCAGTGAGGGGCTGGGGGCGTGGCTCAGTGGTAGAGCCCCTGCCTAGAATCCCCCAGTGAGGGGCTGGGGGTGTGGCTCAGTGGTAGAGCCCCTGCCTGGAATCCCCCAGTGAGGGGCTGGTCCTCACTCGATGGCGGGTGAAGTTTTTCAGTTCCTTCTGGTGCCAGGTGTTTCTCGGGACTTTACTTCAGATTCTAAGACTAAATTTAGCAGGGAGCTGAGAGAGGCAAAGACAAGGTTATATTTGAGTTTTACTCACAGATATATTTCTGTTAAAGCCTTTGTTCCAAGACAAATCTAGAGTTTGGACTCCACCCTTCTCAAAGCATTTTGCAGAAATAGAGTCCCTCCTGAGCGGATGCCAGTAGCACAATACTTTGCTCAAAGTGGGACCAGAGTTAAGATGTTCAGACACACGAGTGCACAGCCTTCTGTCTCATTTCAGCGTTCACTGCTCCTGTCTTATTCCAGAAGTCCCCAAACTTTATTTGGGCTATGCTAACCCCTATATGTCCAATGACAGACCTTTCTGTGTCTCTCTCTTGCAGCCAATGTGACCGTGTCCTTACCTGTCCGAGGCTGCGTCCAGGACGAAGCCTGCACCCGGGATGGGGTGACGGGTCCAGGATTCACACTCAGCGGTTCCTGCTGTCAAGGGCCCCGCTGTAACTCTGACCTTCGCAACAAGACCTATTTCTCCCCTCGAATCCCACCCCTAGTCCTGCTGCCCCCTCCAACCACCCCAGCCCCATCCACTCGGGCCCAGAACTCCTCCAGCACAACCTCTACAACAGCCCCAACCACGGCCACCACTACCATCAAGCCCACCACAGTCCAAGCCAGCCATACTTCTTCAACCCATGAAACAGAGCACGAGGTCATACAGGAAGAGGGGTCGCATTTGAGTGGAGGTGCTACGGGCCACCAAGACCGCAGCAATATGGGGAAGTTTCCAGAAAAAGGTGGAGCCCAAATCCCATCTAAAGGAGGCTCTGACGCTCTGGGGTCCTGGTTGTCAGCAATTCTGTTGACTGTGGTTGCTGGCGCGATGCTGTGAACGTCTCCTCTCGCCGTCCATCTCACCTTGTTTCCCTGGCCCCGTGGTACCAACTCCTTCCATTTCCCACTTGACTGGACTGGCTCCGCCCCCATCCTCCAGCATCCGCAGTTCCAACTGCACTGGTTTGCAGCTTCGGGAAACAGTCTACTGTTGTAAATACTCCGCTGGGGTGGCCCTACTTTTTGGATGCGGCCACAGCATTCCCCCTGACGGTGACCAGGACAGAAGGAAGAGAAATCTACAGGCTGAGAGAGGCCGGGAGAGTCCACGGCAAACCTCCTCTTCCCGTTTTCCTGACCAGGCTAGAAGATTACCCGGCAGGTGGACAATAGATTCATCCTCTGAGCGCTGCGCTTGCCCGGCATCTGTGCAGGAATCTGGTCGCCTGTCTTCCTTAGGAGACTGTGAACAACTCCACGACAGGGTCTTGCCTCTGGCCTCTCTATGTGTTCTGTCTGGCACAAGAAGGTGTCAATAAAGATTTAGTTACTTTGTATAGTGAGTTAACTGTCTTTCGTCTACATCTTTAATCTTTCGTATCAAGGTTTTGTTTGTTTGTGTTTCCAAAACGGAGCTAAGGACAACCTATTCTTACATAGTGAGTGAGTTCTAGGACAGCCAAAGTTACACAGCAAGACGTTGTCTCAAAAAAAAAAAAAAAAAAAAAAAAAAGGCTGTGATCTTCAGTTTGTCTGTGAAGCCCTCATGGTGGAGAAAATAATCGCTTGTCCTCTGACCCCCACTTGTGCGCCATGACATGTGTACTGTCCTTCCCACTGACAAAACAAGTAAATACATGTTACAAGGGAATTACAGGTGGACAGGAGGGAAGGTAGGACCACTGACCACCCGCATGGCCTCAGTCCTTGTACCGTTAGGAAGGCCAGAGGGTCAGGTGGTTAAGAATGTAGATCTGAGCTGCACACGGTCTACCAGCCTGGGATCCCAGCCTTCGGGAAGCTGAGGCAGGATCTTCATAGCGAGTTCCAGACCATTGTGAATTACATGAGATGGTATCTAAAGTGGTGGGTTTCAACCTTCCTCTTGCTGCGGCTCTGTAATACAGCTCCGGTATTGTGGTGACCCCTCGGCTGTAGATTATTCCATCGCTCCTCCATAACTGTAATTTTGCCATGGTGATGAGTTGTAATGTGAATATCTGGCATGTAGGATATGCAGGACATGTGACAACTGTAAGACGGTCATTTGACCCTGAAGGGGCCACGACCCCCAGGTTGAGAACCGCCTTTGATTTTATATCATATCACCTGAGTTCAAATCATACCATCTGCATTCAAATCCTGTCCTGCCAGGTGCCATCAGGGAAATGTAGAAAAGTCGTTCCATCCCTCTTTGCCTAAATATCATTTGTTTATTTATATTTGACTTTTTCTGTTTTTTTTTTGTTTTTGTTTTTGTTTTTGTTTGGACTTGAAAGAGGGTCTCATTGTGAAGACCCGGCTGACCTGAAATTGCTTCATAGGCCAGGGTGGCTCTGAGACAGAATCTTACCATGTATCTGTTTCACTAGCCTTGAACTCTGTCTCCGAAGTGCTGGGATTGCAGGTCTCCACCCCACTTTAGCTTCATTTTTAAAAGAGGTGAACTAGAAAGTAAAGAAATAGGGGTTCGGTGAGATGGCCCAGAGAAAAAGCTGGATGTAGTGACTCATGGTTAGAATCCCAGCTACAAGGGGTGGAGATAGAATTCCTGGGTTACAGACCGACAGACAGGCAGCGAGTGGTCCTGGCTAATGACAGACTCTATCTCAAAACGCAAGGCGCGGGGCTGGGGATTTAGCTCAGCGGTAGAGCGCTTACCTAGGAAGCGCAAGGCCCTGGGTTCGGTCCCCAGCTCCGAAAAAAAAAAAAAAACAAAAAAAAAAAAAAAAAAAAAACGCAAGGCGCGGGTCTGGAGGGATGACTCAAGGGTTAAGGGCACTCGCTGCTCCTGAAGACCCAGCTGAGCCACTTACAACCTTCAGTAACGCCAGCTCTCATAGCGCCCTCTTCTGGCCTGCACAGGCACTGCATGTACTCGGAGCACAGAGACGAAAACACTAAATACACATAAAAATAAATAAATCTTAAAAAAATAAAGGTGAACAGTGCCTGAGGAAGGCAGGTGAGGGAGAACATGTGCGCACGCGCTCACACACACACACACACACACACACACACACACACACACAGACCTACACACAGAACATTAGGGAATATTCAAGGAGGGGGAGGGGTGTGTCCCAAAGGATAAAGGGAGGCGCCTTGGGGAGGATCCCTGTGACCAAATCTAGGACAAATGGAAGATCAAATTAAATAACCTTAGTAAAGAACTGTAACCCACCAAACAAACAGGAATCCTATGGAAAGCCGCGGGTTTGTATTGAAAGAAATACGACTCTGTACGGAGAAATATGAGTCAACACTGGTATAAAGAAGTAAAGAAGGTGGGTGTCACAGTTTGTGTCAATCTAGATAGATGGAGGAGGACTCTCAGTTGAGGCACGGCCTCCATCGGACTGGCCCGTGAGCACATCTGCGGGATATTGATTGCTGGTCCACACGGGAGGGTCCAGTCCACTGCGGGCAGCAGCAGCCCTGGAAGGTGGGGCTGGGAAGTATAAGAAAGCAGACTGATCCAGCCATGGAGAGCAAGGGCAGCAAGCAGCACTCCTCCGTGCTCTCTGCTTCTGCTCCTGCCTCCAGGTTCCTGCCTTGGCTTCCCTTAGACTGAAATGTGGAATATGAGCCAAATTAACCCTTTCCTCCCTCAAGCTTCCCTCAGTTTATATCCTACCGGGGATAGGACACTGGGCTAAGTCAGACCCTGTCTATAGATAGATAGATAGATAGATAGATAGATAGATAGATAGAGTGAAAAGAGATGGGCTGGGGAGAGGACTTGATAGAACATTTGCCTTAGGATGCAAGAAGTCTTGGCTTTGAACCCTAGTATGTCACTTAACGGGTAAGTTGTTTCACACCTGTAAAAAAAAATGCACTTGGACGGTGAAGGACAGAAATGCCAGGGCATTTCAGGTCATCCTTGGCTACATAGTGAATTGGAGGACAGCCTGGGCTACAGTGAGACCCTAAAACAAACCTGAAAGAAAATTCCTTCCTTATTTATTTTGGGTTTTTATGTGTGTAGCCCTGGCTGTCCTGGAACTCCCTCTGTAGACCAGGTTGGCCTCGAACTCAGAGATCCAACTGCCTCTGCCTCTTGGGTGCTGGGATTAAAGGTGTGTACCACCACCGCCCGGCAGAAAGTTATTTCTTGTGATCAGAAGTCAACTAACGAAAACAGAAGAAATGTCCTGTCAGGCATGGACACAATACCTAAAAGTCTCAGCTCTTGGGAAGCTGAGTCAACAAGACTTACAACCCAAGGCTGGACCTGTGACAAGGGGGCATGTCTCAATAACCAGAAAATCAGGAGCCCGGAGATGATTTGGTTGACCCAGGGCCCAGGTAAAAGCTAACTTAGTGGTGCGCCCTGTAAGCGGGGCGGTAGAGACTGGTAGATTTCCTGACCTTGCTGGCTGGTCTAGTCATGTTCAGTGAGAGACCCTGTCTCAAAAACAAAGTGGGAGGCAGAGACAGGAGGATCCCTGAGTTCGAGGCCAGCCTGGTGTACAGAGCGAGTTCCAGGACAGCCAGGGCTGTACAGAGAAACCCTGTCTCAAAACAATAACAGCAACAAAAACACTAAACAAAATGGGAGAGATTGAAGAAGGAAGGCGGTTCAAGTGGAGCACTGGCTACCATAACCTCATGTACACGTTCACATGCCCACACACATGCACCCACTCCGTGAACACAAACACGTGCACGCATTTACACTGAACACAAGAACACGGACACACTCCTGAGCACACACACACACACACACACACACACACACACACACACACACACACACACTGTGCTGGTGAATTTCTCTCATCCTGACACAAACCAGAGTCACTAGAGAAAAGGGAACCACCTTAGGAATCACCTTCATCAGATTGACCTGTGGACCTGTGGGATGCGTGGGGGGACATAAGCCACTGTGCGCAGTGCCACCCTTGGGCAGGGAGTCCTGGTTGTGTAATAAGGAAGCTGAGTAAGACACAGAAGCAAGCCAGGAAGTGGCGTTCGTCTGCTCCAGGTCTCTGCCTCACTTCCTGACTTGAGATCCTGGTTTGGAAGGATGCAAACTGAAACAGAACATTTCTTTCCCATTGTTTTTGGTTAGTGTTTACCCCAGCGATGGAAAGCAAACTAGAGTACACACAAACATGCATCATTAAAAAAAATAAAATAAAATCTGGCCAGGCACTGGTGGCCCACACCTTTAACCCCAGCACTCAGGGAGGCAGAGACAGATGGGGGGCCTCTGGAGTTCACAGCCAGCCTGGTCTACAGAGAGAGTTCCAGGACAGCCAGGGCTGTTACACATAGAAACATTGTCTCAAAAAGCAAACCAAACCAAACAAAGAAGAAAAACTATGACGGAAACAAGCGTCATCAGAACAATCACTGGTTTGCTTGAAAACCACTAACAGATGCCCACCCGGTAGGCACAGGATGCGCCCACAGGCGCCATTTAGTTCGACACTAGATGCTTGCACACACGGTAGATGGAACTAGTGATTTCAGAGTCAAAACACAACCAAAGCCGCCTGAACCAAGTAATCAGGAGCGTGCGGAGCCACGGGACAGACAGACACCATGTGGGTTGAACTGGGCAGAAAAGACGAACCTGACTGTAATCACAGCGGACGCAGCAGCGGACGCAGCAGACAAGCCCCAGCCGTTCAGGGAGGATCGATGACCCACAGCAGAGTTGACAGAAACAAGGTGTGGGGGAGGGGCTGGCGCCTGAACTCTATGCTTCTCGTGGACAATAGTACCATAAATAAAAGTCAGATTAAAAAATCTCAGCAGAGGAGCTGGAAAGATGGCTCAGGGGTTACGAGCACTGGCTGCTCTTGCGGGGAGAACCCAGGTTCGATCCCCGCACCCACATGGTGGTTCACAACCAGCCAATCCTTCAGAGTCAGGGATCCGATGTCCTCTCTTGATCTCTGCCTGCACTAGGCACTCGAAACATTCAAACAGGTAAAATAAAGAAATAAATCTTGAGAAACCTTCAAGAATCGACAAGAGTTCATTTATGTTCCCGTATTAGTTTCCATGTGTGCATTGTGTGCATTTAAGAGACGCACTGAAGTACATTTAGGGTGAAAGGGGCAAAGTGTCAGTCACTCTCAGACTGTTCGGAGTACAAAATATATTACTGGGGACTGAATAAGGGTATATAACAACTTTTAAAAATTTTTTCTTTGTTTTATGTATGTGAATACACTGTCTCTCTCTTCAGACACACCAGGAGTGGGCATCAGATCCCATTACAGATGGTTGTGAGCCACCATGTGGTTGCTGGGAATTGAACTCAGGACCTCGGGAAGAGCAGTCAGTGCTCTTAACCGCTGAGCCATCTCTCCAGCTCTATAACAACGTTTTTAAATAGTCTTCCTATGAAGACCCTTCTGGCTGAGACTTTTAAGTTCTGAGAGATATAAGAATTCTTTGCACTGTTTTTGTTTATTTGTTTGTTTGTTTGAGACAGGCTTTCTCTGTGTAGCCCTGGCTGTCCTGGACTCACTTTGTAGACCAGGCTGGTCTCAAACTCACAGACATGTACTTGCCTCTGCCTCGTGGGTGCTGGGATGGAAGGCGTGTGCCACCACATCCTGCCTCTTTGCACTTTTTAAAAGAAAAACGTCTCCTGTAGCCAGGCTGCTCTTAAACCCACAATGTATCTAAGGGTGGCCTTGAACTCTCAGTTTTCTTGCTCCCAGCACCCAAGTGCTGGGGATACTGTGCCTTGTTACTTTCTTTATAGTACCCTGTTTTGGATCGGCCCATCCCCTCCTTGCTGAGTGAGTTGGAGCATGTTAAATGGTGTTTTTTGGTTTTCAGTGTGGCCTCATCTTCAAAATAGTATATACCTCATAATATGGGATATTATGGGTCTGAAGATAAGATCCCATAAATCACATAAGCTAATGCAGTGTGCACCCGCTGCTCAATAAATGTTAGCCTTATAATTTCCACTCAGTCTGGCATAGGCTCCATACATCAATCCTTGTAGTTTTAATGGCTGTCCTGAACTCGCTATGTACACCAGGCTGGCCTTGAACTCACAGAGATCTGCCAGCCTCTGCCTCCTGAGTGCTGGGAATAAAGGTCCGAGCTACCATGGCTAGCATTTCTGTTAATTCTTTTAAAATACTTATTTTTGCGAACATGTGCATGTATGCACATGCATCAGAGTTCCTTGGGAATGGAGTTACAGGTGGGTGTGGGCCAGTGTGGGAGCTGGCAAAAGTATACATGCTCTTAATCCTTCTCTGGCTTCTGTAGCTAACCTTTTTTTTGTTTTGTTTTGGACATCTCCCTGGCCCTCACAGGCAGATTATTTTCCCCCTAGGCCCCGCCCACATAGGCCCTATCATTAAGATAGATTCTGTTGTCAGTGAACTGTAATCCTAATTGCCGGGATGAATGGCAGGATAAACTTCCCAGTGGGCAGGGCGGGGGTTGCATTTATGCTGAAATCCGTGTCTGTCCTAGGCCTGCATTACATCAAGAGGAAGCTAGGCAAGCCGTTGGCATCCTGTTTTTACTGCCTAGGTGAACTGGGCAGGTGACTTCACGGCTGTGCGCCCACTGTCTCCTCTGTGTAATCACGTGGGCTTCCGGGCGCCAGCGTGAACCTGAGCGTGCGAGTTCTTCAGCAGAGGAACACCAACAGCTACTGTTGGGTCAGTCTGCTGGGTTGGGTCTGTTTTCTCTGCTTGGATCTCCCAGACCGAACATATATTGCCTGACCCTGAAACACACACAGAGGGATCTGGGTGCCAAGCTAGTCAGTCAGAAACTTTCAGGGTAAGTAGGTTATAGCTTACTTGGCAGAGTACTTGCCTGGAAAATAGGCTGAAGATGTAGCTTAGTAGAGGAGCCCTGCCCAGAATCCCCCAGTGAGGGGCTGGGGGCGTGGCTCAGTGGTGGAGGCCTGCCCAGAATCCCCCAGTGAGGGGCTGGGGGCGTGGTCAGTAGTGGAGCCCCTGCCTAGAATCCCCCAGTGAGGGGCTGGGGGCGTGGTCAGTAGTGGAGCCCTGCCCAGAATCCCCTAGTGAGGGGCTGGGGGCGTGGCTCAGTGGTAGAGCCCCTGTCCTGTACAAGACATCTTGTTTCATTTCCAGCATCACAAAGAAACCCAGTTA